>NW_023270855.1:23690842-24145143 GCF_011800145.1 Mirounga leonina
ATCATCTATCATTATATTTTTATTACTTTAGTGGCCAGATGTGAAAACAGATTCATATGTGAAACCAAGTATGATAATAGAACTGCTCATAGAGTTAATAATTGACTTGCTATGTGCTCTGATTCAACTATGTTTTTGCTAGGCTTTTGTGAGAACATTTCATTGAGCCTGATGAAGAATCTCAGAACAACTTCTGAGCTAGCTGCCAAGCTACAAACTAATAAAATTAACAAGGACAGTGACTCCATGCGGGGGTAGTAACTTCATAAAGGATTGCACAGATTTTGATCTACAAAACTCTTCTAACAGATTTCCTGGCTAGAGTTTCACTTTGTGTTTGCCATGGTATTAAGGCATGCTATTTTTCATGGATGAAAACAAATGATTGTTTTGAAGAATAATTTGCCACTTCTTCTACTGGAGTTTGATGGAACTATTCAAAGCCATTTGATTGATTAATTATTTATAAACTACAGTCCTGATGGCCTTTTTTTCTCCATGACTGTGGATCACTTGCCCATTTTAAATTGTAGCAAGTGGAAACTTGGTGGAGAGAATGATACTTTATAACAAAAATTGCCATTGGTTTGGTAGATAGCAAAGAAAATTGCCTTCTCCTAGGTCATATTTAAATCCCCAGGCACACCAAGTTTTGAAGTAAGGGAATTGGAATAAACATACATTTTTCTCAAAATAAAACCAAGATGGTTTATTATCAAGGGGAATGATACAATATGTTTTTATATAAGATTTAAGGTAGGTTGAATATACAAATAAAATGCTGGGCAAACTCACACTACCGTTTCCACATTTATGGGTATCGTTGTCCCCTGTCACAATTAGACCTACCCCCTAAATTCTCTCAAGACAGCATTTCCTAACATCTTGAACTGCCCGTCATTAGGATGGGGGAAATGTGGCGCTCATGGGCATGACAGACATCACTAATCAATGGCAGCACTATTACAGCCCGCTTTGCTGCTGAACCTGGCTGGGCCAAAACGTGTTTAACCTTTGCTAGTTGTCTAGGCACTGGTATCCACTGAGGATGCACTCCACTACTCCCATTCTACAGAAAGAGCAAACACATTTTTTAAAGATCTAAATCCTATTTCAAATCCATTTAACAACTGTTGTAGGCACTGTGGAGATAATGGGAGAAGAATCGCGTTACTCCAGTGCACAAAGTAGCTCACTAGACCACCCTGTGTGTGTGTGTGTGTGTGTGTGTAAAAACTTCCCTACCTCATTAGAGTAAAATGCCTAGTTCATGACTTTAAAGCCACAGATGCTCAATGAATAACAGGAATGAATAGGATTTGCACAGACAGGCCATGCCCTGGTTGTTTGGTTAAAAAAAGTAGTCACTATACATTAGAATGAATTGGGTTTCCCTCACTATTCCCACTCTCCTTCCCTCCAAATCCCATCAAGCTTGCTATAATCTAAGCCACCATCATCTCCTATCTGGATAATGCAATAACATCGTAATCTTAACTTGGGTCCATGCACAGAGTTGGGGGGGGGTGTCCTTGAACTACAATGGAAAAAAAATAGGTCTTTTTCACTAACCTTTAAGTGAAATTGAGCATTTCCTTCGATTATGTCTATATGTAGCAAATCACAGTGCGACAGGTAGAATCTGTGACTTGTTACAGATAAAAATCATAGAAATTTTCATGTTACATGTCAACATGTTACATGTTGAAAATACCTTGAAATTAGCTTTGAGTTATCATATTTTTGAAGTAATGGTAGATTCACCACGAGATTCAGTCATTTAATGTCTTCATAAAGAGACATATATATTCCTCAATGACAGTTTTCCTTTAATGTTTTGCTAACTTTATTTTGTAGAACTATTTCCTTTGTAATCCTATGTATTTTACAAACATTTGAAAACATTTTTTCTGAGATGGGGTGAGATACTGAAGGCCCAAAAAAGTTTAAACCCTCATTCTTACCGATTTCTCTGTTTTCATTTGTAGTTGATTGTCAATGCTGCAATCTCAGTGATTCCTGTTAGCACTATCATGTCTCTGACCTTCTTCTACCCTCCAGTGGCTTCCCAATACAGGATGAAATCTAGAATCCCTGCCACCGTCTATATAGAACCCTATGTCACCTACCCACCACCTTCCCCATCTTCTCAGATCCCATCTGCTCTGTCTCTTGCCCTCACAAATCATTCTACTTGAGATCTCTACCCTGCCTTTGTTCTTCTTTTGTACTTGCTCATCCCTCTGGCTAGAAATCTTATCCTTATCCTCAAGGATCCCTCCTTACTTCTTCAGGTTTGTGTTCAAATCTATGTCTTTATCAAAAAAACCTTCCCTAACTGCTTTATTTAAAGCACCCTCAACCCCACCACTCTCTTTCCTCTTTCTGCCTAATTTTCCTCATTGTTTTATCACCACCAACATATTACATACTGGTTTCTCCCCCACCAGATGCTCAAGTTGGTGTCAAAATAATGAACAGGTAAATAATATAAGGGTACCTGGGTGTCTCAGTTGGTTAAGCGTCTGCCTTCAGTTCAGGTCATGATCCCAGGGTGCTGGGATCGAGCCCCGCATTGGGCTCTCTGCTCAGTGAGGAGACTGCTTCTCCCTCTGCCCCTCCCCTGCTCTCTCTCTCTCTCTCTCTCTCTCTCTCTCTCTCGACAGCGAGATGGGGAACACAAGCAGGGGGAGTGGGAGAGGGAGAAGCAGGCTTCCCGCCAAGCAGGGAGCCTGATGTGGGGCTCGATCCCAGGACCCCGGGATCATGAATTGAGCCGAAGGCAGACGCTTAACGACTGAGCCATACAGGTGCCCCAAATAAAAAAAAAAATTTTTTTTTAAAGAAAAAGAACAGGTAAGTAATGTGCAGGTGAGACAAAGCAACGGGATGCCCAAGGGCCAACTCAAAGAGTCTCCCTATTTCTCCAAAGTCTCCTCCTATCAGGGGGATAATTCAGGTGGTCTTCATGGTTTGACAAAGGGCCCCGTAATTTTACCTTGGTCCCCAGCAAGGGGAATTCTGGGAAGTCTAAGCAAAATAAGCATGTGGACTGGGAGAATGAAGCCTAAAATTCTTGAACTGGGGAGAGCTATATAACCTCTCCAAAATCCATGTTTCTCAGCTGTAAAAGGGAGATAATAACACTCCTTAACCCTCAGGGAAGTTCTAGAGTGAAATGAGATAAGGCAGGTAAGTTTAGCCCAGTGCCTAGCCAGCTGAGGCCAGTGTTCAGAGAAAGGTTAGTTGTTGCCACTTTTATTGTATAGAAATGAACCATCTATCTACTCTGCTTAGGATTCAGATCAAGTCTTCTTCACAGGAGGTTGTAAATACCAAATATTTTTGGCATGCACACATCTAGATTTCTCTAGAAAAGAGAGCATGATGAACCTGTTTCACTACCCTTCCCCTCACACAATCAGAAGGGGTCAGCATCAAGGTGAAACCATAGAGGGACTGTAAGGAATGGCATGGTTAGGGATGCACAAAGCTGCCTGCTCTTCATAGCATATGACTGTCAATTTATCTAAAATACTAGAGGAAAATATTTGTGTTCATTGGGTTAAATATATTACAGTACAGAAGACTAAATTTTCATGAACTCTAGAGAGAAAATACTATAGTTCAAGGACATTTCCTACCATGGAGGCTTAGGACGTTGCCCCCAGATCCCCTGAGGTAGAGGGCTTGTGGCTGTTAATGGGTGGTAGTGATGGATGCAATTTAGTACAAGAGTGGGAGTAGAAACAGTGGTGCTCACATTTTATTGTGAATCAAAATTCTCTGCAACATGCATTAAAATGCCCTAGATTCTGATTCAGTGGCTCAGCCATGAGACCCAAGGATGTACATTTGTAATAAGCATACCAAGGAATTTTGATACATGTGGTCCAAGGCCCACTCTAAAAAAAGATGTATTGAAATGAAAGAAGTTAACAAGAAGGACTTCCAGCATATTCCAGCCCAGGATCAGAGAGCATAATGGTTTAGGGCAAACTCTATAGGTAACAACAAAAGGATATATTTGTATGGAGGATCTTTTCTATCTATAGTGTTAGAAATCTGTGCGGTGATAGGGGGCTAGTTGAGGCTGAGAGATCTTTACCATCTCCTCCTTGGGGACCTTGCTCATTTCCACTGTGTTTTCCATGATTCATTCATAGTCCTCTTTATCCTGGAACACCTTTTCGTCTGTCTAGGAGTCCAAAGGTAAGTTCTCAATTGTCTCCCAGAATCCTGGATTTAGAAGGAAGATCTAGTGTGCAAATACTATCAAAGAAACAAGACAAAGTATGGTAAATTAGGTTATTATTCAGCCAAAAAAAAAAAAAATCACTTGCTTTCACTCCTCCCTGACCTCCATGGGAGCAGTATACTTCCCAGCCCTGTTCATTTTGGGTTTGGTATGGTAACTTGCTTTGGCTAATGGAAAGTGAGGAGCTGTGACAGTGTGTGAATTCCAAGCCCATCACATAAGATTCTGTATGTTTCTACTTATTGCTCTGTGTATTCGTTTTTGGGGGTTGCTGTAACAAATTGCCACAAACCAAGTGGCTTAAAATAAATTTTTTCTTTCACTCTTCTGGAGGCCAGAGGTCTGCAGTCAGGCTGTCAGAAGGGCTACAGTCTCTCTCAAGATGCTAAGGGAAAATCCTTCCTTGCTTCTTCCAGCTCCTGTGGCCCCAGGCACTCCTTAACCTGTTCCTGTATCACTCCACTCTCTCTTTTTAAAAAATTTTTAATTTAAATTCAATTTAGTTAATATATAGTGTATTATTAGTTTCAGGGGTAGGATTTAGTGATTCATCTGTTGCATATAACACCCAGTGCTCATTACATCAAATGCCCTCCTTAATGCCCATCACCCCATCCCCTTCACCCCCTCCCCTCCAGCAACCCCCAGTTTGTTTCCTAGAGTTAAGAGTTTCTTATGGTTTGCCTCCATCTCAATTTTCATCTTATTTTATTTTTCCTTTCCTTCCCCTATGTTCATCTGTTTTGTTTCTTAAATCCCACATGAGTGAAATCATATGCTATTTGTTTTCCAAGGACTGACATTTCGCTTAGCATAATACCCACTAGTTCCATCCATGTCATTGCAAATGGCAAGATTTCATTCCTTTTGATGGCTGCATAATATTCCATTGTATATGTATACCACATCTTCTTAATCCATTCATCAGTCGATGGACATCTTGGCTCTTTCCATAGTTTGGCTATCGTGGACATGGCTGCTATAAACATTGGGGTGCAGGTGCCCCTTTGGATCACTACATTTGTATCTTTGGGGTAAATACCTAGTAGTGCAATTGCTGGGTCATAGGGTAGCTCTATTTTTTTTTTTTTTTAAAGATTTTACTTATTTTTTTTTTAAAGATTTTTTTTTTTTTTTAAGATTTTACTTATTTATTTGACAGAGAGAGAGAGAGTCAGAGAGAGAGGGAACACAAACAGGGGGAGTGGGAGAGGAAGAAGCAGGCTTCCTGCGGAGCAGGGAGCCCAATGCGGGGCTCGATCCCAGGACCTTGGGATCATGACCTGAGCCGAAGGCAGATGCTTAATGACTGAGCCACCCAGGTGTCCCTATTTTTAACTTTTCGAGGAACCTCCATACTGTCCAGAGTGGCTGCACCAGTTTGCATTCCCACCAACAGTATAAGAGGGCTCCTCTTTCTCTGTATCCTCGCCAACATCTTTTGTTTCCTGGGTTGTTAATTTTAGCCATTCTGACCCATCTGAGGTGGTATCTCACTGTGGTTTTGATTTGTATTTCCCTAATGCTGAGTGATATGGAGCATTTTTTTCATGAGTCTGTTGGTCATTTGTATGTCTTCTTTGGAGAAATGTCTGTTTCATGCCTTCTGCCCAATTCTTGATTGGATTATTTGTTCTTTGGGTGTTGAGTTTGATAAGTTCTTTATAGATTTTGGATACTAGCCCTTTATCTGATAAGACATATGCAAATATCTTCTCCCATTCTGTGGGTTGCCTCTTTGTTTTGTTTACTGTTCCCTTTGCTGTGCAAAAGGTTTTTATTTTGATGAAGTCCCAATAGTTCATTTTTGCTTTTGTTTCTCTTGTCTCTGGAGATGTGACTAGAAAGAAGTTGCTGTGGCCGAGGTCAAAGAGGTTTCTGCCTGTGTTCTCCTCTAGGATTTTGATGGATTCCTGTCTCACATTTAAATTGTTCATCCATTTTGAGTTTATCTTTGTGTATGGTGTAAGAAGAATGAAACTGGACCACTTTCTTACACCATACACAAAAATAAACTCCACTCTCTCTTATCCTCACATGGCCATCCCTTCTATGTCTGTGTCTTTTCCTCTTCTGTCTCTTATAAGGACGTTTTGGTCTTTGGATAGGGCCCATCAGGATTATGAATCATGATCTTATCTTGAGTACCTTAATTATATCCGCAAAGACCCTTTTTTTAAGTAAGGTCACGTTCATAGGTTCATGGGGTTAGGACATGGATGTGTCATTTTAGAGGCCACCATTCAACAGAATACACTCTGGGAACTTCTGACTTTTACAGTGAGAACATGCCTTAGTTCTTCAGTCTGGGCCTTGACAGAATTAAACCCAACCCACTGCCTGAAGCAGAGCATACCAGCTGATCTGCCAAAATTTGAACAAGAGATAATCACTGATTACAGTGTGCCACTGAGACATTCTGGTAGCTTGTTATGCAGCAAAAGCTGACTAATACACCAGGTGTGAAGAACATACACATTTATTTCTCTCCTGGCGAATGAGAATTTGTAAACTATGTCAGAGACACAGCAATAGTAAGCAACAGTAAGAAGTGACTTTGTGACAAGTTATTAGAGAAGTTGGTATGGGGATCTTGTACCAGATAACTTACCCCCATGTTGGACTGGAAATATTCACTCTGCTTTGGGACTCACATATAATGATATAACTGCCAATATGGCGGGTGGGGAGAGGAAATAATTTTAGTACTTCTTACATGCTTATTTCTCAATAAGGCAACCCATAGTTGCAAATAGTGATAAGGCTCCTTTGGGTAATTTGCGTTTTTCCTTACAGAGAGAAACTAGCTTTTTGGAATCTGATTAAATGTATCTTGCTATTGCACACTTTTAGCAGAATATATACCAGTCCTTGATCAGGTTTAAGAAAGGAGTTATTAGTCTGATTAGAGAAAGTAATGGATGAGACTGTGAAAAATGTGTTTGCCACCAAGGAAACAGAAAGCAATATATAGGAATGGTGGAGGCACTCAGCAGTGGAATAAAATTACAGCCTCACTTACAACCCATGGTCCTTGTCCATGGACTGAATTAAATAAGACATTTACTGCAGAGTCTGTGAATTGATAGAAGGGAGCAGATTTTGCTCAGTTGTGTGTCCCCAATACCCGGCTTCAAGCTTGATACTAAGTATATGCTCACTAAGTATTTGTTAAATGAATGTGCAGGAGCCAGAGTGAACTTCTTGAAATGTAAGACCCATTATGTCACTCCTCTGCTCAAAACCTTTCAGTGGTTTCTCTCTCACCCAGAGATAACCTCGAAGTTCCCTTGATGACTTTCAAAGCCCTACATAGTCTGACCTGAATGCCCAGTCTAACCTCATGTGCCTTCTCATTCTCTACAACTCACTCATTCTTCCCCAGCAAAACAATTCTCCCCATTTCTTGAACTCAACAAGCATGCTCCTGTTTCAGGACCTTCGCATTTCCCAACTCCTCTACCTGTGTTGTGCTTCCCTGGATGTCTGCATGGCTCACCTCCCCCACTTCCTTGAAGCCATTATTCAAATGTTTCCCGCTCCGACTAGCCTTCTATGACTACCACATATATAACTGCACCTCTCAGCCTTACTCCTCAACACTTCCTGCTTCCACTCACTGCTTTATTCATTTAATTTTTTCTTTTTTCTTAACCCACTATAACAATGGATACTGATATATTTATTTCCCTCTCTAGCTAGGCTCTAAGCTCTCCCAAATGAAGAGATTTTTACATATTTTTTGTTTATTGCTATATCCTACAGTAGTGCTTGGCCCAGAGTAGTCATGCAATAAAATTTGTTAAATGAGCAAGAGAGTAGCAGTTGTGCTCCACAGTGGGTGATTCCACCCTTGGCAATGAATGATGTTGCCCCAGCATAGGATCATGACTGTCTCTGCAGAACTCACTCGAAGGGAATGCTAGTCTTCAGATAAGTAGAAGGCCTGTAGGAGATAATTCTTCAAGCTGCTTGTGATTATCTAACCTTGACAGCTGGAACAATAAGGCAACTTGGTGCTAATGTGCCATGTTGTGGCAGCAAGGGTGCTTCAGTTCAATATTACAGATCAGTCTACAGCTTTGTGCCGGTCAACAAGAAACAGCCCGATGAGTGTTGTCATTTATTAAATGTGTCTCCCTAATTAAACTAAAATAGTTGATGCATTAGTATTTTCCTTGTCTGCTGTCTGAGTCGTAGCAGGAAGAAATCCAGTAAGAGATAAGCCCCTCCGATTCTGATGAATTGCCTTGGGGGGCGGTGGGACTTGTGAAAACTGTCTTTTTTTCTGATGGAAAGAAATAGGGAGAGGCACCCTAAAAGTTGTGAGCTCTGGAACAGATTGTGGCTGCATCTTTGCCATTATAACCAGTCATTAAGGTGGGAGCTCTAAGAACCAATGCTACCTCTCTGGCTCTCCCTGGGGGGAAAAGATTGGGGCCTGAGTCAATGGTTCAGAAAATGTCATTAACGCAGCATTTTCCATAAGTCAAACCAATTCTTGCGGGAAGGAACCCCAGACCTTGTTTACCTTGAGTGTGTTCTATCTTGGAGTCAGGGTAGGAGAAGTAAGGAGGGAACTGAAATACCCATTTCAGCTTTATCTTATCCTGCTCTACACACATGCACACATCTCTTGAGTAGGCTTTCTTGAATATGGGATTAAAGAATGTTTAAATCTGGTAAACCAAACTGATAGGCTAAAGAGAACTCGAACGCACTCTAACCTACTTTTTAAATAATCTGAATGATGGTGTGTAAATGAACAGTGTTGTACTATGCAAAGGGAAAATTCCAATCTTGTCAAATCCTAGGGCATAGATAGAAGGCTGTTCTGGAATCCAGGGAAGTGAATATCTTGAATATTGGCAATGTATGGGCAAGGTATATTAGCCACATTATCTACTAGAATTCTCATCATAACCTTGCTAAACTGATAATATCATCCTTCCCCTCCCCCTCTTCTCCTTCTCCTTCTTCTTCTTTCTTCTTCTTTACCAATAATAAAAGTTAGGTGACTTTATTACCACCTAATAAAAGTTAGGTGACTTGCCCGAAATCAAACAGTTAGAAGCAGCAGTAATGATATGAAGCTGGGTATGTCTCTTCCCAAGTCCTCGTCACTATACCCCACTATTTCTTTCTTTTTTCTTTCAGATTTTTATTTAAATTTTAGTTAGTTAACGTACAGTGTAATGTTGGTTTCAGGAGTAGAATTCAGTGATTCATCACTTCATCATATCAAGTGCCCTTCTTAATGCCCATCCCCCATCTAGCCCATCCCCTGCCCACCTCCCTCCATCACCCCTCAGTTTGTTCTCTTAATTTTAAGAGTCTTTTATGGCTTGTTTCCCTCTCTCTTTATTCTCCCCCCCCATATGTTCCTCTGTTTTGTTTCTTAAATTCCATATATCAGTGAAATCATATGGCATTCATTTTTCTCTGACTGACTTATTTCACTTAGCATAATACCCTCTAGTTCTATCCATGTCATTGCAAATGGCAAGATTTCATTCTTTTTGATGGCTGAGTAATATTCCATTGTGGATACATAACACATCTTCTTTATCCATTCATCAGTTGATGGACATTTGGGCTCTTTCCATAGTTTTGGTTATTGTTGATAATGCTGCTATGAACATCAGGGTGCATGTACCCCTTCAAATCTGTATTTTTGTATCTTTTGGGTAAATACCTAATAGTGCTATTGCTGGGTCATAGGGTAGCTCTATTTTTAACTTTTTGAGGAACCTTCATACTGTTCTCCAGAGTGGCTGCCCCAGCTTGCATTCCCACCAACAGTGCAAGAGGGTTCCCCTTTCTCTGCATCCTCACCAATATCTATTTTTTCCTGTGTTGTTAGTTTTAGCCATTCTGACAGATGTGAGGTGTATACCCCACTATTTCACCAGAAGCATGAGAAGATTGGACTGACAGCACCTCAAAGAAGTACAGTATTACATAGAAAATAGCAGTATAAAACTAAATTTCCAAAAATGGCATTCTTAGAAAGCTCAAAATTTCAAAGGGGCTCTGGATAAATTCAACTCTTACCCCATCTTTGATTATTTATCAGATTTTATTTAAACTCTTCAGCTGAACATGACTCCACACAAGATTTCTCATCTCCATGTCTTTACATGAACATTGTTCTTTCACACAGGATGCTTTGACCTTTGATACAAATGCTACATATTTTCTAAAACCTACATACGATGCCTCCTTTCTTTGGAACCTCCATCTTTGGAACTTAGGTACCTGCTTCTTTCTTTATACATCTCATTGGGAGTCAGGTTTGTTCCTGACTTACTGCTATGATGCATAGTAGACACTCAGAGCATGGTTACAAAATGAATAGATGAAATGAAAATAGATTAAATCTCCATAGTCTATAAGAAACATAAGTCAGAGCTCCTTTGGCGGATAGCACCAAGCATCACAGATTAGCCCCCTGAGGAGCAGCCAAGCCTACTGAAAATCTGGCTGCATGGGATCCACTGACCTCGTCCCTTTTGACATCTGCACATGCCCGTCTAAAAATGCTCCACTTGTTATTAAGGAGGTACAGGTAAAATACAGAAGATAAACTGAATTTTTTTACCCATTGCAAAACCTCCCATGCATTGAGCAATGTGTTGGCCATCATGGTTCACATTAACATGGGATAGGGAATTCAGAGAAATGCTCTTTTGGAAGCAGATGAGGCAATTTTGTAGAAGGAAAATAACAGGGCATAAGAGTCATGAGATCTGGGTTATAATCTCAGATATGCTACTTTGGGCAATCACTTATCTCACTAAGCTCAATTTCTTCATTTGCAAACAACATTTATCATTTTTTCTCTGCCTACTTTGAAGGGAGATTCTGCAATCAAATAAGAAAATATTTTGTCTGATCACTATGTAAGAATAATTATATTTTTTCTAAGTTACAACAACCCGTAGCTCTTGTTAAGATAATCTCAACTCCATAGGCCCCCACCATATGGACTGACAAGCCAGGCCATTGGATAACTAGGAATGTGAAGGCAGAGGATATTTAAATCTACTGCCAATCATATTTCTTTTAAATAAGTAATTTTCCTATTTCTTATGTCACCCCTGTACTAGCAATACTATGAGATTGAAATTCACAAAGTTTCTTTCTTTCTTTCTTTTTTTTTTTCTTTTTTAGGGTTTAAATATCTTACAGGTTAATTGAGAGGAAAAACAACTCCATGTTTAATGTGGTTACTACTCCTCAAGGTTCCAAGTCAGCACTTAAGACCCCGTCTTGAAAACCTTAATTGAAGGTGAAACCATGCTAATCAGGATAATGGGAATTTATGTATCTAAGTGTCCGCTTCCTTTGGGGCAGCTCCTCACTCAGGTGGGAGTGAAGAAAATACATTGGGAAAGTGATAAATATTTACTACCCTATGAAAATATATTTGGAAAATACCATCTTTCTCTCTGCTTGGGGAAGATTTAATGCTGTGACAAGAACTCAGAAGGAATTCTCCAGTATCTGAGATCAATAGATACTTCTCTGTCCCTCAGTCTCTTGTGTAATTCTTCCTTTACACACACACACACACACACACACACACACATCTGCAGTGCCTTTTGGAACTCATTTTCCCCTTTAGGCCTGCCTTTATGATGATACACCAGCATGGCATCCAGAGCTTATTAGCTCTCTTTATCATCTTTTATGTTGCCTCTCCCAGGAGAAGGGAATACTATTTTTATTGGTCAGATTCTGGGTACTTTAGGGAAAATTTACTAGTGGATGGGGGCACTGCAAATCAAGAGGTTATACATATGGTATTTAGGGATAGAATTAAATTCTTAAGAAATTCAATGTTAAAATAGACTTGAATGAACTAAAACACATTTTATATCTAGAATTTTCCCCCTAATGTCTGTCTTGCATCTACAAAACTAGATTCCTGTGGATAGTCAGACAAAAACATAATGAGTTTTCTTGTCTTTTTTGTCCTCCCAGATAAGTCAGTGTGAGTTTCTTCTTCACCCATACTTTCAGTTCTGAGAACCAGTTACAGCCCAGTGTAAGCAAGAGTAGAAGTGTGAAAGCTGAATAAAAGTAAGTTTTCCTGCCTAGGGATTTATATTTCTGCAGTTCTATTATTGGGTTCCAAGGAGTTTATTCTTATATCTTTAAAATATTAAGTGACAAGCTTCCTCACATCTCTACCTCTCCTCTTTCTGTCTCAGAGACATGGGCATTTACAGTCTTTGGCTGAAGGAATTAACGGGAGCAAGTTTGTCAGTGGTTATCATTTGGAGTTCATAAAATCCTTGTGAAAGCCTATCTTTTTGAGTCAGTCCTGAATCAGGACTTTGTTTGACTCTTAGGACATATGATATACCACACTGGAAGAACAAATTCCAAGTTTTGCCAACCTAATTGTCTCTTTCTCAGGGACGTTGGCTGGACAGGAGACCATGGCAAATGCACACATATTAGATACAACAGTTGGATGTAGCTCTCTCTCTCTCTCTGCTTTTCTCTCTTCTCTAGCTTACTTCTAAGATAAAGGTGCACATAGTCCCCGGAGGGACCTAGCTAAAATTCTGATTCTGATTCAGTAATTTTGGGGGGAGGACAGAGATTCTGCATTTCTAACAGGCTCTCCAGGGAGGCAGATGCTACTGGTCTGCAGACCACATACAAGGACATTCCTAAGTTTCAGCTCGTCTTGCCAGAGCATGGTCAGGGTCGGGGAGCAGGCTCAGATCCACCTAATAGTCATCTAGTATTTTGCTTTCTCCTCCTTCTCTCCCTTGTAGGTGCAATTCCCTTAAACTTTTTTTGTGGAGGGATGATTGGAAAGGTAGGTAGGGTCTCCTGGCGCAAATACTATACTGATAACCTCCAGGATATCACCACTATTCCTGTATTCCACCATTCCATTGAAAAGTCTAGATTTCAAACTGCGGTAGTGAAGTATTTGCAATCCGGAGGATGACGGCTGGTGGCCAGAAGAATGTCATTGTCACTTTTATCTTTTGGCCTCAATTTATGTTTAAGTTTCTTAAGACGTCCAGTTTCCATGGAAGCTGTCATCTGTTCGATGGCTGATATTTTTAGAGACTCCTGCATACGGGCTAGTAAGAGCTTTTCTAAACTAATGACATCTGAATTAAAATAACATCCACAAACCCAGCTTTAAACATAAATGAAGACTCAGGAAAGCTACAGAGGCACATTAGCCTGCTTAACGAGGCAGGCAGGGAGAAAGAGAATGATTCCCGTTGGATCGAGGACGTTAGCAGCCCCCGTAGACTAGCTGTTCCTTGGCATTAGTAATAATACTGAATTCTATTCCTTTATGGGATGGTTCTTCTATAAACATTACTGAACATTTGCTTTGTGTCAGGGACATGTGAGGTACTGTGGGAGAAACAAAGATAAACAAGACGAATGCCTACTCTTCAGAGATCTGCATGCAGGCTAGAACTAACATATTCATAGCATGAGATTTTAAAGGATTTAGCAGACCATTTAATGTATGCATCTGATAGATATTTATTGGGCCACTACTGTGTGCCAGGACATAGTGGTGAGAATACATATAGTCCCTCATACAGTGGAGCTAATGAAATGGCCAATCACACAAACAAATATGTGATGGCAAATCGATAGAAGTGTCAGGATGGGCCCCAAGGAAGAAAAAAACAGGGATATGGTGGAGAACAGAATCAGAGGCCTACTCTGAGGAAAACTAGCTGCTCTGCTCACCTCCCCCGAGACTCTGAAGGATGAGGAGGTGTCTGCTAGGTAAAAAGATAGCAAGACCAGTCCAAGAAGAAAGAAAGGTGTGTTCTGAGGCCCCAAGGCAGGAAAGAGCTGATGCATTCCAGAACTAAAAGCAGGCCAGTGTGGCCAGATGGCTGTGGTGGAGAGAAAGGGGGGAGTAAGATGATGCAGGACCAATAAGCAGAGGAGGAGCCCATTACAGCACCTGCAGGACCTTTCCCATAGTCCGCATTTTCTTCTCTATGCACTGGGACACCTTGTCATCCAGTCTGCTCTTTGGGAAGCTGACTCTGCCTGCAGACAGCAGAGAGGAAAAGGCAATGCTGAGGGACCGACAGGAGTTGCCCTGCTGGGTCATGCTCATCATCTTCTTCAAAAGCTTCAACACTGCCTGGAGTACCTGAAGTCAACTTGGACGCAAGTTTGGTCACAGTGTTTCATCCATCCATTTGATAATTATTTACTAAGTATCTCTTATATGCTGGGAGCTGGGGGAAAAGAGTTAGTGAAACAGAAAAAAAAAATTGCTTGCTTCTCCCCTTCCTCCTCCCTACCTCTGTCCTTTCTTCTCTCCCTTCCTTCCTTCCCCCCTCCTTCCTTCTTTCCCTCTCTTCTTAAAATGTCAATTAAGCGGCTTCTCTGTGCCAGGCCCTCTATAATGAGCTTGTGAATAATTCTTTGCATGGAGATCCTTTAACTACTTATACCCTTGGGTGGATCAAACCCATTAGTTATTAATATCTACATTGGGATATAATAAGAAGATACTTCCTACAAATGTTTATCATTACTATTAATGATCATCTATTCCCTTGTTTTCTTCTATATTCTAAGATCAGGCCCCTTGAAGGGGATATGAATTGGAGAAGAAATTTTAGAGCATGTCCTCCAGTGAAAAGCGTGGGTTTTAGACATGACGTAAAAATACATAGTAAATCTTAAATTATCCTTTTGGGTAAGACCAATGTACTAGGTGCTGGGGGACCTCAGTTCCCATTCCCAGTCAACTATTTGTAAATTTTAACCTTGGGCAGAATGTTTATTTTTCTCGTGTACAAAGTAAAAACGTTGAATTTTATAATCTCAAGGCCCCACTCAGCTATAAGTTTCTTCTGTGGAAATCAACATGGGATTTGGAATCAGAGGACCTAATATTTCTGCTCGTTAACTTGTGACCTTGGCAAAGTCATTTGATATTCCCGAAGCCAGAGTCCTCATCTGAAATGAAGAGAGAAATGATGCTACTTCAAATTTCAATCCAGCATTTTAACACAATACCTCGCACTTAGTAGAAACTAAAAACCTATTTTTCAGTGGATGATGTATACTTTCTACCTTGTAAAAGTTAAATGAGATCAGGCATACAAAAGAAGTTTGGAAACTACTTGGTACTGTTTCCGTAAGAGTTCATATACTTATTATGAACTCGACTTGTGTATTTTTTTAAAAACCCTTCGCTGTGGTTTGAGTGGAGCATGACTCTTTATCCAGTATTATTTATTAAATTGAGAATACATCTCCAAATTCTTCAGTGTGCATTAAAACAGCAGAAAGTAAGGCTGGGAAAAATGAGTAGGTATGCCATTTAATGAGCTATTAAATTCCCATCAGAAAGCCAGAAACTCAGAGGCAGTCCAAAATAGCAACTCTGCATAACCAGCCAAATAATAAGCTACATTTAAGAGCCAGCAATTCATTCTTAACACGCCTACAAGATAAACTAAACAGGAAAAAAAAAAAAAAGAGCCAGCTTTGGCTCAGAGACTTTGCTGTAAGGTAACTTTATTCATAATCTTTAACACTTCCAATTTCCAGGCAACTGTCTCTTAATCTGGGCTTGCAGGTTTCATATGAGAATGACAAGGAGTTTAAAGTGTGAAAAGTCACCTCCACAGCAGAGTGTTTGTCTTAGGTTGGAATTTCTTTGATTTCAACCTGCGGATGTTATTTAAATGCCAGGGTGGTTGTCCCCTGCTGGTCCCCACCCCCTCTCCCACCACTCCAGTTTGTCTACTGCTGCTTTCTCATTCAGGAAAGAATTGTAAGGCAACCAGCTGTAGTTTGGTCTGGCTTTGATGTTCAGGAGCCTTCCCATCTTCCCCATGAATGATCTCTCTCATTGAGACTCATTTTGAGTTTGAGGTAGAGTTCAATGTTCACAAAAGACTAAAAAAATTCCCTTTGGTATGTGTTGTAAAGAAAAGACATTGCCTCCTTATTTCTGCTCCAGTTCATCCATCTAGAAGGCGGGCCAGTGGGAAGGTTGGGACAAAGGCAAGGCTGAATTAACATTCTGGTTCCAACACTCACTCGTGATACATTGCACCGGGAAGCCTGCTGGTGGCCACCATGAGTGGGCTGGGAGGGAGAGAAGGCAGGGATGGCTGTGAGCATAAAAGGCATGAGAGAGAAGAGCTAATGTTTCCTCGGGGGTAGTAGGGGCCGGCTATCTTACTGGTAAGAACCGTAGCAAAAAGAGAAGCAACACGAGTGACAAACCAACTACCCTCTCACTGACTGCCTCCTGTGTGTCAGGTAGCATTACCAGGTCCATCATACACGCTGGCTTGTTTAGTCCTCACGAAAACCATCTGAGATTTTCACACGTGAGAAAACGGAGGCAAAGAGAGATTAAGTGATTTATCCAAAGTTATGTCATTAGGGTGACACAGAGCTGAGATTCCAAGCCAGTTCTGTCACGCAGTCTGCAGCCCAGGGTCTGTATACTCTGTCACACTATGGAGTGCCAAAGAGGGTCTTCAGGATGTTGGAATGGTGGCCTTTTCTTTCTGGCTCTCCTAATTTCTAGGGCTTATACAGGGGAGATGGAGTTGGCTCAGGGCTAACGGAGTGATTCCTTTCTGCTGAGAGAATGAGAGCTTTGTCCTCCCCGCCCCCGCTCACCGCCATTTAAAGCAAAAAAAAAAAAAAAAAAAAAAAAAAAATCCCAAATGTGAGGTGTTGGCCAAAGGAAAGAGGTGTGGTACAAAAGGTAAAGGGCATCCTGGTGATGTTCACAAGATAGTAAGTAGCAGGTGCATATAGTTCAGGGGCATATATGTCCAAAGGGGAAACATGGGCATGAAAGGAGAGAGAAAGTAAATCTAGTTGGGTGGGAGTGATAGACTTCCAAGAGGCCTCATGGAGGAGGTGACTTCTGAGCTGTGCTTTGAAAGAGAGCAAAAATGACAGCAGGCAGAAATGGGTATATTCCAAAGTCAAAAATAGAATCCCTGTTAATTGCATCCCAGACAAAAACCTGATTTTAGGTAGGAGAAACTCACCCTGAAGGCAAGCATCTTCCGGCCAATAAAAATGTTAACCCTAGCAGTTTGCTAGAGTGGATGTGAGTACACTCAAGTAGAAAGAACATTTACTTGGATAGAAGTCTGCTTTCAAATTCTAATTCTGGCACTGCGGTAGGAGGTAACCACTCTGAGACTCAGTTCCTTCAGCTGGAAAACTCTAATAGCCTCTGCTTACCTTCCTTGCAGCTTCTGGAAAGGTTCAAATATGATAAAGTAGATGAAGGGGTTGCAAGTGAAAAGAATTGCCATTCCCTTTGGAACATTTTTTTCCCTAGTACATTCTGGATATTTCTGGGGATAGTGGCTTCCATTGGAAATTTCCTTCAAGTTCCACTGGCTAAATGACTTGCCCACACCATTTAATCATCTATGTCAAAGCTCACAAGGTGTTTGAATGTCTCAAAGAAATAAATGATCAAGATACATTTTTGACACAAATTCCTACACGTCAAAGTAGGTCATAAAGAAATCCACCACATATGCACACAAAGCCCATATATGCATGCATATACTACCATCTACGACATTTGGATGCCGAAAAAGTAGGAAGGAGGGAACCTCAGTAAAATGCCCTTTAAGTGGAATAAGTGTGGCTTTATGAGAAATTCACTGCAATGTCCCTCTGCTGCAGAAGGTAAAAGTGTCATATTGTGATGACATCAAGCCAGATTGGGACCCATTTCCAATTTGCCAGATGTTTGCTAGGGACAGTTTATTTTATTTATTGATTAATTTTTTTTTTGATGGCCATTCCATAGGCTTGAGGATAGGATTTCTAGGTATTGTTTTCTGTAGGTTGAGATGAAGTTTAAGGCTCTTTTTTTTTTTTTTAAGATTTTATTTATTTATTTTGACAGAGAGAGACACAGCGAGAGAGGGAACACAAGCAGGGGGAGTGGGAGAGGGAGAAGCAGGCTTCCCACCGAGCAGGGAGCCCGATGCGGGGCTCGATCCCAGGACCCTGGGATCATGACCTGAGCCGAAGGCAGACGCTTAACGACTGAGCCACCCAGGCGCCCCGAAGTTTAAGGCTCTTAAAGTATCCTTTTAGGGTATCTACATTCCTAGCCCCAGCACAATACCTGGGATGGCACTGAAGACAGTACAGGGCCATAGGGAATATGAAAGAGAATGAAGTTTCTGTGGGCTTATCAGGTAAAACAGAAATTATGCTGGAGATGGAGCATTTAATCTACAAACTGAATATAGACCTAACAGTTTCCCAGCCTCACCTGCCCTCCCCCCCCCCCAGATTCTACTCTATCATCTCCTCAAATAGCTTAATGTTAGGCAGTCTTCATGGGTAAGTGGCATCAACTCTGAACAAGTAGGGCCATTGTATAGTTTTTTCCACATATCTCATTTATTGCTGAAGATTTTCTCTTTTTGTCAAATGCTGAAATGTTTAAATGTCCCAGTATCCACACAGAGACTTCTCTTTTGTTTCTTCCTTCAGGGCTTCTCAAACTTTGGTAGGCATAATATTATGGAAGTGTGTACACAAATCATGGACCTGAACTTTGGGGGATAATCTGTAACATATTCAAGGTTATTTTTGATCAGTCACAATTTCTACCTTAACGCAATGACTTTAACATTTTGCCTTTCCCTTTGTGTTTTTTTTTTTAATTTTATTTTATTATGTTATGTTACTCACCATACATTACATCATTAGTTTTCGATGTAGTGTTCCATGATTCATTGTTTGCGTATAACACCCAGTGCTTCATGCAGAACGTGCCCTCTTTAATACAGCCATACCACCCTGGACGCGCCCAATCTCGTCTGATCTCGGAAGCTAAGCAGGGTCGGGCCTGGTTAGTACTCGGATGGGAGGCCTTCTCCTTTGAACCGAACAATGGGTCCATACCATGAATCACTGGGCTACCCAGCACAGAACTTGGACCTTTATGGCAAGTACAAGAACTGTTAGCTCTGTGGGTAAGTAACCCAACAAGTTCGGAAGGAGAACACTGAGACACTGCCAAAGAATTTGCATGGAAACTGAAAAATAACCTCTGGCTTGCGTTTGTGATGTTCTATTAGTCAGCTACGACCACAATAATGTTATGTAAGAAATTACTCCCGAGCTCAGCTATTGAAAATGACGATTAAGTATTCCTGTGCCCTTGGGTCAGGGCGTCAGGCTCCAGGCTGTGTTCATCTGGGCAGCTCTGCCTTCAGCTGTGGGTCAGCTGGACCTGGCTCTGGGCTTGGAGTTGGGCTCAGTTTGTTCCGTGGTCCAGGCAGAAAGGGCAGAGCTACTAGAGCATGCTCTTTTCAACCTTGAAAGTATAGTTCAACTGTATACTTGTATCATCACTAACTGCCTAGTATCAAAACAGGTCACAGGATTTGCAGTCAGTAATTAAGGCTACTCCAAGTGAAGCAGTCCACCTATCCCATGGAAGGAAGGGTTTGGGAGGCTAAAAGGACCGAAGCTTGCTTGGTGAGTTAAGTTCTCCTTCAGTCTGCTAAGTAAGCACACTTTCCCAAGGCAGTGACAAGATTTTTTTTTCTATTAGGTTGTATTCTTTTTGCCAGATCCAGGCTCTGATGGCTATGATTGATTTCCCCAGTTCTAGTATATGGCACATCAGTAAACATGGAATAAAGGTTCACCAAACTGTGGAAAACCCAAACATTGGTTTCTGTGATCTAATTCCTAGCTTCAAAATACAACAGTGGTAACCTGAGTGAGACAAGTTAATTAACCTCTCCCAGCCTCAGTTTCTTTGTTGATAAAACAGACTCAATAACAGTGTCTACTTCATAGGACCATTGAGAAGAAATACAAGACAATGCAGATGAAGTATTTGTCACAATAACTCCTCAATAAATGCTCTCCTTGCTCCTTATATGAAAACAACTCTCAGGAGGCACATCCTACGGACGGACAAAGAAGGATGTCTCGGAACATGTTATATTAAGTTCTTCTTGAGATGACTGCAGAAGGAAGAATACTTTAATGGCACTTTTAAGAGACATTGTCTGACAAGAGAACAAAAATGGGTATCTGAATACAAGAGCTCTGATCAGTGTGACTGCTAAACATCAGCAGCTCCTCATTTCTGCACTGCCCTGTTATCTCACAGGCTGGTTTCGTGGTCACTTCGGGAAACATTTGCTGAACATACTGTCAGGATTTTCACTGGAAGAACAAAGAGGTGTCTGGAAGCACTGTTCATAGGACCTCTCAACCTCATACCTTATTTTGCCCTGCTCTGAGCATTAGGACTTTGGAATGTGTTCATTAGTCTGAATTTGTAAGAAGTATCATTCTGAGAAATCTTTTCATAACTCACAAACTTGTCTAGATACAATGACTTAGGACCCAGACAGCTTTTAGGAAATCACAGAGCTTTATTTGACTTGGCAAAATTTTGATCAAACGCTAGGCTGGGAGTTTTGTGTACTGACAATATCACAGTCTGTGTGATTTTATCCTAGGAGCGGTTATTGCTGTTTAAAATAAAAATCAGGAGTCCAGTGACAATCTTTATTTTAGCAGTTCTCGAAAAGAATTCACAATATTACTAGTGTGCCATGAATCCTTTGCATGTTTGTCTTCTCATTTTGATCAATGTGTCCAATTAATTTTTGTTTCAACTGAGGGCACATATTATTATCATTTCTGTCAGATACAAGGTTGTGCTGAGTGAGACTTAGGAAGCCTCGTAGAGTCGAGAAATGCTGACTTTAAGAAGAGGGTAATCATCATATCAAGTCAGCGTGAAGAAAGAGTCTTGGGTTTCTTGGAATACTCAAGAACTCTGCCTCGTAGGTATAGTAGGGGAACTTAGGGAAGTACACTGTTCTTCTAAAATAGTCTGCATTGAGTTGAAGGACAATCAACAAAGAGGATGAAACAATGGTTATTTTCATAAGCACTGTGTAGTATCACCCCATTGTCATAGAACCTTACTGTAATTATTACAGACTGATTTATCGTTGCTTTCAATCTCTTAAGTGCTTTAATGTGTGGCCGGAATTTCTGTTGTTATAAAGGTAGAGAATGACTAATTTATCACCAGAAAACTGTATCCTTTAAATGCGGTAGGGAGAGAAGCTCAGTATTTACCCAGTGAATGGGAATCTGGGATCTAATGTTCCAGGTTCTCAGGACAGCTTTGGGATTTGAGGAAGCACAAAATATCTGAGGAATGGCAAGTTTGGAACATCCTAGTATTAAAAGTTAGATGGAGGGGCGCCTGGGTGGCTCAGATGGTTAGGCATCTGCCTTTGGCTTGGGTCATGATCCCAGGGTCCTGGGATCGAGCCCCGCATCGGGCTCCTTGCTCAGTGAGGAGGCTGCTTCTCCCTCTCCCTCTGCTGCTCCCCCTGCTTGTGCTCTCTTTCTCTGACAAATAAATAGAAATCTTTAAAAAAAACAAAAACAAAAACAAAAGGAACTGAACTCTATGGGACGCCTGGGTGGCTCAGATGGTTAAGCTTCTGCCTTCGGCTCAGGTCATAATCCCAGGGTCCTGGGATCGAGCCCCGCATCAGGCTCCCTGCTCAGCGGGAAGCCTGCTTCTCCCTCTCCCACTCCCCCTGTGTTCCCTCTCTCACTGTCTCTCTCTGTCAAATAAATGAATAAAATCTTAAGAAAGAAAAGTTAGAGGGAGTGATGATGGGGAATCAAAAGGTGTAAAAAGAAAGACAGTTATCATACGATTTCACTCATATGTAGAATTTAAGAAACAAAACAGAGCACAGAGGAAGGGAGGGAAAAATAAAACAAGACGTAATCAGAGAGGGAGACAAACCATAAGCTACTCTTAACCATAGGAAACAAACTGAGGGTTGCTGGAGGGGAGAGGGGGGGATGGGGATGGGGTAACTGGGTGACAGACATTGAGGAGGGTACATGATGTGATGAGCACTGCCCGTTACAGGCAACTGATGAATCACTGAACTCTATTTCTGAAACTAATAATACATCGAATGTTAACTGATTTTTAAAAAATCCTCTAAAAATAATAATAAAATGCAGCTAGTAAAAAAATTGCTACATGCAGAACTTTGAAGGAGCAGAACCCTAGTGATTGAGTACATATTGGTTGACTACACAAACAAATGAATAAATCAGTCAACGAATAAATAACCTTTACCAGATTTTCTATGTATTATACATGTATATGATCTTATATAAGAAGGCAGGTATTATTATGCCTATTTTGCCTTTGAGGGTTTAATGCAAGAAATTAAATAACTTCTGAGATCAGATGAACTGGTAAATGGTAGAATTGGGATTTGACCTCAGAACTATCTAATTACCAAAACCTATTCTTTTTTTTAAAGATTTCACGTATTTATTTATTTAGAGTGGCATGGGTGGGGGAGGCAGAGGGAGAGGGAGAGAGAGAATCCCAAGCAGAATCCGGCACTGAGCACGGAGCTCGACGTAGCGCTCGATTTCACGACCCTGAGATCATGACCCGAGCTGAAATCAAGAGTCAGATGCTTAACCAACTGAGCCATCCAGGTTTCCCTACCAAAACCTATTCTATCAAGCTATTATTATTAAACAAAAAGGTGTAGCTCTATTCACTACAGATCCACCCAAATGTAATCATATAAAGGTTAAACGTGATCATATGCTTCTCCTATTAAAATCCTATGATGGTTCTCCATCACTCAGAGAATAAAACCCAAATTCCTGACCCGGGCCAAGAAGGTCCCACATCATCTGGCCCCTGCCCACCTATGGGCCCTCATCTTTTTTGCACTGAGTTCTTCTTGTTGTTCTAATCAGCCCAACTTGTTCTTGCCTCCTTACTGTCTCATCTCTCTGGAATATTCTTCTCCTAATTTTTTTTAGATCTCTGCACAAATGCCACCTCTTAGAAAGTCATTCAGTGGTCACCCTGTCTACGTGGAGGCTCTATTTCTTGACCTTCCTGTTTAAATCACTATCTGAATTTATGTGTTTTGTTTCCTTATTGTCTCTCATTCCCAGTAGTATGTGAGTTGCAAAGGTCCCCCCAGGGTAGCCCTAGGCCCTAAATTAATGCCTGAGAACAGCAGATACTCAACTAATGTTTATTAAGTAAATGCATGAATTCATTCTTCGAAGCAAAGATTGAGTGCTGCTTGCAATCATGAAAACATTTCCCTTGTCTGGAAGACAGATAACATCTTGTAGAATTAGGGAGGTGAAAAATAATGCCTGGGTAAAATGTTTTCACTTTAAGAAAGCACAAGATTGATCAAGGGACATAACCCCCCAGCCTGTAAGAACAAAGGAGCAAAAAGGTGAAGGTGAACCACAGGATTGCAAGGGTTGAAAATTTGTGGTTATAGTCTCACTGGTCAGGTGAAAGCTTATGACCTCAAAATGGTGCGGGTAAAAATGAATTTTGGCCCAAGTGAGTTGATGACAAATTTGGCCTCAGGGTCACAAAGCAGACATAATTTTAACATAAACCACCTTCTGTAGCGAGAGCAGTCTCCTATTTGTGAGCGTGATTCCAGTGTGATATTATAAAGGGCTGCAGCAATTTTGGCCAGGCACTGAACGATAACAAGTCTCTAGCTAAGTTTAAAGCACTGCAGAATTCAGAGTATGTCGTCTGAGCATCAATTTGTGAACTCTTAGCTATAGCAAGTTTTAGAAGGTGACAAATCAATTCCCATTCAGCTACCCTTCCCAAGGTTAAGGTATCTCTGAGGCCTGATCACCAAGACTCAGATGGAGTTTGGAATTTAACAGTTATTGTTTCAGGTTAGAAGTATAATCTAATGAAGTGTGCAGTAATATCCTGTGGTGAGCACTTGAACGTTAATCTGCTTGGAATAAGGCAGTGGATCTCATCCGACCTTGTCATCTATATTGAATTTAACACTCCCAGTGAACGCATTTCAAGCAGCCCATGTCAAATGGATGTGATCTATTTCGATTTTCATTCTTCCCCCTAATAGTTTAATACAGCTGAGTAACTCCTGGGGCCTCGGTACAAATCAGCAGTTGCTCCTGCTGCCAGTTATGGGCTGGTGCATGACGTAGCTAGAAATTGACCTTCATACAACACCTCTCTATTTCCACCACTGATCCTGATTCCAGGAGGTGACTGCGAAACCCATTGGCTGGCTCATTCTTCCCTGAGGGTTTCCCCTGACTAGCTCTTGGAGAGCCCTGGCAGATGCAGGATGTATGAAAGATGGGAACATCTGTTTTTTTGTTTTTTTGTGTGTGTTTTGTTTTGTTTTGTTTTTCATAATTAGAGCTAAACTTCTTTTAGAAGTAGTTTGAGGCTGTGGGGTAATATTATGCAGTGGCTGCTAGTTTCCATATTTGGTAGAGAACAGTGAGGATGGCATAATTCAACACTGATCAGTTCCATTTTCCTGCGTGAGCTGGTTACCGCCAAAGGCATTTTATGTTTTCAGGATATTTGCAGGGATTCTACTTCAATAACCCATTATAGTTCCCATCTAAAGAGCAGGAAGAAAAACCTTTTTCTACACCCCATCCAAGCAAATAATCGATAATTATTTAACTAACATTGTATAGGCAACAGGAGAATGTAGGTCTCAGGAAAGGGGCTGCTTATGTATGCTCTGTTGAGAATGAATGTGTTCGTCTAGAAAATGGCATTGGTAAGGGAGTATGATATTTAGTCTCTTTGTACAAATCAGATTAAACTGGGTAAATTTTAAACACATCTATTTCTCCTTGGTGTAGATTACAGAGTTTTACACTCTCAGGAAAACAACTACAGTTTATATACTCAAAAAGACAACAAAAATGGGTCAAAATATCACCTTGGTCATTTATGAAGAATCTACTATGTGCTAGATATTACTGCTGAATTTCATAAAATGAAGTCATTTTAGAGATGAGAAAATTAAGGCTCAGGGAGGTGAAGTGATTTTGCCAAGTCCCACAGCTGGTTAGAGGCAGCCCTAGGATTTGTAACCAAGTTCTTTCCGACTCTAAAGTCCAGTGTTTCCCCAATCCATCTGTAATCAAGTTTTGAGGTTCTACCAGCAATGGGCTGACTCCCTAAAGAGATAAGCTATTTCTGAGGTAGGGGCTCTGAAGGATCCTTCTGAGATAGTACTACTATCTGGAGTTTTAGGCACCAAAATACTTTGAGGATTGTATCTGAGCATTCAATTTCCATGAGGATGGAAATTCATGTCTGTTGCATTCATTAGTTATTCCTCGTGTCTGGCAAGTAGTAGGTGCTTAATAAGTAATTAGATGCACAAGGGAATGAATGAAGCAAACAAATGGCATGCACAAGAAAAATCTAAAATACTTTCTTAAGTAGAAAGAAGTTAGATTATCAGATCTGGGTAAGACGTGTAAGTCAAAAGCAAGAAGCACTGCATGGAGCCCTGGGTGTTATATGCAAATAATCAATCATGGAACACTACATCAAAAACTAATGATGTAATATATGGTGATTAATATAACATAAAAAAAAAAAAAGCCAGAAGGAGAGGCTGAAGCCAGATCCTTGAGGACTTGACTATCAGCCTAAGGAATTTTGATTAAATAATGGAAGCTAATGTTTCCTACACTGGTTCTGTGAAGCAGTAATCCCAACAGATGTCTTTTGAATAAAATGTTCTATGGTTAAACTTGGAAAGTGTTGCATGCTAAAACAAAAAAACAAAAGCAAGAAGCACTGAAGAATACCCTTAGTTCAGGCTATCATCTCTGCCTGAGTAAGTCTACAAATCTTTGTGCATT
This sequence comes from Mirounga leonina, assembly GCF_011800145.1. NCBI lineage: Eukaryota > Metazoa > Chordata > Mammalia > Carnivora > Phocidae > Mirounga > Mirounga leonina. The sequence continues at coordinate 23,716,875 of NW_023270855.1, forward strand.
TAGTTCATTCTTTCCCTTTAGAGCTCATCTCCAGTGTCATCTCCTTGGAGATACTTTCCTCAACAATGGTTGGAGTTTACCTCAAATCTATTTACTTCTTATACCTTGACCCTGATTTATTTTCTTTATAGAACTCATGAGGGAGGCTGTCTTCATTATTCATTTGTTTGTTTCCTCATGTATTGTCTGCTTCCCACCTTTCCAGTGCTAGCTGGCATCATGCTTGTTTTCACCACTTTATCCCCAGTGCCTAGGCACACAGCAGGCCCTTTATTTCTTGAAAGAATGAAGCCAAATCCTGGAAAATGGGCTCAAATCAGGATCTCAGAAGTCAAAGTCCAAGAGAAGGGTCAAGGTCCAAGAAGCTGGTATTAGTTAACCCAACAGCACATGGCTGATTTGCCGAAGCTCTACATACTGTCCCCTGCTCTCCAGGACATCCTCCCCACAAAGACCGCTTGACTGAACTGTTTCCATCCCTTGGCATTTCAAATTATTCCTTGTTACTGAACACAGGGGCTTAGTGATAGAACACGTTCCATTCTATGACATCAACATTTCATGCCCTCATTTCAAAGGGCATAAGGGGTCCAACTGGCACCTGGCTGGAGAGAACTAAGAATCTCCTAGGAGGTATAGTATGTTGTCCCTGTGTCCCTGAACTCCAGGAAGCTGGCATTCTCCAGGATCAGCCCATCCAGCATTTTCAGCTTCTCTATGACCATTGTTACCTTTTGGACCTCTTGGTCTTCTTTTATAAAAATCCTCTCATTTATGCCTCACCATTATCCCCACTTTATAGAGGAAGAAATGGAGGCTCAGAGAGGTAGGGTAGCCTGGTCCATAGTCACCCAGCTGGAAAGTGATGCTGGAGAAATTTGAATATAAGTTAATCTGACTTCAAGGATTGTACTTTTCTACATCAACATGTAAATGTAAATCTGCGTGGCTGCCTGATGCTGAACTTTCCATTTTAGCCCCAGTTACAACAAGAGGTTGGAAGGGTAGCCTTCAGCCTCCTTCCATCTGTGTCCTATGGAAAATGTAATTGTATGTATTTCTCCTTTTTCTTTAGCTTTAAGCTCCCTAACAGCAGAAGTCATGACATCTAACTGGTTTTAAGGCCAGGACATGTAAAGTAAGGCTTAGATGAGCAGTCAAAGGGTAGTTTGGAAACATTCCCCAGGGATGATTCACCTAAACAGATCCAGCATCAGGGGCTGGCTCCTTATGCAGTGGTGCCTTCTCTTCTCACTTCCCCTACCCTTGGTCTCCAGCCAGACAGATGGCTTCATCTTCCTGCCATCGTGCTGCGTTTCTCACCCTGGGATTCAATAAATGAGTCTAACCAAAGTAAATCTCAGGCAGGCTGCGTGGGCTGCTTCGATATTAGGGCAGGAAACGCTGCTGTCCATCATCATTTGGGCTTTTCCTGAAAAAGCCTGTAGGTCCAGGGAAGTCCATCATTTTCCAAAAGGCACATTCTGTTCCTCAAGGCAAGAAAGGAGATTTGTCTAAACCCAAATTGCCCTCAAAAAAAATTTTTTTTTTTTCTGGAGGCTGATGGGCTAGAAACAAATAGGAACATGTTAGTCGTGCATCATTCAAACAAGGTGAATTGATAATAATGATCGTCCTTAGTGTTATGATTGCCAACGTTTATCAAGTGTTTATTAAGTGTCAGTCTGCGTGTTACATTACCGCACTTGATCCTCATATCAGTCTTCTGAGGTGTGTATTATGATTATCCCTATTTTCTATACACTCAGAGATGCTAAGGAATTTTCCCCAGGCCACACAGCTAGAAAGTGGTGGAGGTGGGACTTGAACCCAGATACTCTACAGCAATGGCTCTCAGTTGAAGGTGATTTTGCTTCCAAGGGGACATTTGCCAAGATCAGGAGACACTGTTTCAGATTAGCTTTTTATTTTACAATAGTTTTAGGTTTACAGAAAAGATTTGAAGGTAGTAAGGGAGTTTCCACATACCTTACATCCAGTTTCTCCTATTAAAAACATCTCTCATGCTAATCATTTATATGGTACATTGTAACAATTACTAACCAATATCAATACATCACTATTAAATAAAGCCTATACCTTATTCAGATTTCATGTGCTTTTACCCGATGTCCCTTTCCTGTTCCAGGGTTCATCCAGGATACCAGACCATGTTTAGTCATCTGATTCCTTGGGCTCCTCTGGGCTGTGACAATTTCTTGGACTTTCCTTGTTTTGGATGACCTTGACAATTTTGAGGAGGGCTGGTTAGATATTTTGTGGAACATCCCTCTGTTTGGATTAGTCTATGTTTGTCTCATGATTGGAGCAGGGTTATAGGATTTGGAAGGAAGAACACAGAAGTAAAGGGTGATTTTCATCACATCATATCAAGGTACATAGTGTCAACATGACTTATCACTGTGGATGATCACCTTGATCACCTGGCTGAGTAGTATCTGTCAGATTTCTTCCCTGTAAAGTTACTTTTTTTTTTAAAGATTTTTATTTATTTATTTATTCATGAGAGACAGAGACAGAGAGAGAGAGGCAGAGGGAGAAGCAGGCTCCCAAGGAGCAGGAAGCCCGATGCGGGACTCGATCCCAGGACCCTGAGATCATGACCTGAGCCGAAGGCAGACGCTTAACCATCTGAGCCACCCAGGCGCCCCTGTAAAGTTACTTTTTAAATCACCCTTTCCATACTGTAATCTTCAGAAGGAAGTCACTACATGCAGCTACACACCACCTACTTGGAGGCTGAGTATCTACATAAATCACTTCAAATTCTTCTGTAGAGGAGACTTTATTATGTCCATTTATTTAATTGTTCAATAATTTATTTGTATCAACACAAACTCATGAATATATATCTTATACTTTAGGTAATAACCCAGCGTCACTTTATTTTGTTGCTCAAATTGTCCCAGCTTTGGCCGTTGAGGGCCCTTTGTTTGGTTATCGTGTCCATCTGACATAACCCCGTCACTGACTTCGTATGTGTATGTTGTTATAACTTCCCTTTTTTTCTGATACTACGAGACACACTAGACTCATCTATTCTTTCCTCAGCTGCAGAATCGGTCATTTCTCTAGAAACATTTAGGGGGAGGGTTCTACTGGGATCTAGTAAGTAGAGGCCAGGGATGCTGCTAAACACCTTGCAATACAAAGGACAACCTCCACAGCAAAGAATTATCTGGTTGAAAATGGCAGCGTATCAAGACTGAGGAACTCTGGTCTATTTCTAGAAGTAAAAATGTATTATCTTGACAATTATTGTCTTCTCTTTATCCAAACCTTCTGAGGGAAAATGTAGGAAAGGTGGGCATACAATCTGTGGATGCCATACACTTCTCCAACTGACATGAAACCATCAGGCTGATTCAAAGTTTTTTTTTGTATTTGCCCAATTTTTCCTTGTCTTTATGCTTGCCTTGAAGAATGAGATATGTTTGACAAAAGGAAGGATTTTTAAAGTAGAACACATAAAACAGAAGGAGCAATAAATGAAAACATGAATTTAGCATCTGCTAAATTAAAAATAAAAGTTTGTGTCCCTGGAGAAAGCTCTGTTAACTTTCCCTCTTCCCTTCTAGCAAATTCTCCTTAGTAAGAAGAACGAAGACTTCTTTCCTAGCCTCTTCTATAGGAGGATATTTTAGAATTCACCCTGGGGGAAATTATATGGTTGGAAAATATAACACAGTACATAGTAAGAGGAGCAGACCTGTAGCTTGATTGTAGTAGTTATCTCTTGATTTAAGTAGCTAGTTTAGTGTGGGCAACAATTACTGCCTTATGCTTGGTTGTCACCAGTTCCTAACACTTGTTTGTGTCAAATTCATGTCTGTAATTGATTTTCAGATTGTAATCCTGGGCTAACAGGGCTTGCATGTTCTCTCTTATGTGCACACTTCCTCTCTTTCCTTAGAACAAGACAGTTATTTTGTTTATCTTCCTCTTACCACCATTCCCGCTTATAGGATGTACAAATTCTTGCAGACAAACTGGTAAAAGAACAACACTATGAATGAAGGCAAAGCCAGGTCATTGAGAGAAAGTCAGAGCTTATGAAGCATGCCAGGTCAATCTCTGGGACACCCAAATGTGTCCTTAGCAGATTGAAACATATTGAGAGAGAACAAATCACCATTTATCGTGGAACATTCTTACCCCTCACCCTCACCCCAACACATACAATGATTCATGATTGAAAGGCAGCTTTGTGCAGGCAAAGGCACTGGACTCAGACCTAAGTTTCTAGCCCTGGCTCCCTCACTACCCAGCTGGGTGAAGAGCTAGTCATTGAACCTCTTTAAGCCTTACTGGATACTCATTTGTAAAACTGGGCTCATTTAACTACTTCATAGAGTTGTGAAGATTCAATGAAATGGTGAATATAAAGCACTTTTCATGATGTTTTTTTCATAAAGCTACATGTTGCAGATGTTCTATAAATTATGCTAATTAGACATACCTCCATATACACATTATACTGATATGGTGAGTAATAGAGGAATAGCTTTCTGAGAAAAAGTGAAGCTTGGACAAATTAGTTCACCGCTATCGATCTCGGTTTCTTCATTTATAAAAGACAGGGTGGGACAAAATGATGTTTGAACCTCCAGAGCTGATAAAATTCCAAAATTCTATGATTCTATTAAATTAGCATTGAGATAATGAACAGTAGCCATTTACGGCTGATATACACACATACATAGTTGTTATTGCTATTATTTATCATAGGATGTCCATAGATCCTATTTTTGTAGACCCCGAAAAGAATGGATCATTTCCAACCCAAATTCGCTCTTTACCCCCTACTTTGTAATCCATCCCTTGCCTTTCCCCAGCTGGGAGACCTGGGGATGCAGATCTGGTAAAGGGCAGAGGAAGCAGACCCCTCTGAGGGGCATTGGTGGAGTGAGAGTTGGTGAGAGATTCAGGAAATCTCCACAGTGAAGCCAAGGAGAACAGAGACGGCTGGGCATGGGCATGTGCAGGGCGGGGTGGGGGGGGGGCAGTGGGCAAATGAGAGTTCCAAAGAGTTTCAAGCATGTAGAGAAAAGAGGAAAGGAGATATAGTAAATGGTGAAACTTTTGAATTGAACCTCTTGAATTATCTCATGAATTCCTTACCTGATGGACTTTTCCCTTTGAACTTCAAACATGTACATATAGCTTCCTGCTCTGTCGTTGTCCATTGGGACTGCTCTAACAAGATACTACAGACCGGGTGCTTATAAAAGCATCAGTTCTTACAGTTCTGGAGGCTAGAAGTTGAAGATCAAGGTGCCAACATGGTTGCTTTCTCCTGAGATCCCTCTTCCTGGTTCATAGCTGGTATATTCTTGCTGAATCCTCACACGGTGGAAGGAGTGAGGCGTCTGTGTGGGTCTCTTCTATAAAAGCACTAATCCCATTCATGAGGGCTTCACCCTCATGACCTAAGCACCTCTCAGAAACCCTCCCTCCTAATACCATCAAATTTGGGGTTAGAATTTCAACATAGGAGTTTGGCAGGGGCAGGAGTGGGGGGACACATGTTCAGACCATTGCATTTACTTTGGCACTTGGATATCTAATAAGGGTTTAAACATCACCTGTTCAGAACTGAGTTCCTAATCTTTTCCCTAAACCAGGTTTTCTTATCATCTTTCCTATCTCATTCAGGGACCATGTGATCCTCTAAATTGCTCAGGACAAAGTCTTAGAGTCCACCCCACTGTAGTCTTTCTCCCACACTAATACCACATGGTCAGAAAATTCAGTCAGTGCCACTGACAAAAGCCAATCTGATTATTTCTCCCCACCTACATTGCTACCACCTTGTTTAAACCACTATTATCTCTGGCCTAGAATATTGAAATAGCCTCATAATTGGTCACCCTACATCTATCTGCCCAACACACCAGCTAGTGTCATACAGCTAACATGTAATCAGGTCATGCCATGTGACTGCCCCAAATCCTTTAGTGTCTCTCTTGCCCATATAAAATGTGATGGTGATGGTTAATTCTATGTGTCAACTTGACTGGGCCACAGGGTACTGAGATATCTGGTCAAACATAATTCTGGGTATTTCTGGGAGGGTATTTGTGGACGGGTTTAACGTTTAAATTGGTAGACTGGGTAAAGCAGATCTCCTTTCCCAGTAGGGGTGAGCATCATTTAATCAGTTGAAGGCCTGAATAGACCAAAAGGGCTGACCCTCCGCTGGATAGGAGGGAATACCTCCTGCCTGACTGCCTTCAAATTGGGTGAGGCATCGGGTTTTTTCCTGCCTCCAGATTCAAACTAAGATATTGGCTTTTCTTGGGTTTTGAGCCTGCTGGTCTTCAGAGTGGAACTATACCATCAGCTCTTCTGGGTCTCCAGCTTGGGAACTGTGCATCTCAGTACTTGTCAGCCTCTAGAATCTTACGAGCCAATTCCTTATAATCTCTCTCTCTCTCTCTGCACCCCCTCCCCACATGCATGTACACACACACACAACTCACTGGTTCTGTTTCTCTGGGGCACCCTGACTAGTATACAAAGTAATATCCAAAGTTGTTGCAATGATGTATAAGGTCATACACATTCAGATATCACTACACTTGCTCATTCTTTTAGACCCGGGGCCAGCAAATTATGGCCTATTTTCTGTGGCAGCTTTCATACCACAATGACAGAGCTGAGGGCTTGTTGTGGATGCTGTATGGCTCTCAAAATTGAAATCTTTTACTATCTTGTCCTTCACAGAAAAAGTTGGCTGACCTTTGCTCTAGTCTCATACTGGCTTCCTTATAGTTCTAAGAAAGGCTCAGTGCTCTCCCACCTTTGCCCTTGCTGTTCTCTCTGCCTGGAATGCTCTTCCTTCAGACAGTTGCCTCTCTCTTCACCTCCTTCACACTTTTGGACAAGAGTCATCATCTCAAAGTGGCCCTCCCCTCCCAGTGCTCCCAATCCTCTTTTGTTGTGTTTTCTGCATATCACTTGTCATCATCTAACAGGTTACACATGTTATTTGGGTTATCATCTGTCTTTTTCCACTCATTGTAAAATCAATGAGAGGACACTTTTTGTTTAGTTTGTTCACTATTAAATCACTAGTGGCATGAATATGGCTGGCATAGAACATACCCCACAGAAATGGTAAATAAACAAATGGAATACATCTTAATTTATTTCTGGACTGTTGAACTGTGCCTCCTGAATAAGATACCATAGACTGATCACATGGGTCACAGATTCAATAGGGTTTCACACACTTATTTAGCTTGTGTAAGTGTGGATCAGCCCCAAATCATATTGAATGAAATAGCAATCTGAACAAAAATATAATAGAAATAGATTCCATTTCCTTCGAGAACACACACACAAACACAGAGTGTATGCTTTAGGCATTACAAATAATTTCTTTTAATCTTTTTTCCTGATCCTCTCTTGCACTTATAAGCATGTGCTGTCCTTTGCTTACTCCCTTGACTCTCTGACTTTCCCGGAAATGACTACATTTGGTTTTCCTGGTCTTATTATCTTCTGATCCTCTTCTATTTGTCCAGGCCATCTCAATTTTAATCCTTTAATTCCATTTAGCAAATATGAGTGGAAAGAATGAAAAAGAGATAAACCTCCAGCCCAGAGATTGTTGACAAAAGTAAGTTATTATGAGAAATAGATATTCGTCTCTTACGGTATAACTCCTGAGAGTCTGCTGGGCAATTTTGCACACTCACTTCCCTTCATGGAAGCAGATATTCCTGGGCTTACATGCTGTGGGTGGATGGGAGGGTTGTGAAGATCTGGTGACTTTTCTCTGAGAGCCTTCATGATATTCTTATTTAACCTTTTGGGTACCATTTAAAAACCAATGTATTTATGTATCTCTTTCCTGAATGCAGTACCACCCCCCTGTATAGAGTATAGACACAGATATAGATATTATCAAATGATATATGTGATCTGTATCTACAATAGAGATGATATATAGGATTTATATCCATATATCTATACCTACCATCTTTTTAGAATTCTCTATACCTTGAAATATTTTTCAGAGTTTGTGATGGATCAGTATCAGTAGAAAATAAATTCCAGGGGCGCCTGGGTGGCTCAGATGGTTAAGTGTCTGCCTTCGGCTCAGGTCATGATCTCAGGGTCCTGGGATCGAGTCCCGCATCAGGTTCCCTGCTCAGTGCAAAGCCTGCTTCTCCCTCTCCCTCTGCGACTCCCTCTGCTTGTGCTCTTCTGTCTATCTCTCTGTCAGATAAATAAATAAAATCTTTAAAAAAAAAAAAGGAAGAAAGAAAAAAGAAAAGAAATTCCAACTTCTCATGTGCTTTATTTAGTCCTTGTTGATTCATATGGTAAGAAACTTGACTCAAACTGGTTTAAGCAAAAAGGAAATTCATTGCCTCACATAACTAAAATGTCCGTGGGATGATTTCAGGCACAGTATGATTCAAGAGCTCAAACTGAGTCAATTAAGCTCCCACTTTCTCCGGAATCCTAATATGGAGACTAACCCAATTCTGCAGTAGCAAAAGCTATAGGTGCCTTACCCAGATCCTCCTTAGGTCTTATTTCAGACCAGCAGAATCAGACTTCCAAATTCTAGCATCTGTACCTCTTTGCTTGACGTCATTCTTTTGTGACTGAACATCTACTCTGCTGGTGCTCAGGGCAGGACAGAGGTAACAGGGTTGAACATGTCAAGGAATAGTCCTCTACTAGTGACTGATAGGGATTGATATGTACTCCTCTGATGGACTAATTTGTTCAACACTGACTCTGTGCCCCCCCCAAGATGAAGCTCCAATTCCCCCCCATTGTATTTTGCTTGATACATCAACCAATATTTCTTGAGATCACTTCTCAAATAAACCATTTACACTCAAATCTTTATCTCTAGATCTTCTTCGGGGGGTTCCTTCTGATTGAACATATCACAAACCTTATCCTGATTCACACTCCATCCCTGTATCAGTCACTGTGGCTTGGGGGAACGGTGTACTCATTGGTTAGATTTGAATCATATTCTCCACTCCTGGAGCCAGGAGCCAAAACAGCCAAAGCAAATGCATGTGGACTGAGAGTGGGGTTAGGGTGGTTCCCAAATGACACCAAGGGGAGTAAATCCTAAGTAACCCAGAAAATAAAATCAACAATGACCACTATTACCACTGTCTGCTATATACAACAGGCAAGTCCATTAGTATGTTCAGGTTTTAGGCCCCAGACATCATATCTCGTGGCCAGATCAACTTTCTTTGATGCAGATAAGCTAGATTAGAGGTTGGGCTAACTCCAGCTGCTCACTGTTGTATACAGATAAAGTTTTATTGGAACCTAGCTACACTCCTTTACTTATGAATTGCCTTTGGCTGTTTTCCTGCTGTAACAGTGGTGTTGAGTAGTTGCAACAGAGATCTTACGCTCACAAAGCCTACAACATTTACTATCTGGCTTGCTATGGTCTGAACGTTTGTGTTTTCTCAAAACTCACATGTTGACATCTTAACTCCCTTATAAAAGATGTCCCAGAGTGCTCCACAGCCCCTTCTGCCAGACTAGATAAAAGAAGACATCTGCCACCTTGAACAGAGTCCTCCTTCTACCAGCCTGGCACCCTGCTCTCAGATTTCCTGCCTTCAAGACTGTGACAAATAAATCTCTGTTGTTTACGAGCCACCAGTCTATGGTATTTTGTTCTAGCAGCCCAAACTAATGAAGACATGACCTTTGCAGAAAAGAATTTGCCGACCCCTGAGTAACACAGCAACCACTTGGGCTTCAAGATGTTGTCTCTTAAGTGCCAAGGCAGCATGTGAAGAAATCTTATTCTCAACCCTTCTGTCTCCTTTTCTGTTCTCTCACAGAGACCTCTATGTGAGGAGGAACACCCGAACAAATGGCAATTAGCTTGCAGATTCAACTTGTCATATTTCCCTAAGCAAGAACTTTGTATTAAATCACACAACCCTCCAGCGAATCTTGTCAGTAGCTCTGTGCCCCTGGTACTGCTAATGGAATACACTTCATATAAAATGCAACCTGAGCTCTTCTAAACACAGTTGTCATGAGTATGATTAATTCAGTGACATTCCCCATATTCAGCCCGAGAGAATGAGTTACTCTAAGGCAAATGTTGGTGGGTTATGAACCTAAGGTAACAATCTCAGGTGTGTAAAAATTAACTTTATTCCTATGAAAACTTTTGATTTTATGACTCAAGAATCCCCCAGAGAGAAAAATTAACCTAGCCCTTTCTAGGATTGTCTCACTCCAGTCCAGAGATTTTTACTTGTTACTTCTAGGTTAAAAGTCAGGCTCATTCAGAAGATCTCAGAAACATCGTGAGGTTCTCTTCTTCCACCTAATTCACTCCTGATTTTAAATGCTCCAGGGTTAAGACAATTTTTGCAAGATGCCACTGGGGAGAAAAGTATAGATTTTGGTCTTATTATATCTTCATATCTGGAATTTTTTTTGGAGTGGGGGGCGCATTTTTTTAATATCTGCACAACTTGTCTTGCCTGAGTCTTGAGTGTGCTATCTTGTATAATGTGGCACTTTACCCTTCACGGCTTTGTGTCATTGGCTCCGAGCTACCCTGTCCCTTGACCTGATCAAAGTTTTGCTTTAGCTCTGATCCTGAGGCCTTCAGGTCATTCTCCATCCTTCACGTTCTTGCCCACAATTTCATTCAGATTTTTGGGACTAACCTGGGTCCTTCAGGTCTCTCCTATAGGTCTGATTGTTGTCCCTCATCTTTTCAGGGTCCACAGGAAATAAAGAATTAATCTTTTCCTTAACACCTTATTTTCAACTCTTTGAGACTACTAATGACTAGAGTTTGAGAATGAATTGTCAGGGTGCCAATCCTCTCTAGTCCTAGATCCTCAAATTAAAATCAGTTTTGAGGTGGTTTCTTTTCTCCATCACCAGGATTGGTTCCAGGAAAATGAGACCGAGTAAATGGCTCCTGCAATGTGTCTTCTCTCTTCTCATCCAAATTCTTTACTCCAACTATAGCTTAGAATCTGGGGACAGGGGGAAAACATCTTTTCCTGCTCACTCTTCCATTTGGAGGCTAAGGATGTCACCTCTGTTCTCAGCAGTGAATTGTCCTCTGCAATTGGAGTTCATCCATTTGGTTGCTACAACAAATGGTCAGCTGCTAGACTGGGAGGTAGTAAGTAGTATTTCAGTTAATACTTGGAAATTTTATTTTGCTACACTGAATAATAGGTTGTTTTTGACATCCCAAAAAAGACAAAGGATTATCCTAAATGATATTTAAAGTTAGCATTTCTTGTCTGCGAAGAATATACTAGACCTTAAGCAAAGCAATTCATAAACCTCATCTAATTCTCAAAAATCCCTATGAAATAGATGTCTCACAATCCCCATTTTTAGGGGGAGATGACTTTTTTAAAATTCAATTTTCTCTGGAATTTATTGCATTTAATAAAATGTGTAAATGTCAACCAGACTTAGAAAAATATATTTGTAGCTTAATAAATAGCTAAAATAGATTATTCATAGACAGATACAATGCAGACAAAAAAAATCACCACAATCTAGCTAATTAACACACCTATCTCTTGGTATTTTCTTTTTTTCCCTCCCTCCCTCGCACTCTTTCTCCCACTCTTCCTTCCTTCCTTCCTTCCTTCCTTCCTTCCTTCCTTCCTTCCTTCCTTCCTTCCTTCCTTCCTCCCTCCCTCCCTCCCTCCCCCCTTCCTTTCCTTCCAGTGAGAGCACATAAGATCCACTCTTTTAGTAAATTGCAAGTATACAATACACTATTATTAGCTATAGTCACAATGCTGTGTATTAGATCTCCAGAATTGATTCATTCTGTATAAATGAAACCTCGTACTCTTAACGAATGTGTCCTCATTTCCTCTCCCAGTTCCTGGGAAACACCATTCTACTCTGTTTCTATGAGTTTGACTATTTTAGATTTCACATATAAGTGAGATCATATAGTATTTGTCTTTCTGTCTCTGGCTTATTTCCCTTGGCATGATGTTTTCCAGGTGCATCCATGTTGTTACAATATCAGAATTTCCTCCTTTTGCAAGGCTGAATAATGTTCCAGTGTGTGTGTATGTTTCTGTATCTCACACTTATTTTATCCATTCATCTGATGATGAACGTTTATTGATATGTTGTTTCCATATCTTAGCTATTGTGAATAACCCTCATGGGAGTGCATGTTCATATCTCATTTAGATACTGATTTCATTTGCTTTGGATAAGTGGGGAGAAATTTGAGAAAATTAAATTAGATCATTTAAACAAAATCACATGACCACTATGTGGCAGAGATAGGGCTTAATCCCAAGTCTCTGGCTTTCTAACAAGTGTCCTTAACTCTTAAATGATACTACCTCCCCCGTGATGTTAACAACCCATATTTCTATTTTTTTTATAGAAACATGGCTTTGCAAGGAGTCTTTATGGATTCCAGTAAGACTTGGCAAATGACCTGTTCATATGTGAAAAGAACACCTATCAGCACTGATCCATTGTTAGGCTCATATATGTCTGCCCTTAAAACTGTTAGTTCCTTAATGGCAAGAATGTAAGTTGGGGCCCCTGGGTGGCTCAGTTGGTTAAGCGGCTGCCTTCGGCTCAGGTCATGATCCCAGGGTCCTGGGATCGAGCCCCGCATCAGGCTCCCTGCTGAGCGGGAAGCCTGCTTCTCCCTCTCCCACTCCCCCTACTTGTGTTCCCTCTCTCGCTGTCTCTCTCTGTCAAATAAATAAATAAAATCTTTAAGAAAAAAAAAGAATGTAAGTTACCTTCATGTCCCTGGGGCCTGGCATTTAGTAGGTAGGTAGCACTCGAGTGCTGCATGACTGAAGAAATCAAGCGTCAATAGGAAGAGGTTCTATGAACCAAAGCCATCCTCAACTCTCGCAGAATAGTGTTCATTTTTGGTATATATAAACATTGGACACATACTTTTAGCCATATTAATGTATTTGTTTAAAATGACCATGGATGACATCATCTTTGAATAAGGATATCGATGATTTTCAAACATTTCACCTTCAGCCATCCACCCAACTTTCAGTAATGCCTGCTATATACATGATTCTGGGCCACGTTCTGGGGACATAAACCTTGACCTTGAGCAGCTGTCATTCAACTGGGGGAGCCAGAAAGGTAAAGAGCTAATTTCAATGTAATATGATAAGTGCAAAATGAGAAGTATGAATAGAAGGCTGTGGGAACCCAAGAAGGGAGTAGCATCTGGCCCATGGAAATGTTCATGGAAAAGTTAAAGACAGCAACTTTCCAGAAAGAGCTGACAAAATAATATAGAAATTAAGAGCACTACTGTGATAGGCTTCACAAAGATATCCATTTCTAAGCACCAGAACCGGTGAATATGTTTCCTTACATGGCGGGGGTGTGGGAAGGGGGGACTTTGAGGATGTGATAAATTAAAACTGAGATAGATTATCCTGGTGACCCCAATGTAGTAACAAAAGAATCCTTTTAAGAGAAAGGCAAAAAGGTAAAATTTAGAGGAGATGTGAATGGGGAAGCAGAGTCCCCTCAATGAGAGGGGAAGAGAGAGACAGAGAGAGAAAGAAGGAGGGAGGGAAGGAGAGAGGGGAGAGAGAGACACACAGATATACAGAGACAGGAAGACAGAGAGACAGAGAGCAATTTCAAGGTACAACACTGTTGGCTTGGAAGATAGAGGAAGGGCCATGAACCAAGGAATGCAGGCAGCCTCTAGAAGCTGGAAATGTCAAGGAAGCAGATTCTCTCCTAGAGCTTCCAGAGGAATATAGCCTGCTGACACCTTATTTTTAACCCAGTAAAATTCATTTTAAATTTCTAACCTCTAGAACTATACGATAATACATTTGTGTTGGTCTGTTATAGCAGCAGTAGAAGACTAATAAAGCTACTCTGGAGTCAGAATGTCCTGACTAGAATTCTCCCTCTGCCATTTCTGATACATGTGTCCTTGGATGGGTGTCACTTTGCTGGTGGACATACATCCTTGGAATGGTGTCACTTTGTTGAGCTCCACTTTGTTCCCCATATTCCTTCTTATGCCTAATAAGATGATCAACACCCTATGCCTAACATCATAGGGTGTTGATCATCACAGTGCTGGGCATGCAACATGAACTGAACAAATACGAGCTTCTAAGGTGATCCTGGATTAAAGCCTCGAGACCTCCACAGAAACATTCCAGGCAAAGGGAAGAGAATATGCAAGACATCACATCATGAGCAGTTGGGGTACAGTGAAAACTCTACTCTGGCTGCAGTAAAACATGCAGGCTGGGAAGAAGTCAGATATGAGGCAGAAGGGGTAGGAGAGAAACAGATTGTGATTGCCTTGTATGGTATCTTAAAGAGTTTCAGCTTTATCTGGTTAACTAGGAGTGATCTTTAAGAGAGGGAGGGTCATGATGAACTTGGGTATTCAAAGAGGTAGCTCTTTTGCTGGTAAAAAAAAAAAAATAGAAATAGGAAAGATTTGTTTGTGGGAAATAACGTAAAGTGCCCTGCAGTCTTACAAATAATGATGATGATTACTGTCATCATCATCATCATCATCAAAATGCAAGTATTTCTTGAGTACTTATGTTACGCCAGGTACTATGCTAATTACTTTCCAAAGGTTATCTAATTTAATGATCCCAACAACCCTATAACTTAGTACATCATTAACCTCAATATACTGAAGGAACCATGTATACTTAGGAAGTTAAGTGACTTGCCCAAGGGTTGCCCAAGAAGTAAGGTGGACAAAGAGGATTCAAGTCCAAGCTACTCAGCTGCCAAAGCTTATTGTTTTACCTGCTGCATAGTTTTTCACTTCTATCTCTCTGGGGCCATCTCATAAGTGAAACTATCTTTTGATGAAATCCTTGGGTCCTTAAAAGCCAAATTAGGGCTCCATGAAGGACCCTCACTCTATCTATCCAGTCTCCATTTTTTGCAATCCATACAAGAGCCAGTTTCCAGTATAGTAGTTTCTCTATGAGCTTATTCTTCAATCTAGCACTCCTATGTGCTAGGGACTGTTTAACCACTGCACATCTTTCTGGCTGTGGTTTTATGCTCTTCTCTGTGTTCAGCAGATGAAATAACAGCCATTGATGAACTAATGAAGCACTGCTGATGCTGGTGCCCTAGAAATATAGCCAATTAAATTCACTGGGCAGAAATGAACCCTATCATAACTGTTGCTGGTGACAGACACTGCTGTTTGTCTTGGTAGAGGAAATAAACATAATTAGCTTTTGCTTTCTGAGAGTGCATCAGAGACAGTACCTGCCTTTCTGGGTGCAGAAAGATGCTCTGTTAGCAACTTGGTATCTTTCCTTATGTGGAATGGGTGAGAAGGAGATTGATGGAAGGAGCTCAGGTTATGGGACTTGTATGAGATGTCCTTTATTAGGGATTATAAGGGAGAACTTGCCCAACCTCAGTCATATACCCTTAAACACTGAGAGCTCCCAAGCCCCCAAATAGCAAGATCAAGAAAGGACAGTACGGAATCTGATTGCAAACTTAAGGCCAAAAGAAATGGAAGAGCAGCTTCAAAGGCAAAGAAAAACACTTGTGGTTCCTATACCAAGATAAGTAAGGTAAGCTGAAAAAGGAAAATGGAAAAAGAAAAAGGAAAAGAAAAAATATGGAATTATGGACTTTAAGAGATAGGAAGTTGTAGCTTATCTAGTTTGGGGTTAGCAAACAGGTGACATTTGGTCCATTACATCCCATGTAACCCTGCAGGGAAGGATCTGGGGGTTAATCCCTGACCTCAGTTTTCTCCCTCCTTCCAATTCCCTGCTTGTGTTCTCTGTTGGTTGAACTAAAATGACAGCCAGGAAATACGGAAACCTGTAATGTTATACATACGGGTCAGCCTGGAGGCAGAGATATGGTGAAAAGTAGATAAAGAATGGGCGCTTGGGTGGGTCAGTCTGTTAAGCAGCTGCCTTTGGCTCAGCTCATAATCCCAGGGTCCTGGGATGGGGCCCCGCATGTTGGGCTCCCTGCTCAGCAGGGAGTCTGCTTCTTCCTACTTCTACCCTTCCCCCCTGCTTGTGCATGCTCTCTCTCTCTAATAAATAAATAAAATCTTTAAAAAAAAATAAAAAGAAGGGCAAAAGTGAGACATCTACAACACTGTGGGGAAAAGTTAATCTTAGTCTAACAATTAGAAAGGACTCTCACATCCCTAGTGTAGTAACAGTGCTACATGAAGCCATCTGATGACCTGTGTATCACACTAGGACAGATACTTAGCTCCTTGGTCGTATCTCCCTCTACTTGTAGAGAATCAGGCAGTGGTCTCTTATTAAAAGACATAATAAGTCTTTCTTCTCTCTTACTAAGCCAGTAGTTCATCCTAATAAATACTTGGTGATAAAGATTTTACTGTTGTGCATGAGCTAGACCCAAAGTCAGACGCAGATGGTAGAAAAGCATGCTGAATAAGTTATAGGGCCCACTTGCCTTCAACAGTTGGCAGTTCTCACTCCTGTCTCCTCTCTGCCCTACCTTCTTTAATATTTTCCCAGCACATTTCTACCATAGAATTCACTCCTTAGGCTAAGCTGGATAGCTGCTTTTGAACATGGGAAACACTCCTCAACCTTATGAGAACTACCACATAATTCATTAAGCTGGACACTCATGAAAGGCTTACTTTTCTATATATGTGTATACATATTACACTTCAATAAAAAGTTAAAATTTGTTAGCTTGGAAAAAGGTATGTCTCCACATAAAATATATGCATCTGTTGTTTTCAAACATTCAAATGTGGTTATTTTAATATAGTTAATCGGAAAGTATCTTTCTGTTAGAATAAAAAAATGTGGTTTTAGTGGACACTTAGATCTTTGTCTTCTTTATTCCACTTTCTTTGGGGGATCATTTCTCCCACTGTCTCTCTGACTTTGTGTATGGCTGCCCCTGCTCCCTGAGCCTACAGATGATCATGTAATCCAGTTTTGGCCAATGTTCTCCCTTCTTCTTGCTGCAGTGACTGATGTGAGGATGGATACTCAACTCAAGGAGGCCAATCACAGTCTTCCTTGGACATCTCTGTTGGAAATCTGAAGAAGATGCATCCCCTTTGCTTAGATAATAAATCATCAGAAAGACTGACTATACATGGGACTCCTGGCTGTCGTCTATCCAATTGCATGGCAGGAGAATGAAAATGAGGTCAATGCATTATTGGAAGTGGAACTAGAGATGGAGGAAGAAAGGCAGCCAGACGTCATCTGAGCCCCTGGAACCCGCTATGCCTGGCATGTCAATATCTTCTAAACTTGACTCCACTCCCGGACTTCACAGCTCAATGAGCCAATATATTCTCTTTTTGTTAGTTTGGGTCATATTTCTGCCACTTCTTTTATCTATTTATTTATTAAAAATATTTTTTTTTAATTTATTTGAAAGAGAGAGAGAGAGCACAAGCAGAGGGAGGGACAGAGGGAGAGGGACAAGCAGACTCTGCACTGAGCACGGAGCATGATGCGGGACTCGATCCCAGGACCCCAAGATCATGACCTGAGCTGAAGTTAGACACTTAACCCACGGAGCCACCCAGGCACTCCATGTTTCTGCCATTTGTAAACAAAAGAATTCAACACTAGTTGAATATGATACTAGTAGTGTTGCTATATTTAAAATTATTATTAGGTTTCTTTTCTCCTAAGGTTGAAACATTATGGGCTTCTCCCTTCGAAACAAATTAAATAATTGTCCCAATATTTTCCAATCTCATTGAGCCTCACATTAAAGGAGAAATGATCTTATATGCATCAGCAAACACTAAGCGCAGTTTCCATATCCAAGGATCATTATTGTTTAAAAGGTAGATAAAGCCCTAACAAAATCATAGAACCTTCTGCATTTTAGATTCCTCCTACACAGTGGTCTTGAGATTCTTGACTTGGAATTTGCCCCTGAGACTACATTTCTGAGAAAGAACTCACCTCAACTTATTGGGATTTTTAGGGAGAAAGAGAAAGGCAACACCGCTTTGGTTGGAAAAGCAGAGGAACACTGGTGTGTGGCCTCCACCAAGAGCTTGAGATAAACAAGCCCCCAAGAAAAGAAACTTGAGTGACCAGCAGAGCTGTCCCAGCCTGCTGTAAACTGACCCCTGGAATCTGGCCAAGAGCCTAGCAGGACCACAGCTGATTGTTTCCTTAGCTATGCACTCATCCTCCTACTTTCTGGGAACTTCCTTGTGCTTTGGCCTACAGTCAGACTCTTTTTATATTTCTGTTTTAAAGAAATTGCCCATGTTATTACAGTCTCTCTTGGAATAATTGCAAAGACAAACCTTGTTTCCTTCTCTCAGTTTGACTGGTTTCACAACAGGGCCGACAACTAACCTTCTAGGGTGACACTTAACGAGAACATGGCCTTGATCTTAAAATAACTAATAAACCCTACCTTACGGGTGTTTAGTCCACATAAGATGTTTCTCAGATGTTAAGATTTACTTTCTAGGCTGACCCTGGCCTTTCCCTGAGATCTGAAGATCTGTCCTGTAATGCAATGTCATCATTTTTGGAATGAGGGGGATTACCTACTGATCAATGTACTGGAGTCTCCAAGCTGGTTTTCCTTTCCTCTGGCTTTCTATAACATCCATTTCTTACTACCCTGTCTTAATCAGTTCAAACAAATTGTCATAGACTAGGGGGCTTAAACAACACTCATTTATTTCTCACAGTCCTGGAAGCTGTGAAGTCCAAGATCAAGGTGTGAGACAATCTGGTGCTTAGCGAAGGTCCTTTTCCTAATTTGCAGATGTCTATCTTTTCCTTGAATCTCAGATGGTGGAGAGCAGAGAGAGAGAGAGAGAGAGAGAGAGAGATCCTGAATCTCCTCATTCTACAAGGACATTAATCCCATCATAAGCCCCTTACCCTCATGATCTCATCTAACCCTAATTACCTCCCAAAGGCCCTACCACCAAATACCATCACACTGGGGGCTAAGATTTCAACATATGAATTTGGGAGGACGTGAACATTCACTCTACAGCACACCCACACTTCCACCCCCAATTCTGGGCTGCTATCCTATCTCACCTAGATTGTGATCACAGTCCCCTAGAACTGGTCTTACTTCCACCTCTATAATCTGTTTTCAAAGCAGCAACCAGAATTATTTTATTAAAAGCAAATTCGGCACATCACTCTTGTGCTCAATACCCTACCATGGCTCCCATCTCACTTAGATTAAAAGCTGAAGTCCTCATGGACAGCCCATGGGTCCCACATAATATAGGTCCTTCTTACCTTTCTGACCTCATTCCCACTACTGTCTTCCTCATTGACTTTGTGTCTGCCATACTGATCTTCCTCAGTTCACCAGGCCTGTGCCCACCTCAGGGTCTTTCCACATGCTGCTTCTTCTGTCCAGAATGCTTCCCTTCACATATTCTTATGGCTAGCACCCTCATTTCCTAAGGGTCTGTTCTCAAGAGTCACCTCACTGAGGCCATCTAGAACCACTTGATCTCAATTTCAAGCCCTACCCTCTAGCATTTCATATTGTCCTTCCTTGTTTCATATTATATCTTACTAATTGGTTCTGTTCCTTCTAGGAGAACGCAAGCTCTGTGAGGCAGGAAGTTTGGTCTGTTTATTTCACTATACTGAATCCTCAAGGGCCGGACGAGTACCCAGCACATGGTATATGTCAAAAAAGATTTGTAGAATAAAGAAATAAATGGACGGATATTTAAAATGGAAGCCGGGGACACATGGTTGAGGGCTAAAGTGAGGACACGTGGGGGAGATTTTTCAGAGAAGCGTTGCTCCCGATTGAAGTGGGGGCAATGGTTATAGAGGCAGGGAACATACAACGTGTATGAAATGCTATTAGGAGTTATAAAAAAAAAAGAAGTTGAGATAAATATATTGACACAGAAAAATCGTCAAGCTATACTATTAAGCAAAAAAAGCAAGTTGCAGAGCAGTGAAGAAATAGAAATACGCAAAACTATGGATTTCTATATGTCTATTTGTGTGTTTATATATGCACACACATAGATACATACTTAGAAAAAGGTCTGCAGTTTATGCCAGCAGTGAAGTATATTTTTTCTGTAAAGGACCAGACTGGAAATATTTTAGGCTTTGCAGGCCCTATAACAGTTGCTGCTGCATATTATTCATGTTTTTACTTTTAAATAACCCTTTCAAAATGTAAAAAGATTCTTAGCTCATGGAATGTACAAAAATAAAATCTAGCCCGTGGGCCCACTGGCTGTTGACTCCTAATCTGGGGCTTGGTTAGTTATGGTGAAGGAAGTGGCCTTAGGAAGAGTGAAGTGAGATTTTAGGTTTCTTTTTTTTTTTTTCCTTTATATGCTCTCTATTGTTTGAAAAAAAATTTTTTTTTTTTTTTTCTGGAAATGTAGTCCTGAAATGTATGGGCAAAAAATAAGGTGTGATAAAAAAAGGAATGGGAAAAAAACTTGGTGCATAGTAGGTATTCAAGATTATTTGCTGAATAAATGAATGTAATTTAAACAATTTCTATTTTTTTTAAAGATTTTATTTATTTGACAGAGAGAGACCCAGCGAGAGAGAGAACACAAGAATGAATGAATAACTAAATATTCAAATGAACAAATGAGCACATAGATTCCAGCCCTTTTGCTATGTCTTGCGTGGAAGCAAGGACATTGCTTGTGAAGTCCTAAGGCTTACAGAGCATGTGCTAACAAAGATCACATAAGCTACTAATTTTATGTTTTCTATCATTATCGGTTTCATAATATTAGTACAGGAAAACCTGTTAAAAAGTCAATTCTTTGCAATAAAAACCCTTTTACCTAATGCATTCATCTTTGATTTGTATCAGGTTCTGCTACAATACACCAGAGGAAAGCTTAAAATAATATTTGGTTACTTCACATTTTATTCCAGGCTTAAGTGGGCATTGGGCCACGAATATTTATTCATATTAAACCCAATTGTCTAGGTATGAGCTGCTTTGCAGGCTCAACATATCAAACAGTTTTTTAGAAAAAGCACTTTAAACCTTCTTGGATTTTTGCAAAAACCTGTTGTTCAACAGCCTCTTTGCAAAGAAGCAAAATGAAACATGCACGTCTGTGTCCTTGTGGAGAAAGGAAACTGTCTTTACTTTTCTTTAAAATGCTATTTTTATAATAATAATGTAAATTTCAAATTGTCCTTGAGATTAGGGTCTAAATTGCTAACAATTGTTTAAAACATCTCCCCATGCTTTAGTACCTATCCTATGTGGTTTCACAAAATAGCACATTTATCATCATCAACATAAATCTCATTAAAAACACACATTAGGCACCCATCTGTACTGTCCTGGGAAATGTAGTCCAGCCAGGCGTGCCCGGGAAGGAGAAGAGAACCATGTGGTGAACCCCCAGGTGGTCTTTACCATAGCCTCCATCTCAAAGGATTTTGGGAAAAAGAAAACCAACAGTGTAAGTATGGGGAGTCCTTTAGAAGTCACTATCAAGATTGATTTTAATCCTGCAAGAATTCCATCTCTTAAATGTCTAGATTTCCCCCCAGTGTTATTGAGATAAACATTATGTCAGTTTACAGTGTACAATGTGAGGATTTGATAAATAAATATCTAGATTTCCCCCCTTTGTTTGTAGGAAGTTTTCACTATTCAGTTGATTTCCTAATTTTATTTTCAAAAAAATATTTGACTGAGGTCCACATTTCACTGTTTTAGGCTTAGAGTTACCATTGTCATACAAGAGTGTCCTTCAGCTATAACTGATGCTGTCAGATTTACTGCACTGAATGCCATTTTAAATAAATGCTAAAATACAATATTAACTGTCTGTGAGCAAATACTCTACTACAATATGTGAACTACCTAATATTTTCTTATCGTCCTAAAAAGTGCGAATTAAATTATAATATAATGAGAAACTAGCGGTTTGTAGTAATTCCGAATGCAGCAAATCTTCACCAGTGCGTGAAAATTTTCAGTGACTGTGAAGAACAGTGCAATGATTCGAGCCTTGAAGCTTTCTCCCAGCTACCAAAAAAGGACCCAAAACAAACAAGCATAGCTAAGCGTTTCATCCTGGAAGCGGCTTATTGAATTAATAAGACAAGTCAATTAATGTAATGCTCTGTTGCTTTGGGATAAAACACGATACTGGAAAAATGGGGAGCTGTTTACCATATTAGGATCAAGCAACCAGGAAGGTTCTGAAAAAAACATCCTCCTCTCTCCAAGTCTTAGAGAAGAACTTGACACATGGCTTCTGCCATGGACTGAAACGTGTTCTCCCCCAATTCATCTGTTAAAGGACTAGCCCCCAGTGTGACTGCATTTGCAGACAGGGCCTATAAGGAGTAAGAGTTGGGCCCTGATCTCATGGGATTAGCATCCTTATAAGAAGAGACACCGGCAAGCTCACTCTCTTTCTTTACAGCAAGAGAACACCATGAGAAGGTGGCCATCTACTAGCTATGAGGTGGACTCTTGCCAGAAATCCAATTGGTAGTAGCTTGATCTTGGACTTCCAGCCTCCAGAACTGTAAGAAAACACATTTCTTTTATTTAGGCCACTTGGTCTGTGGGGTTTTGTTATGGCAGCCAAAGCAGAGCAACACAGCTTCCACAGATATTCTGTGTAGCAGTCTGGAGAGGACTGCTGGTAAAGACCACCTGGGGGTTCACCACATGGTTCTCTTCTCCTTCCCAGGCACGCCTGGCTGGACTACATTTCCCAGCGTCCCTTGCAGGTAGGTGGGGCTGGACTACATTTCCCAGTGTCCCTTGCAGGTAGGTGGGGCCATAAACTGGATTTCTACTTAATGGAACCTGGGCTGTTTTATTTTATACCACTTTCAGGGTTGTCCCTTAACAATACTAGAATGGTCCTCTGTGCTTGCTCTCTTCCGTCTCTGCTGATGGGAAGCAGAGGCTCAAATGGATTTTCCCATGGGCCCAGAAATGCAAAGACTCTCAGGTATTTTCAGCCTTGAGTCCATGAACCCTGGCCCATGGATAAAATTCAAGGAGTCCACGATTTTGGTGAGAAAAGCACTGTTCTCTATTTCCACGAAACTCTGCTTGGTTAGAGAAAAATTACATCTCTATTTTCACTTAAACTTAGCATTTTCTTCTGTTACGAATGTAGGCAAATAACTAGCGGGTGAAGTACTTCCTATAACTTTATCACCTAGGGAAATCATAGATATTTCATGTCACATTATAGTTGCAGATATTTCAAAATATTTTACATTTAACACCTTTTAAAATTATGATAATTATTAAACCAGCTGCTAGATTTTATTATTTAATGCCTTAATAAAGCACATATACTACTATACCACATTGAAGAATATTTTGATTACTGAATTTCAATATAATTTTCTTTAAATCCTATATGTTGTATTTTATGCATTTGAAAACTATTATCCTGAAAAAGGGTTGACAGACTTCGCCAGACTGCCCAAAGGATCCAGGGCACAAAAAGGTCAAGAATCTCAGTACCCCATGGAAGGAACCTGTGACACGAAGAGGGAATAAGTATTTGTTGTGTTAACTCACTGAGACTTTGAAATTGCTTGTTATATT
This sequence comes from Mirounga leonina, assembly GCF_011800145.1. NCBI lineage: Eukaryota > Metazoa > Chordata > Mammalia > Carnivora > Phocidae > Mirounga > Mirounga leonina. Next base: position 23,740,491 of record NW_023270855.1, read on the forward strand.
TGTTAATCTTTGCAAATAAAAGGGTCTACACCCTCCAAGACATGGGTCAGCAAAGGTTTTCTGTAAAGGGTCAGATAGTAAATATTTTGGACTCTGTACGCCATTGTAGAGTAAAAGTTACCACAGACTATATATGAGTGAACAGTCATGGGTAGATTCCCATAAAACTTTATTTATAGGCCCTGGAATTTGAACTTCTTATCATTTTGATATGTCATTAATATTATTCTTTTTTTTTTAAAGATTTTATTTATTTATTTGACAGAGAGAGACACAGCGAGAGAGGGAACACAAGCAGGGGGAGTGGGAGAGGGAGAAGCAGGCTTCCCGCTGAGCAGGGAGCCCGATGCGGGGCTCGATCCCAGGACCCTGGGACGATGACCTGAGCCGAAGGCAGACACTTAATGACTGAGCCACTCAAGCACCCCTCATTAATATTATTCTTTAAAATTCTTTTCAGCCATTTAAATATGTAAAAACTATTTTTAGTTCACAGGCTAGACAAAAGCAGACATTGAACTAAGTTTGCCACCCCCTGATCTAAGATATCCATTAGGTGGTACTTCTGCAAGGATCGGGGAGGGTAATTGTGTTAACTGTTCAACTTGCTGGATGACTCAATGCAACATTGTATCCCTTATTGGACATATCACTGAATGGCCATCTGAAGCAATTCTTCATTGTTTACTCTTTGTAAATCTAAGTATCATTCTAATAACACGTATGTCCTTAATGTCAAGATTAGTGGCTCCTCAGCCTGGCTGTGCCTTAGAATAACATGGAGAGCATTAAAAAACAAAAAACATCAAGGCCTCGGGGTCACACTGGACCCATTAAGTCAGAATCGCTGGGTTCTGAGAGTGTGCACCAGCATTCTCACAAAGCTCCCAGATGATGTCATGCACAGTGAGGGAGGGAACCCTGCTACGTGCAGTGAAGTTGGAGATGAGCATTTCCTGACTTCCACGATGGGGGGCTTGAATGAAAATCAAGATTTCTTCTTTTGTGTGTGTGTTAATCAACTGTTTATTTTACTTACTTATTTTTTATTATGTTATGTTAGTCACCATACAGTACATCATTAGTTTTTGATGTAGTGTTCCATGATTCATTGTTTGCATATAACATTTCCTTCTCCAGGGTCTTGGTCTTCACTTTGTTTCATTTTTCTTAGGTTGAAAATGGCACATATCATTTTGGCCACATAAATATACAACATCTCCTGTCTTCTGGTACATACCATGTCATCAGAGCAGTGTTGGTTCCAAATATGATTGAATGGGCACAGCCTTTTGCCTGGAGTTTGAAAACTGGTAGTTTAAGGAATGGTTTTGGCCATTTGGTTCTTATTCATTTTTTCTGACTTTTACCTTTCTTTGTTTTTGTTTCCTCTCAGCCTCTCTGCCTCCATCCCTCTCTCTTTCCCTCATTCCCATTCCTCTTCCCTTCTAACATATATTTATTGAGACCTACTATGTACTTGATGAATACTTTTCTGGATGCCATGAGATTTGTTTTGGTTTTCCTCTGCATTGTCCTGAAATTTTTCAATTATTTTCCAACATTTAAAAATAGGGAGATTTCACCAGATCATTAGAGAAGATAGAGACACTGGACATTTCCATGTGGTGACAGTTAGGTATGGCTTAGTACAGGGGTCCCTTTACATTGGTGGGGTGGGAGGGGGCCAGGCCCCTCCTGCTGAACTATAATCTCACCACTTCCAAACGTCTTATAACACTCGTATGTCTCTCATGTAACTGAGAGTTTTCACCCTGTAGGCCTTTGAGCTATGATCTCCAACTGGAGCCACTGTTTTAGAAAAATATTCCATAACCTCACCTTACTCTCACACCTGCCACTAAGTATTAAATTCTCACATGAAAACAAAATATTCTGACCTCATCTATATCAGAGGTCTGCAACCTATGGGTCATATACCAAATCTAGCCTGTTGCTTATTTCTGTATATAACTTCATAAATAAATTATAACAGAATACAGCCCTGTCCATTTGTTTATGTATTGTCTGTGTTTTCTTTCAAATGGTGATGGCAGAGTTTGGTAGTTTCCTACAAAGTCTAGAACAATTACTGTTTGACCCTCTACAGAAAAAAAGTTTGCTAACCTGTGATTTAGCTACTTGGTATAAGAAACTTGTATATCTAGACATCTGTTAAAACCAGACTGATTTCATTTTTAGCTTTTCATTCAGAGGTTTCATATTATTGTGGCATCTACTTACTTCCACGTAGTCCACTAAGCAACTTGGAGGGCCTTGCCTTTCTATTAGAACACAGCAATTTGAGTAACATAGAACGAACATGGAGAGATGTTACTAGCATCTGTGGTTGTTCTTTCACTGAAAAACTTTGCTTTCAAATTAATTTAAGTCACACTCACTTGTTTTTCAGTCAACTGTTGAAAGAGTCATTAAGAAAATTTTATTTCGGGCGCCTGGGTGGCTCAGTTGGTTAAGCGACTGCCTTCGGCTCAGGTCATGATCCTGGAGTCCCGGGATCGAGTCCCGCATCGGGCTCCCTGCTCGGCAGGGAGTCTGCTTCTCTCTCTGACCCTCCCCCCTCTCATGCTCTCTGTCTCATTCTCTCTCTCAAATAAATAAATAAAATTAAAAAAAAAAGAAAATTTTATTTCATCTTATTATCTAGGAGAACAAAGTCATTGCCTGACTTTTCAGCAAATTCCCATTTACTCCCAACCTGTGATGGAGGAAAACACTACTGGTTGGGTACCCTTAGACCATTAGACCATTTTAAACACTACAGTTGCAGCTAATTTCCTTGACACATGTTTAAGATATTATGCTTATGTTAGGTCTCCAGTCAGCAGGAAAATGATCCAGTTTACTGGGTGAGAGCACAGTGCTTGACAGTAGCAAGATACCTATCACAGGACTTCATCTTTTCCCAGGAAAAGCTAGTACAACCTGAAATTCTTTTTTTTTTTTTAAGTTTATTCTTTTAACTCCAGCTTCTCCCTACCCCTGCTTGACCAAGAAAGACTTGTTAAAATAAGATTCGTTCTCTACAAAGTGCTTATGTGGCAATAATTTCTCAATCTTCCTCCATCCTGGGAAGTGGACTTTCTGATGTATCTCATGGACTGTGATTCTCATCAAGAGAAAATATAACATGCTATCATCTACCATGTTGGCCCATAGCATGAAAATGTTCTGTGGGAAGAGGTAACTGTCGGTTTAATCACACATTTATGTCTTCAAGTATCTTAGAAGGTGTCTAAGATTATTCTCAAGACTGTGATGGGAACAATCCTAACAAGGATAATATGGTCAGCTTTATTAAGATATGTGTTAAGAGCCCTGAAATCAGATCTGATATATCATCATAGCTCTACCATCAAGAAGCCCTGGTGACCTTAGCAGAATTTCATTTATCTGGGCTGTGTGTCTTCTACTATTCAACATGGTTACCACCAGGTGCTGTCTGAGAGCCCACCCCCAACATTACTATGACTGTGGACGAGTCCAAATGAGAGAAATGAGAGAAAGAGTGTAGCGCTTTGTAAAGCACTCTACAAAGGGAAGGAGCTCTTAATCTGCTGCTCCAGAAGCTCTTGGAATTCCTACTGAAACTCCTTTCTGGTTTGCCTTTACAAGTCCCTAAAAAGACATCGGTAAGTTTCAAATGGCCAAAGAGGGGGCAATTTGAGCTTCAGTAAGGATAATACATGCAAAGAATTAAAAGACATCAAATATTTGACTTCCACAAAGTCAAAATGATACCAAAAAATGCACTGGTCACTTCGGAGGATGCTGGCAAAACATCTCAATATTTGAAAGCTGACAAACAAAGAGAATCAACCATTTATCATGCCTTCTTATGAAATCTGTACCTCTAGATAGTGATGAAGAAAAATTCCTTTTTAGACAAGTATTCTAGTTAATAAAGAAGGAATAATAGAATTAAAAATATCACTATTTGTAACTGCTAAGAAATTAAGGAATGAGTAGTGATCATCAGTGGCTAGTAATCAATCATTGATGATCAATGACATCACAAAAAGAGGCAACCAGACATTATGTGCCTCCTGATGAAAGTAGACATCCTTGCTGAAGAAGTCTTACCTGAACAAAGAAAGAATAAAAAAATACAATGTGAATCTGATCCAGCCTCTTGATGTAATTTCTAACTTACAGGAAATTCAAGGGACATGGTCATTTTAAACAATACTATGGAGATGTAGTCCACAAAGTGAAGAAGATTTGGGAAGATTCTACAGGACAGAGGCAATCCACTGTTTAAAATTTTCTTTCGGGAAAAAAAAAGCAAGACAGAAGGGAAAACTACAAGACTTAGGAAAGATATCAATCTGCTGTTATTTATGGAACTCACATCCATATTTGGATCCTGACTCAAGCAATTTTCTAAAAAATTATAAGACAGTCAGGAAAGCACAGGTAACACTGATTTGGCATTTGGTGATATTAATGATTCATTGTTAATTATTTATTAGTTTTGATAATCATATTGTGATTATGTTTTTTAAAAGATGCCTTATCTTTTACGGTCTGATATATTTATGGATGAGATAATAATGAGTTGCTTCAAAATAATCTGGGGTGGGGGGTGTTGGTGGGCATGTGGCTAAAAAAAAGATGGGCTATGTATTAGTATTTGTTCAAGCTAGCTTATGGGTAAACAAGTTTTCACTATACTGTTCTATCTATTTTTGCTTATGCTTGAAATTTTCTATAATAAAAAGTTAAAAAAGAAAAAAAAACTTGCTCCAGCATGCAACAAGTAATGGACCTCCACATCCTCATGCATGTTCAGGGACTGTGGCCTTAGAGCGGGCAGTTCTCAGAGCAGACAGAGTAGGGGGAGGGCCTCAAAGACTCACTTTTCTATCAAATGCTTATATTAGGTTTTGAGTTACCAACGCTGAAACCCATAGAACTTCAAAGCCCCCTCTGTAAAATCCATGTCTTACACTTACACATGTCTCAAATGTCACCGAAATCTGTTAAATATCTCAGAAGTTATACAACCAACATAATGACCACTGTTTCCTTTCTAATTGGAAGGCGATCTCCAATAGACTTTTAGCCTAACTTGAGTTTTTCTAAAAATATGTTGGATCTGACCCAAACCTATTATGCTTCTTAGATACAACCTTGAATAAATGTGAACATAAAGCTAGATTTCACTTAATTCAAGGAGATAATTAATTTTATGTTCAGATTAAAACATTTGACAAAAAGTTTTTATTTCCAGTGGTAGAATTTGCCGAGTTCATGTTAGGAAGCCAAATGGAATGAGCCTAAAAAATACAAGGTATGTCTCTAATCCTATTCTGGCATTTCAAAATCCTCTTTGGCATTTAGGACATTTTTGAATAAAATGCCTTCATTTCTCATCTCTTTGAGACTACAGTCAATGTGTGAGCTGAATAATTATTTCATCAAAAATCCCACCTCATAAGAGGCAATGGTTCATGGGAGTCTGCAGAAGGCATGCTCCCAGTGATATCGGCCAGTGACCAGCAGGCTGGGTATTATTTTTGAGAAAGTCTGGTTGCATTGCCCACCTTTTCTATGTTACCCTGGGGGCATATTTTATTTTGAAAAAGACTATAAATAAAAATAAAGTATTTTGAGAATTTCTGACTCTCCTCAAAATCATTAGAGACGTCCTTGTGTGTACCAAAACTTGGTTTAGGAATCACCGACTTAGATCCCGGTTTTAAGCCTCTAGCACTTGGAAGGAGCCAATTCAAGAATAGAAAAACTGAAAAGATTCTTGGCTGCTTTTTGTGATGCCAGCAGCCCATGATGCTGCCTCACCCCTGCAAGCAGTCAGCTACTCAGTTGCACAGTTGAAGCCCTTCCCATGCCTTGAGGCTCTTTTAACTGCTGGGTTAAATGGAGAAAAACAAGCAAGAATAAAAAATCTTTGAGAAACATGAAAAAGTCCTAAATAGCTTGGAAGCTTTTTTTGTTTTGTTTTGTTTTTGCTTTTCACTCTCTACCTCAAAGCACCACAGAACTATACAGTTGTTAAACTCCTTCTAAGAAACATATCATTACTGATTCTTAAGAGACGCTGCAAATTCTGAGAAATACCGCACATCTGAATAATTTGTTTTTAGGAAAAAAATCCAAACAGAAACCTGCACACATTTCCCGGGTCACTGGACAGGAGTATATTCTGCCCTGCTATCTTAAAAGTTGGGTGGAATAGGAAGGAGAAGCAGGTGAAAGGACCAACAGATGCAGCTTGAACAGGCATTGAAGTGGTCTCTAAGTGGTGGTAAGTGCTACCAGTCAGATGGAAATCCGGCAAAGCGTGGTGACAAGTATTTATACGTCATAATTATTTTTTCATGCTTTTACAACTGTCATTCTCAGCAAGAGCCATACCTTACCCTCACGGGCCATGTGGAAATTTGTGCAGTGATTTCTTGATTGCCATAGGGGTTGTGGGCTGCTACTCCTATGTGGTGAGCAGGGACAGACGCTAGAAGCCTGACATGCCTGAGATGTTTCTGCTCAGGGCAGAATTATTGTCTCAAAGAATTATTAATGTCGCAGTGAACATTAGTGTAAGTGAAAATTCTGTTTTAAGTGATCTGAGCACGGAAGTAAACTCAGATATAAAAAGAGAAATTTTTGCATGCTTTTGAAACCTGAGGCATAATTAACATTCCATAAAATTCAACCTTTTAAAGATTTTTTAAAAATTTATTTATTTATTTTGAGAGAGAGAGAGAAAGCACAAGCAGGGGAAGCGGCAGAGGGAGAGGGAGAAGCAGGTCCCCACTGAGCAGGGAGCCCAATGTAGGGCTCGATCCCAGGACCCCTGGATCACGACCTGAGCCAAAGGCAAGATGCTTAACTGACTGAGTCACTCAGGAGCCCCAAAATTCACCCTTTTAAAGCAGTGTACAAGTCAATGGTTTTTAGTATATTCAAAAGCTTGTGTATCTAGACGACAGTTACACTTGTGGTGATTGGAGCATAATATTTAGAGATGTTGAATCACTATGTTGTATACGTGAAACTAATGTAACATTGTGTGTCCACTATGCTAAAAAAAAAAAAAAAAGGAAGAAAGAAAAGAGAAAGGTTGCGTATTGCACTATCTAGTTCCAGACAATTTTCATCAGCCCCAAACAACCAACTAGCCATCACTCTCCCCTCCCCCTTCCCTCCAGCCCATGGAAACCAACCAACCTCCTTTCTGTCTCTAGAGACTTGTCTACTCCGGACATTTCATATAAATAGAATCATAGGATACGTGACCTTTGGTGTCTGGTTTCTTTGATTTAGCACAGTGTTTTCAAAGTTCACCCATGTTGGAACATATATCAGCACTACATTCCTTTTTATGGTTCAATGATATTCTGTTGTATAGATGAGCCACGTTTTGTTTTATCCATTCATCAAGTGATGGACATCTGTGCGGGCATGATTTTGATATACACTAAAATTATTCAGGAGTGTAACTGACATGTACATGGGGAAAGATTGTCCTGGTTTGTTCTGAACTTGACCAAGAATTAGTTACCATTTTAGAAAAATCATATTAGTAATAGGAACATGGATTATGGATTTGAATCAGCAACAAACCCATTTGCTTCAGTTTTTATTTACAGATGTCACATTCTTGACTTTATGTAAATACACCTTTTCTATTATTTCGTCTGTATTTTAAAATATTTGTACACACACACTTTTGCTTAGTCTGTAATTTAAAATATAATACATCAACAGTATCTGAATAAATTTTACTTCTCTTAAATCCAAATTTAGTCATTATAAATGTGTTCAAATCTTTAGAATTTCATTGTCTTCTAACATTATGTTTCAGAGCACTTACAGATTAAAATAAATATTATTTTATTATAAGTCAATTTTCTTGTAGTTCTCTTTTATATTATACTTGTGAATTACATTAATTTTTTGGAATTACATGTATAGGGAAGTTATATTATTCATGAATTTCATTTCAGGAGGCTTAGATGATGTCTGAAGGGGGCATTGGATCTTGCAGGGTTGACAATCATTGTATTAGGGCAAAATTATAAAGAGATTATTTTGTAGGGTGATGTCCCTCAGGCATAAGCCCCACAATTCTTTGATGGCATTTGCATGCATGCCGTATTATTCAGCACTTTGGGGTATTTGGGGTTGTTGGACCCTGGGTAAATGTGCCACAATGAAAACTTAATTAACAATGGATGTGGCACCTCTGAGTTAGCACTGACCTTTCCCATTTAGCAATTTTCTTCCAAAAAAACACTTCCTCCCAGAGCAAAGGAATATCTGATGGTCTTTTATTTAGACATTCCTGGAAAGAGCGCTGAGATCATAAGCAGCATGTTAGAATGGGAAAGTGAAATAGAGTTGAGAGACTTCTGTCCAGATAAATTTTCATGTATTGAGTATCCCACTACTCATATGTGTTATTGCCTCTGAAATTATGGTATATAATGAGATGATAACTATAATCTGCCAAACCATTGTAAAGGTAGTGGAGACATCCCTGGCTAAAATATTGAGTGACTTGTTCAGTTTTACATCTTCACACCAATTCCTGCCTTTAACCATTTTGGGTTTTGGCGGATTTGTTTTTGGTCTGCTTCCCCACTATCAAACTTCTGCCTGGTTCATCCTTGCAGTTGAGGTTATACCTGACTGAACTTTTGGCCCATCTCCCTAACAAAGGGCTGCTGGTTTCTTAGAAAATTCCTCCGTCTCCAAGTCATTTCCATCATCACCTCATCATTGCTGTAACCGGCTGGTTAGCGATGGAACAGACTTGCTTGCTAACCGATTGCTTTGAAGAAAATGATGCCTATGAAACTGGGAAGGAGGATCTGTTTTTGCTGGTGAGCAATACCTCGGGGGCAGTTAAGGGACATCTGTACATCCAAACCAAGCAATCTGGATATAGGCCGTGTGAGTTGTTCTTGAGAACGTAAGAATTTCTTGCATCATAAGAATCTGATATTACCAATGATCTCCAATTCCATTTTTACTCTACTGATAAGAAAGCAGACTCAGATTGTCACAAATTCTGAGAAGTATAAGATTGTTTAGGCATGAATCCTCCTACAGAACTCCCAAGAGTTCTCGTCTGTTTGAACACCCTTCACAACAAGCAAATCACTACTTACTGTGAAAAACCTGTTGGGTAAATTGTTCTTATTTTAACTGAAATATATTTAGTTATATATCCACACACTCTGGGACACCTGGGTGGCTCAGTCGGTTAAGCATCTGACTTTGGCTTAGGTCATGATCTCAAGGTCCTGGGATCAGCCCTGCTCAGTGGGGAGTCCAATTATCCTTCTCCTTCTGCTCTTCCCCCCAACTCATGGGTTCTCTCTCTCAAATAAATAAATAAAATCTTAAAAAAAATAAATTCCACATACTCTTTAGAAACTAATTTTATCCCTTTTCTAAATGACAGAACTTCCACCATTTAAATACACCTTTCATTCTTGATCTGCTTATTCTTTCTCACAAATCTAAATAGCATGTCCTTCAACTGTTTCTAACCATCAAAACTGCTTTCCTCTGCCTGCCTATTTGCTTGAACTTGATTTAACCATCCTACATTCTCAATGACCACTTCGACTGCAGACCACCTGCAAGATCGGCCTGCATGCTGTGTCAATACCCTCTTCCACGTGGTTCGTAATAAAACAAGGCACAGGACACAGCCAGGACAGAACTCACTTTTCTGCTACTAGGAATATTTCTCCAGGATACAATCATTCCATGAATTAGGAACATTTGAATATGGCTATTCATTGTGGTTATGAGCCCATGTGAATTTTTCCTATCATCCAGCCTTTTCCATAATAGACTAAGATTCAGCAAAGTTTATAAAGGGCCCAGTAGTAAATATTTTAGACTTGCTGATCCATAAGATCTCTGCTGCAGCAACTATTCAACTGCTGTTGTAGCTCAAGTGCAGCTACAGCCAATATGTAAATGTGGCTGTGTTACAATAAAACTTTATTTACAAAAACAGACAGTGGGACAGATTTACTCTAGGGCCATAGTTTGCCAATTCTTGGCCAAGAACTCATACCTTGCTGAAGTCTGGACATACTATGTTCATCAATGTCTTAAAATCTTTCAGACTAGTTAAAGAAAACAGGCCAGTGAAAAAGGTGCCTGGCATGACTTTTTTCCTGGTGAATGCAAGTTGGCTCCTGGTGATCACTGCTTGCCTAATTATTCACAGAAATCCCTTAAATCATCTACTGTATAATCTTGCCCTGGGCTAGCCTCAGGGTCACTGGTCTATACTTTTAAGAATTCACTTCTTCTTTTCAACAACTGTAGCTATACTTAACCAATACTAGACTTCGGGTGCCTCTCTCAGATACCTCAAAATTCCCTGTCAGTGCTGTGGTCATTTTTTGATAGTCTGGTGATTTGAAAGCTTTGTGATTTCTTTCACAGAGGTGGTAATATGCTGGAGCCAGCTCTCATTGGCTGTGGGAGTCAACGGTGCACATCTCTTCCCTACTTCACATTGGCAGCTTGAAATCAGCTGTGGTGGGAGTATTTACACTAAAGAAATCAATAAATTGTACAAAGCAGAGCTATCCCCCTCCCCTGATCACTGCTTGAACCACTTGAACCACTGAGGAGAGCTAGAGGCTATCTTGAGTTTACTTCTTTCTGAACTATATTCCTTTCAGATGTTTTAGGCAGGAGATAGTTTTCATTAACATAGGAAAAAGAAAAGAGAAATAAAACAGTTGCTTGGGAAAAACCTGAATTCTCTATCACCTGTACATTCCTGGCTTTAGGCAGATTTGTCCTACTTGCTTTGAACATAGATGCTTTTTAGGATGACCTTACTATTTCTGGAAGTCAATTTTAGTCTTTAATTCATTTAGCCTTCATAATGATACTGTTAGAGGTCTCTGTCATTCTTATACAGTCTTTCCTGATTATGTGACTTTCCTAGATCTTTCACTTATGCCCTTTAAATTTCCACACTGGTCCTTTAGGCCACCATTTTCTCCTATTGGGATGATTTGGTATTGTCTACACAGAATGTCATTTCTGAGAACCGCTTCAAGAGTGTTAATGATTCCCTAAATGAGGACTAGAGATTAGGGTTCTTCGCTACATTTTCTAGAATGCCATACTAGTTTTACCATTTGGTGAAAGAAGATACTAGGATTAGAGACAAATTTGAAATTGTCTCATTAGAGAAATTTTGCTCTAACTACTCTGCTTTGATAACAAACTAAAAGAGACTTTCTCTCAGGCTTACAAACACACAGAAGTCCCCCGTGGCTAAGGGCTTCGCCTATACTAATCTGTCCACCTGCAACACCCACCCTGCTCACCCTCACTCCCCGTTTGGCTCTCTGCATGGCTGTTTCCTGCTACCCTCTAGTTCTTAGACTAAATTCCACCTCCTCCAAGAGACACTCCCCTCTTATCCTTCCACAAGCTCATGTTTCTCTCCCATTATTTATTTTTGTGGCTCCTTTTGTATTTATCATGATTTATAATTACTTATTCACTGTTTTTTGTCTGTTTCCCCTAGAATAATGTAAAATCTGAAATCATCTTCAGTATCTAGTACTGTGCGTGACATGTAGTAACATGTACTTGGTAATCGAATGAACGAGTGAATGAATGAATGAAAGCAGTATCTACCAGTGTGGTAGCTATAAGAGTGGACAATGAAAGGTCATACCTCTGTCGTAACAAGAGTCACATAAGAATCTGCTAGGACAATAGCCTGAATGACAAGAGGCTGGATGTAGGGAAAAAGTAGCCAGGTAATAACACTGTGTGCAGTTGCTGAAAATTGCCTTACACAGCAGATAGATCAGGTCATCAGTGCTTCAAGTTCTGGATGAACATTCTGGACACCAGCAAGGTGCCTTCTCCAACATGCATTACTTGCTTGTGCCAACACCAACGCTTGAATGTAAGTTATACTGGCTTAAAAACATTAGCAATGGTAATGGCAAATGGCAAATCCTACAAAGTTGAGCAAGATCAGTCTAGTCCTAGAGCTTTCTAGAAAGAGAATATGAAATCATATTTTGGCTGTTAGTTACCTAAGTTTGATTTTGTTTTGTTTTGTTTTGCTTTGAGTGGGGCTAGCATTGACACAGGGAGCATCTAGGTGACACACAATCATAGGAATCTGAGAAGAAGAGCACAACAACCACAGCTTACCTGCTGCTTTGCATTTATAAAATATTTCCATTTTCTCTATTTCCCTCATCCTCCCATAACCTTTAAACTTTGTGCATGATCTCCATTTTATAGACATGAAAACTCAGAGGGTTCAGGCTTTTCTCGGTTATAAGTGGAAAACAAGGACTTGAATCTTTGCAGGGGAAGCTTTTCTGGCTTACAGTCTTAGGGTTCTTTTCAATGGATACAATGTGAAAGAGAGAAGAAGAAATGTGTCAGTGCGGAGGTGAATGGCAGGGATAGGGGAGGGGTGAGAAACTTTGAGAGCTTCTAAATCTGGAGGAGGATCCAGATCAGGGGACAAAGAAATCAAGAATCTGCATGTATGGGAGGGTATGTGTGGAACATGGAAGCAGAGAGGAGGTCATTCTGATCGGACAGCCAGTTCGTAACATTCTTTAAAATAAATGTACAAGCTTCTCATATCTATTAGCACCAACTGATGGGTTCTGCTGACTTTATACTGCCCCCTTCCAGTCCCTAAATTTTGCTCCCACACCAGCTCGTGACCCCCAGGTTGGAATTTACAGAACTTCAATCAATCAACTCCATTCTAGCCAGTGGTTGACCCCTTTTTGCAACCGTGGCAAGTTCCCCAATCGAGGACAGTTGAGGTCTGTTGCTGCACCCACAGTATTCTCAGTGGAAAAGTAAGACAATCTGCAGGTTAAGTGCAATGAACTTCAAACAAGCTCTAACTCCATTGCTTTTTCTACCACCGGAGGATGGGCACAAGGATGCAAATCCATGAGAATAATGTAATTTTAGGCCAGACTTGTAAACTGGTATTTCATGGACAGAACAGAGTCATTAGTCCTTTTCTTTTAATGAAAATTCAATGGGTTGGAGAATTCATACAAGCCTCTAAGTTTCTGGATTTTCCCAAAACAACAACAAGAATAACAACAACAACAACAAATAAAACAGAAGAACTGGGCCACCCTGGCTCCCTAAGTCTGGGACCAAATGCTGGCTGCTAGAACCCTGTCGTGTCAGGTCTCCAGCCTCATCACTGTGTGCCTAGGCTTTAACATGTGACCCTGGTTAACTAACTAGTGTTACCTGGCTAGTGCCTATAGGCACGTAAGTCTCTTGGGCCTTGTTTGAGAACTACCCTTAAGCCAATTATAATTCCTTTTAAGATGTATTTGCAGACTTGATTAATAGTAAGGAGTCACTTCCAGCCCACTCCATGATGTATGGCCACAGATCCATGTACCGTGGCTAAATGGTTGACAACCACTGTCTTTTTTTTTTTTTTTTAAGATTTTATTTATGTATTTGAGAGAGAGCACATAAGAATGGGGGAGCAGGGGGGGAGGGGAGGAGGGAGAGGGAGAAGCAGGTTACCCACTGGGGGCCCGATATGGGACTCGATCCTAGGATCCTGGAATCATGACCTCAGCTGAAGGCAGACGTGAGCTGAAAGCAGACGTTTAACAGACTGAGCCACTCAGGCTCCCGACAGCCACTATCTTAAGGCAAGTCTGGTCCCAGATTTTCCTCGGCACGTGCATGTGAGTCTACTCTCTGAACAGGTGGGAATTAGGGCTGCATATACACTGCCTGGTCTATAAACACAGTCACTTATGGCTGGGGTCCTGGCTTTCATGTTTGATAATTATTATTTTTTTAAATAATGCATCTAGCTGCCAAAACAAATAAATGAGAGCTTAACACCTGGGAAAAAGTGAAGCAAATTAAATAATGAATAAATAAATAAATGAGAGCCACTCGCAGACCAATGATGTGAGAGCATGCCACCACATCTCCTGATACGTCCCTAAGAGCTTTACAAGGAAAAAACCCCCGCCTATTCAACCTAAACATTTTAAATCTTTAACAGGAGATATGTGTGTGTGTGTGTACGTGCACATGCAATTAATGGTTTTCCATTTAATTTACTTTGAAGTGTGAACATGATTCTGCTTTATCACTTTGCATGATGCCCGTGGGCACTAGGCCATCTGATTCTACCACTGCTGTCACTAGTCCTGAGCCCTCACTTTTCTTAGTACGTCTTATATCTTGTTTTCTTATATTTATCCACTAGATGGAGGTGGCTTGAGCCCTAGAATTTACTAGACACTAAATCTTTTATTTGGAAAGCAGACAGCTCATGAAAAGGAAAATAGTTCACTTCTTTTTCAGGTAAACCTTAATAGATTTTGAAATGGAAGTGTCAAGCTTAATTAAAAGAAAAACTCATATTATGATATGCCATTTAAGCTTCCAGGATGGAGTGCGTATCCTATGGAGGTGAGGAATGTGTGGATCTCCTCATATAAACAATTTTTATACCCTTCATAACTTACATCAGTGACAATGTCAAGGTAGCATAATACACTGCCCTATATAAAACCATTGCTTTGCGAAAGTTACACTGGATTTGATCAGAAAATGATGTTGAATTGTGTGTTGGTAAAAACATTCTTCATCATTCGATAACGGAAAAAAGCCCAGTAGTAAAACTTCTCAGTGTGCTTGCCAAATCCATTAAGAGATAAATCTAATCACACATACAAAAAAGTCAAGAAATAAGCTTTACCTAACTAAAAAATCTGTCTTATGAAATGAGCCATATTTTCCTTTTTACCCAGAGATGGGTTCTGGATAAAGCCCTTTCCATTTGCTCTAATTATGTTAGAACATTATTTATATCACACCTGAGGCACAAGCTCAAAAATCATTATTAGTCATACCACACCAAGCTCTTTATTACCAGCAATACATGATAAAAGTTTTTAAACAATAGATGTAGGCACGGGATAGCTACTGAATCCCCCTAACTGGGGTGGGTCCAATTTAAGTACAACTTGATGGTTCACACATTTGTATGAGGACCTTGATGAATCCAAATTGAATTTGATGACATTTACAAATATTTGCACTGTTTTATTGGATGGTTGCCTGATTCTGATGTGGTCTTTTCCCCCATTCTCTCTTCTTCTAGGTCTTTCCAAGGGAGGTTATTGCACGAAGTGATCACTAGGAAATGAACTGACAGACCTGGGCCTCTAGACTCTTTCATTGACTTACAGGCTCTGGTTACAGAACAGGAGAAACTGTGAGCCCCACATATTGTAAATTGTGAGAAGGGTTTGTATGCATGAGTCCATAGAAAAGAGAATATTCTTTTTTCTTCCCATTGGATTTTCATTTAGGACTAATGCTTTTTTTTAAAAGGGTATTCCAGGAAACATTCATCTCCTAGAAAAAGCCACATGATCAGGGAATTTGGGGGCAATAATAGTGCTTGTAGAATTTTTAATGACAAACATCTCATATTAGTTAATCTTATTTAAGAATCTTAGGAGATTTTATATAAAAATCCAGATTTCTGGTTCTATTGAAAAAAACTGAAGATGTGACAAGGCAGCGAATATGTCCTCACACAAATAATTTCTTGCAGTTTCTCATTAGGCAGGGATGTACTGTCCATTTGTCAAGTAACCACCTTACATGTCTGGATTCTGGAAGTTCTTGACTTGGCAACCCATGTTTTAGTCTTTCTTGAAGACATACATCACTTCTGGTGTATTAAAGGCTCTGAAAATTTCCTCGGTAAATATTTCTGTTTTATTTTATTTAAAAACTTTTTCCCAATGTATTTGATTATGGAAGTTTTTTCCTCCCCATTTGGGGAAGTACTATTCCAGATAATTCTTTGCATTCATGATTTCAGGTTTTACTCTGAAGTTTACAGGTGAAAGTCAATTGCTAATATATTACTTGGTACATGAATATGGACCATAAATTCAAGGGATTCTGATTTGGTTATATGAATTTTATGCTATCTTCTGGCAAATATTTGTGAAAGTATTTGGAAAGCCTAGATTTTGCAATTAGGGTTCCATTTCCATTTCTGGATGCTTTTTATAGGCATTTGAGATACAGAATCAATCTATCTGATTAGAGTATTTACATATTCAATCAGACTTCAAGCTATATTGGTAGACATGAAGGAACCTCTAGATTTTACCTGAGGTTTAACTTTAAAAATCCACACTAGGGGACCACTTGTGCTGGTGATGTAATAAGAGGCCCTAACAACATGTATTCTAGAGAAAAGGCTTTGGAGAAAAAACAGATATACTTGAAATATGCTAGGTTAAGTAACTGGAATGTATAGTACTATTATGCTATCCCAGGTAGATAATAGATATTTCTTTTCTATAATCATCATCTGAGTAACTTTTAACAAGAGAAGATGGACAGAAGTTTCTTTTTTAGAAGTGAGCCCCATATGTCTCATCTAAGTGGCCAGTACAGAAACCCTGTAATGGGATTTGACATTTCATTTTGTGGGCTAAGAACACAGCAGTTATAGTAATGAATTTCTGATTTTCAAAATACTGGGATTAGAAATACTGGCAGCAAAGACCTCATGGAAAAAAATTCTGGCTGACTACAAGTCTCTAAGCAGGGTGTTCTCTGGATTTGGCTAAAGCTGACTCAGGACAAATACATGGCAAATAAAGAGGACAGGTAGGTTTAGAAAGAAGTTATTTACCACTTTAATAGGGCTGTCCAGCATTTGGTCACATAGATCATTCTGAAACCTAATTGCTTTAATGGCCTTCCTGAATCTTCAGATTCAGAAGAGATCTGAATACTCTTGGAAAAAGCAAATCAAACATAGAAAGAGGTGCCATGATAAGACTTGTGGCTACAGCACTATGTACTTAATGATGCCAGGCTTTGGATTTAATCGGAGGATATTTCTTCAGTCTAGGACAGCTATACCAAGCCTTAAGACATTGTATTTACAGAACTTATTAACACAGGGATCCATATTCTACCATAATTTTGCCAGAGTCTTAATAGCATGGTGGAGTAGCTCCCTCAAGAATCCTCATTGTCTTATCTGTGGAAAAGCTAGTAGTTCTAAAAATACTTTCCTGGAAGAGGTTAGAATGGTTATTATATATCAATTGAATATAAAGTATGGTTATGTAAGCCAGGCTTGCATGCTAATATTGCACGGGTAGAAAGCAATAAAACAGGACGATGTGCTTCCTTGGGCCATCTGGTAGAAACGGAAGGAAGCTCTCAATTCAGTATGGTTATGATGCCTCAGATTCCAGGAGTCCACCTGTAGCTGGCCTTCCAGTGTGAGTGCCATGTTGAAATTTCAAAAGGGGCACATGTCTTCTTCCTTGCCAGTAAAAAAAGAAACTGCGACAAAACAAAACAAAACATCCAAACTCAAAGAGGTACACCAGCCGTCTCAACCTGTGGCATTGTTCATTTCTTGAAGAGAATATATAATATTTCAAAATATTATGTATATACATATATTTAAAATGGTACAAAGTAACTATAGATCCAAATTAGAAGATAGTTGATCGTTCTTCGTAATCCCAAAAATTTTCATTGAGAAAACCGTTTTTGTTTTTGTTTTTTTTAAACCCACTTTCCATGGTGCTGCCAAAAGCGCGGGGTCTTCTCACTATAGGATACTTTGTGACACACAGTAAAAGCACTGTGATTATCTGGTAACCAGTCAAAGTGCAAATAAGAAATCCATTTGGCTTGTAATGTGTAAGATGTTTTAAATTCTTAAAATTTATTTTCCGCAGAGGTGATTTTCCTTTGCTACTATAACAAATGCTTCCGTTAGGTTCTTGGGTGAATCTGAAACCAAAGAAAGAAAGAAATTTCAGGGAGAAAAGAACAAAATGAAGGCATAAAGAAAGGTGAATAGGCAGAAAATGAGGACATCTTGAATTTATAGTACGTTGCTTCTTTCAAGTGCTCTGAAGCCAAAAATGTTAATCTAGAGCCGTAGTTCTCAAATGGTGATCAAAAAGCACACTGACAGGCCATCGTATTTTTTATCAATTCATTACTTTTATTTTGCCACAGCTGAGGAGATAGACTCTGGAGCAATGAATAACCATGACTGGCTTCATGGGCACATGATCTGTACAGTTGCCCAGAGTCCTGTGCTGAACAGGGCCCCACACTTCATTTAATGACCTGCTACTGCAGTCTTGAAATTATTACTAGGGGTGCCTGGGTGGCTCAGTCGGTTAAGCGACTGCCTTTGGCTCAGGTCATGATCCTGGAGTCCCAGGATCGAGTCCCGCATCGGGTCCCCTGCTCAGCGGGGAGTCTGCTTCTCCCTCTGACCCTCCTCCCTCTCGTGCTCTCTCTCATTCTCTCTCGCAAATAAATAAATAAAATCTTAAAAAAAAAAAAGAAATTATTACTAATTTTTGAACAAGAGGCCTGTGTTTTCATTCTTGCACTGGGCCCTTCAGAATATGTAGTTAGTCCGGTGTGTTTGATGAGAATTTGAACTGAGTAGGTCATTCCGTGGCCTTGTCAAGTTGACCTGCTGTAACATGTTAAAGGGGTGACATAAGGTAAAGTCACTGCCAGGATTAGAACACATTTTCTTAGGAACATAGGAGACCCTTGCAGGATGAGGAACTCTTCCTCCCAATGACATAGTACTCAAGGGCAACCAAGAGCATACTTCTACCACTACTGGTACCATTTAATATATTTGAATATGGTCCCAAAGACTCTAATGTTCAAAAGGATGCATGCACAGAGAGTCACTGGTTTGGGGCAGAAATGATGATTCTAAGAGAGTTGAAGGTTCTACTTTAGAGTTCTAGGACATAGGCATTTTTCTTCATCATCTCTTAGTTCTTTATAGTCTTAGGAATTGAGTGTTCTGAGTCCAGGCGTGGAGTCCGTGAAAAGGTTTCAGGGTTGGGTGGGAACAGTAATAAAAGTTTGCTTTCAAAAGTTGGTTGTGCCCAGGGCAGCATGTATGAGAAATCTTCACACATTTATTTTTTTATCCTCTCCATATGAATAACAGATTCTTCCAAACTTTGGTTTCCTACATTCTAGTAGTGTTTATCACCTTCTGTTTCCACTGTCTTCTTCTTCATCAAAAGGAGGGAGAAAGTGACATTTACAAAACTGAATTGGAATTGCCTTTCTATCGACTTGCCATTCTCACCCCCATGGTACCCCCCAACTTTAGGCCCTACCCTTCATGGAAGAATAGGAGATGGGTCATATCTACCATCACATCCCTAAAACCTTAATACACTAACTTTAGATAGAAGAGGCTTAAATATATTTGTTGGTTAAAGAAATGAATGAGTTCACTCTAACCCAGGGGCAATTTTAACAGCATAAATTGATTTATTTTTCCTTCTTGCCATTTCCAAATCCACCTCCCCCTGCACTGCTCCACATTCCTACCCTTCTCTCTTAAAGGTAGTTCATGCAAAATGGTCTGGACATCAGGATTGTAAAGGCTTTCATAACACTTCAGACCAGGTGGAAATTTTGAGTGAATTTTGAATGATAAAGCTTGGATATGTCAAAGCTGGTACTTTACACTTCTCTAATATAAAAAACATTGGCTGATGAGAATGGATGGAGATATGCAGGGTCTGAGTCACTATTAGGAGGATGGGCCCAGGAAGGTGTGGACAAATGACTGTAGTGGATTTGTGTAAAACATCAATTTGACAAGATAGCCATTGTGTTTAGGTATGCAGTCTGAGGTCTGCTAACTCACCCTTTTAGGGAAGGCAACTTGACTCCACCTTGTGGAAATCTAACTGTTGATTTTCTCATTAGTCTGAAAGATACTAACGAAGTTGCCTGATATGTTCCCAGGTATTATACCAGATTATGTTCTACTATTTTAACCTGCTGATTTTTCCTTCCAAGCACCTTTAGTTTTCTCCTCATTTTATTCCCTTCCTCATTATGTCCCCAAACAACGAATGTTCACTTTTTACATGTGAATTTTTACAGCATTGTCAAACAACTTATTTTCTCCAGGGAGAAGTCTACCTTTCTAAATTAAGGCATCATTCCTGAATACACAGAGTATACATTTAGGGCTGAATGCATTGGATACAGCATCCCCAACTTTCTTTTTTTAAAATACATATACCATATTATACCTTATTATTTTGTATATATTAAATGTAATATTTATTATAGGGAATTAGCTCATCTGATTTTGGAGATTGGCAAATCCAGAATCTACAGAGCCAATTTTCCAATAGCGTCATCAACTTGCAAACTTAAGTTTTTGATATATATGTTTAAAGAAAAGAAATAAACCAATAGGTTTCTAAAACCATAAGAGAAGATCTCTTGTCACTATCAGGATTGGTGAGTCTTGCCACAGACTAACAACAAAGCAATTTAATGAAACAATTGAAGCAATGGTTAAGAGGGAATAGGGTTAAAATTTAGCCTTGACACTTCACCCAGATGTACCAGACTTCTCCCCAGGTGGGTTTCTGTCACCAGCTTTATTGTACCCCTTGCTAGGTTTTGGAAAACTTCTCAAGGGTAACTATTTTCTCTCTGTAAAATGACATTCAGGAAGCTTCCTCTTTTCCTTAGGTTTATTCTCCCCAATCTCCTGAAAGGGAAGCCTGTACCTGATTCTACTTATCTTTTCTCCTTCCTTCTGTAGTTTATATTATCACCTAGATCTAATTTTCTCAAGGCTTTCCTTCAGATTGTGGCCCGTTACCCTGGCTAGTTCCCATTCTGCTGTGTCTGGTCCTTTAAATGAAACATAATTAAAAAAACAAATAAAGAAAAAGAAAAAGAAAAAACAAAAAAAAAATAAATGAAACAATGAATTTCTACTCTCCATCCTCCTTAAAAAAATGAGCATCATGAAAGTCTGAATTAGATCACAGTTTGGAATATCTTTTGTTTATCTACATTTCACAGACTGCTGAGGATTTGGCTTGGGATGATAAGGTTTTGAAAAAAACCAAAAAAGGAAAAATGACATCTCGGACTCTATCTTGCAAATTTCTTCATATTGGAGTTACTTTTAAAAATTAACAGGAAACTCTCAGTTGCTATTAACAAGCTGGGCATGTTTCTTCTGTCTTTTTTGCTTTTATGTTTTCTTTTCTTTTTTTTTTTTTTTCCTGAGAGCACTCTCTTTGAATCAGTCTTACACATAAGAACCAGAGGTGATTTTCTTTATTTTTCTTCTTACTTTAAGAACTTGATTTTTTTTATCCTAAAGATTACTTCTTAGATAAGAACAGAACAATGAAAGCCTATGACTCATAATTAAAGTACATCTGTCTATTAAACTGTTTTTAAAAGTTAAACTGCCAGAGGCAATATTTGAAGTATGTAGGCGTATTTATACTCTGACAGGGAAAATCACATAGGGCGTACTAGAAAAATTAATATAAAACCTATTTTGGAGCATATCATCTAAGGACTGGTGTTGGCACGTCATTTATACAGAAGGGAAAGCGCCTGTACGTATCAGCTGGACTTAATTGTGCCTTTGTGTTTAAAAGTATGTATTTCACTGTGAATTTCTTTGTAAGGAAGTGGGGGAGAAAATTAAGTAAGTAATAGTGTCTGAGTCCTCTCAAGGTGTAAAAAAGTACAGCTTTTCCTCGTGTTTCCTTTAACCTTCTCTAAAGACAGTGTGGAGATTTATTAGTTGAGTGATATGTTGCTCACATGACTACAGAGCAATCTCTTGTTTCCTTGATTGAAATGGACACACACATTAGAACAGGTACATCCTCTGCTTTCAAACCAACTGCATGGGCGATTTATTTCTCTTGTACACTCAACTGTCTTGGTTGCATTTAGCCCACCCAGGACAGTAGCAAACACAGTGAGCTCCAGACTCTATTACTGTGATCAGACCTGCACTGTACTTCCGGGAGAACAGAAAATGTCTGGGAGATATTTACAATATGTTTTAAAATACACTCTACAGAGGCCAAATCAAAGAAAGTTACACAGTCATAAAAAGTAGCATTAACATTTCTGTGTTTTGTTTATTTATATTCTGTCTTCCAAAGAGTCTCCTAGTTGGTACCCTTGGAATTTCACATACTTAAATCCTGAAATAATTTGACTTGTATTATTGTTCTTTACTGAGTTTCAGGTCTGGAGGAACCATGAGAGCAGGCTTATGTTCAATAAAGGGAGATCAGTTATCATTTGAAAGAGGAAATGGAGATTTGGCAGAATAAAATATATTAGCAACCTGCTTGAAATAATGGTGATCAAATTCCAATCATACCGGCCGTGATTCAGAGTAGCAGAAAACCAACTTGTGAGGACATCTTCAGACTGTTTGGTCGTATTAGTTTCAGGCAAAATGTAACCAAAGGGAAACCTGAAATCCACTCTCCATCAGTTAATGAAGATGGTTTCTGGAGGTAAATGTCATGAACTGGATTCATTTTCGAATAATCTCTCCTGAGGGTGTTTCTTTACATTGAAATATGATAATCCATGCTGAGCATCTCAGGTGCATGAAAATACATGTTAACAAGCTAAGATGTTCAGGAACCTCTCCTGGCCACGAGCCAAGGAGGCATAGCCATTTACTGCTTATTGTAGTCAATACGGGCAACTAAATTTGATATGCAAAGAGTCTCTACTTATTTTATATATAAAATATGTTTTATAAGGTATTATGTTTTCTGCATCCCAAGGGTGCAAGTATCAGTTTTATTTCTTGAAAAGATAACACTGAGAAGAAAGATCAACTTAAAACTCATTATACAGGGGTGGGAGTCACAGATGTCGTTTTAAATTGGAGTCACCCTTTTGGAAGGCTACAAGTTCAACATGTTGGAATTTTTAACTAGTAGAGCTTGCTTTCAACAATACCCAATGCATTAAAATACATACACATGTAACAGGGCTCACGGTCACATGATATAGATATGTGTAACCCTACTGGTTGTAAAAATATTAACATAGTTCTGTAGTACATTTGAATAAATACTTTCTTAAGTGCTCTGAGTGCCACCCCCTCCCCCGATCTTCCCCCCTTTAGGACTCCCACACTTTCCTATGATCTAGTATTATAGGGTCAATGGCTGGCCTAGCGGGGCCTTTCCTATCTGCCATCACAACACCAATTCTGATGAGTTGGATGGCCTCACTATGCAGGTTGTTACATATTTTGAAGATAACTCCTTATTTTACCACAGAAACCAAGGAATGAAAATTCACATCACAAAAACCTTTCACTTCCTTAAAAGACCATCAAATAATTCTTTGAAAGACCTATAGAAAATGGCTGTACTTAAATGCAGTGCTTTTTAGCAAACCATCTGGATGAATTAGGCAAGACCCTTATTTTATAAGCTCTTTTGAGCACTATAGTTGTTGGCTGAATTATTTGAATAATTACTGTTCCTCTTCCTTTGGCTATGGCAACCCAGCCTTATTTATGAGCCAGTCACAGAAATACTGAACTGCTCACTATGGAAAAATCAAGTACAATCTCTAACTTGAGATTAACCGATATGAATGGTTAAGAATGTTTTCTGTCAGGGAAAAGGCTTTCTTGTCTCCTGTTCAAACCTTCTCTGGGGGCTGATTATAGAACACAAAGGTAAACAGTATGGTTGGTAACATGCATGAGACATTTGAAAGAAATAAACTTACTCTTGTAGTCTTAATTTTATTGCCTGTAGCGCACATCCATCCGGAATTATCAGGTAGCGTCTTACATTCTTCTCCCTCTAGACAAGGCTCCATCTCACACCACCATTTCCCAATCACTATGGAAGCTGCACAAAAACAAGAAACAAGGGTGTTTGCATTCATCCAAACAACTTGGGCATGGGTGCTGTGACCCTCTGGAAGTGTCAATTCTCTTTGAAGTACAGTAGTTTCTCTTTAAGCTTCTATGACTAGCTAAGAATTCTCTCTGAAGAAGAGTAATATTTTCATGTATCAGTCTTACATCACAAATATAATTTTATGCTGCCTGGTTTGATCAAGCAACATTTTGTCAAAAATCTCCTCAGACAATAAAAGATGAAAACATATGGATTGGGGAGACATACTTTTTGGAGGAAATTTTATGTTAGTTTTCACAAACCAAGGACCTGTACTATTTATTTGCAGGGAAGGGGACAAAAGTATTAACTGCTCTTCAGAATGACAGAGCTATTCCTTCAGAAAGCCCAGTTTATCCACCCAGCGTTAGGGTTTATCCCCCAGCCTAATGCCTTTGAGAAAAAACAAAATGAAAGCATGAAAGAAAACCTGCAAAATAAAAACTAAGAGTAATAATTAATAAAAGTATTTGTTTACAATCAAAGTTATATTTGATGTGAGCTGGGTTTCCTTTTGATGTTTGATGTGATGTGGCTGAAACTTTAGAAAGTTAAGCCTCTGATAAAAAAGCTTTACTTTTCAGGGTAATAGCAAAGATGACCAGAACACGAAGCTGGCAACGAATTTAGTGGATCTATTTATAGCACAGACTTGTTTTTGTTCTTACCAAAGAAAAGGTGTACACTTTTATAGTATTTTGAGTGCATGGGAGTTCACAAAAAAGTGGCTACACTTTTCCATTTTATTTTTGTTTTGATAATAAGATTTTATAAAATAGTGACTGGATGCACTCCACACAAATCAAGAAGCTCCACATCTTCCCTGATGCCTTCATGAGTGAAGAATTATTTCTGCCATCCCAAATTCTCAAAATGTCTGCCAGTGTCTCTTTCCAGCACTTTCCGATTGGCTGTTTTCATACTGGACGGGAACCCTAGTTCTGTAGATACTCACCCCTCATCCCCTTACCCCCCAAAGAAGAGTCCCCACCATGATGCTTCCTCCTCGCAAAGACAAAGAGGTCAGAGGACATCTGTTAACATCACAGAGGATTCATATTAAAACAGAATGGAGTGATACTCCCCCCTTGGCAAAGTGAAGCAGGAGTACATTGAAATTCCCCACCCATCGAGCATTAGGCATTCTGTAGAGGGATGACATTGCTAACTTACAAGCAGAATGGTTTAAACATCCGGCCATCTGCCTGCATTCAAGTTTTCCTCTTTCTACACTACCCTTACTTTGGACTTTCCCTCCTTTGGAATCCAGTGTATGGATTGCAAACTTTTGATATTATATGCAAAATCATGTCTACTCTATTATCCAGTCAATTTAAGGAATTTTCCAAGGGTAATTTTGCCTCTGTTTGATTCATACCCTATGTGTGGACCAGGCTGAATGACATAAAATAAATCTCCATTGGAATATAGCGTGCAAGTATAGCAAGTAAAATCTTGTAAATGGTCTATCCCTATGCAAAACAATGTGATATTTTGGTAAAACACAAAGTAGTAACAGAAGACACAAATCCTCCACAGGGTACAAAATGATTATGAGAGCTAAGAGTGTTTTTCTTTTCTTTTTTAAGATTTATTTATTTACTTGAGAGAGTGGGGGTGGGGGGAGAGGGAGAGAGAGAAAGCACGAGTGTGCAGGTACAAGTGGGGGAGGGGCAGAGGGAAAGAATCTCAAGCAGACTCCCGCTGAGCACAGAGCCTGATGTGGGGCTGGATCTCACAACCCAGGAGACCATGACCTGAGCAGAAACCAAGAGTCAGATACTTAACTGACTGAGCCACCCAGGTCCCCCTGGAGTGTTTTTCTTTTCAATAGCAGGGCTCTGTTGATGAGGATGTGGAATAGGGCCACATTCCAGTCATAGGTAAGGGAACTTACTTATGTGAATTAATAGGTGCCAATAGTAAATAAGAGATGCATGTATTTTGGCAGCAAGAAAAACACTTGTAGTGTTGAAAGGGGACAAAAATAAATTGTCAGGTTTCCGGTAACATAAGATAAAAGTCAGGGCTTGGCAGTGTTTATCGAGAGTCCACAATCTAAAGCTTCCTTTTGGCCGGCACTCAGTCAGCAACAGGCTGGTGACATTTGCCACACTTGTCCCCTGAAATCCCACCTAATATCTCACGATAGCTGCCCTGAATCGACACCAAGAATGGAAACCCTCTGATCTTAGCTCTGACGGGAAACTGCCTTTCTTGACAGTCTCCCATTTAGCGGTTGTGACATTTTTTTTTCCACAGAGGCACACAAATAATGAACAACTGGCAGGAAGGTCAGCTTTAGCATCTTTACTTCCTTCAGAAGGACACTGTGCCCTCTTCTTTAGGCTGCTCTCTGCCCTCTCCGAGCTGACCTACTTTGTTGCAAGCTAACAAAACAGTTTCTCTTTCTCTTAAGCGTTAATATCTTCTCAATGACAATGTAGACAATAGGAAAAAGAAGGCATCTCAAAACCCACAGATTACCTTTAATTCCAGGTAGTAAAGGTGCACTGGCTCACAGGTAAAAACAAAAGGCTTTCTAAGAATTAAAACAGCCCCAGACCCGCCTATAATCTCTAAAAATTCATATTACACTTGCTTCTCCTAATTAGAGTTTGATGCTTTGACATTACCCTCTCGTTTATTAGAATCTAGTTCATTATTCCGGTGTTGCTTTTCTAAAGATGCTATTAGGCTGATTTTGCTTCTGATTTATGCATTACACAGTCATTTTAATGTATATTACTTCATGTCCTAGGTCAAACTATAGTCTTTTTTCCTAATTTTTTTCATACACTCATATTTCCTGAAAAAACTTTAAGAAAATTCAGAGAGGATTTATAAATTTCTCCCTCTTCTCCCACACTGGAAACTACCTAAAACCTTCAGATTATTGAAAGAGGAATGATTGATTAGATTTAATACAGCGAGCTAATATGAATGTTACTTAACTGTTTTTATAATTCTTCTTATGAAGATACTTGTAATAAGAAAAATGTAAAAACAAATAATTGTAAATATCTTGAATTATAACGGTCAGTGCAGTAATAAAAATGACACCTGACATTTTTGATGGCCTCTTCTGTGTTAGGTACTTTAAATATATTATCTTAATTTTCATAGCAATCCTAAAGGTGGGGATTATTTTGAACTTATTGTATGGATGAAAAAACCGAAGGCCAGAGGGGTTAAATAACTTTGCCAAGCTTACACTGGTAGGAAGTGTAGGTATTAACACTAAAATGCAGATCTGCCTAATGATAAAATCTATGGTTTGCATCATATTAGTGCAAACTCATTCAAGTTTTGTGTTCAGGATTCACAGAACTCTTAAAAAGCATTTACTGACTGCTGAGTGAATGAATGAATTCTCTCTGGTGTATGATTATCGAAAATAAATTTCAAATAAACTCAAAACACGTGAGGCAAACACAAAACATTTAGTTTCTTATAAAATTAAGTTAATGTAAAAAAAATATTTTGGGTAAGAGCCAGTTTATATCACACTTGTTTCTTCCTAGACTGAGCTACATGTTGCTCGATTTTACTACTTATAGTGTTTTGGTAAAAAGTCCCAGTAGTGAACAATTTTTGAAGACACAAGAAATTTGTGAAGTAGATGACTAACTTCTATGAGGACTTTTTATCCCCTAGAAGAACTGAGTTAATTAAATATCAGCTGCAAAAACCAACCCTCTCTTATCTGTGGTGATTATGAAAGAGGCTCCTTTTTACCCTGGAGTTCTGGAATTTGCCTTATGAATGTGTCATGCTCAGGAAAATATCTGAGCTTCAACTTTTCCAAGAATGTTCATCTTTCCTTGAGAGATTTTTAAAATCACTAAAGCTACTTTAATCATGAGTTTTGATTTCACCCTTATACCAGGTCATGTTGCTACAGAGCAAAGAGAGACTG
Source organism: Mirounga leonina (assembly GCF_011800145.1). Lineage (NCBI taxonomy): Eukaryota > Metazoa > Chordata > Mammalia > Carnivora > Phocidae > Mirounga > Mirounga leonina. Next base: position 23,768,268 of record NW_023270855.1, read on the forward strand.
TCAAAGGAGAATCAATCCCTCTTTCAGTGATAAATCTTAAATAGACCAGAAATCCTTTTGTTGTTGTTGTTATTACTGTTTACTTTGAGGCATTTTCCCATGTAAAGAGAACAAGGTACTGATAAGCAATGGACTTAAGAAATACAGCACATATGCATTATCTTGTTGAGGAGGTACAGTCCCTGTTCATCATTTCAATAGACAATATTTGGGTCTCAACTCAGTAAAAGTTCTTTGCACACTTTCTGTAGTCAAAGGACTACCTGATTTAGTGAGATGGATAAAATAATGAACATGACATAGTTCTTGCCCTGAGAGCTTACAGCTCAGCTCAGTTTCTCAACATGGGCACGATTGGCATTTTGGCATGAATTACTGTAAGGGGGTATAAATGAGCAAAGTGCTTGCTTGGCAGTAAGTACATTATTGTACTAGAAGAGTAGGCTCACACTGGGGAGTGGGAAGAGAAAATCTTAATAAGATTGTAGAAGTTCTTGAAAGCATGAAGCTCAGTCCCCCCACCCCCATAAAGAAATGGTAAGTCACTGAATATTCTAGATCCTGTGTGCAAATGGAAGACACGATTATCAGGGTGGTTGGGAAAGATGTATTTGGCAGTGATGTTCAAGATGGAAGAAGGAGGAAGCAAGCAGCTGAAATGCTACATAAACATGGCAGCATTCACACAGAAGGGATAGGCATTGATTTTGGTTGCCTACTCCAGAATTGTGAAGAAGGGCAGAGCTGAAAGTGATGTTAGGAACAACTGAGGAAACTATATGGCCAATAACTCAACTACATCAACTGTAACCCTCACTACATTGGTCTAGAATTACTAGCTCATGTACCTGCCTATTCACCAGGCAATGTGCTTCTGGAGTGCAGGGATCCTACTGCATTCATCTTTGAATGGCATGGAGTAACTCAAGACAGGTTTAGAATTTATAAATGAGTGAATTAAAAAAAAAGAAATAGAGAAAAAGAAAAAAAATAGTGCTTATATCAAAAGATTGGGAGAATTTCATGAGAAAGTACATTCAAAGCAATGAATATAAATATAATATAATAATTATAAATATGTTCAAAACATATTTATAAGCAACTTTTTAAATAAAGATTTATTTATTTAGAGAGAGAGAGAGAGTGGGGTGGGAGGGGTAGGATGGACAGAGGGAGAGGGAGAGAGAGACTCTGTGTTGAGCGCGGAGCCCGATGTGGGGTTCAATCTCACAACCCTGAGATCACGACCTGAGCAGAAACTGAGTTGGACACTCAACATACTGCGCCACCCACACACCCCTTATAAGCAACATTTGAGTCACATGCACATGTATATATCTTTTGAGTACTAGCTCTTTGTGTTCTTACAGTTTAGAAATGGCTCTCTAGAGGAATATATTTGTACACAAGTATTTTCCCAATGTTAAAAAATACTTTGTGAGGTTATTATTAAATTCTATACATAGTTTTTGCTAAAATTGCTACAGATTTATCATAATCAAATAATGTCAGTTAAATACATTTTATTCTTTTCATATATGAAATAATCACTTTTACTGTTATTGATACATTAAAAAATCACTTTTGGTTGATTCCACTTTGCAACTAATCCCAAATATTGGGATTAAAAAAATAAAAAAAAAGAATTAAAAAATTATTGGCATCAAGCTCCTTTGCAAAACTAGGGCTTGAAATCTTGGCCTTAATGGGAAAGTTGTACACTGATTGTAAGCTCTTTCATTTCAATCTTGTTCCCACTAGAGAAGACTGATATAAATAAAATTTAAATAGAAAACACATTTCAGATGCCAACAGTGAAAAAGACTTTGTCAGCCTAATGAAAAGGTATCAATTTTCTCTACTTTATTCAATAAATTGTGAGTCATTTTCTAAATGGATTAGATTAAAGGAAAGTTCAAACTCCCAGTGAGATGCTCTTGGCACTGATGGAGACTTTAGACAAGAGAGAAAGAACAGGGCACATAAAACCTCTTAGGCCTCGTCAGATCTATAAAATTGATAGCAAGTGGGAGAGAGGTGTCTCTAACCCTGAACTCACCTATTGCCTGAGAAGCCAAATCCTGGGGAATTGAACAAGACACACAGTTTCTCTTATTTTATTAGGATGTCATGGAGGTTGAGTAAATTACAGCTGAGAACACGGAAATCTTGGGAGGGGTGAGTCCTGGGTGAAAAGCCTGTGGCTCTCAATGCTTTATATGCCTCTCTCATAGATGTATGATAAAATAAGAGAACATTATGCTATAATGCAATTATGCTCAAACAGCCTCTGTGGGAGACTTTGATACCTTCAGGTTTATTATAATTAATTTAACTTCAGAAAACATAACCTAACCTTCATGTGAGGATGAAATGTGTAAACCTTGATCATAGAACACTCTTGGATCTAATCGGATTCTTGTGTATGTGTTTGAAATGGCAAAATAATTTGATAGCTGGTTATTTTTGTAGTTTGGAAGAACTGCCCAAAACCTCTTTAGGCATATGCATTCTTTCCCCAGCCCCTTGAGAAGTGAAAAATAAAAACCAACTGTTTTATTTTCCTCTACAGAATACCACACAACAAGCATGGTTGTTTTTTGTTGAAATGCCTGAATGGTTTGGAAGAGTTTAGCTTTCCTTATCAGAAAATATTTATAGACTATCTGCTCTATGCTTAGCACCACTTCATATAGGCAGTCTGAGTTACATAAAAGCAGGCCAGAGCTTTCACATGAATTTTAAAGTAAAAGAGGAAATAAGAAATCTTAAAAGGTCCTCATTTCTAAATATTTACTTCCAATAATATCGAACACTTAGAAGCTGTGTGCTAGATGGCGGCGTAGGAAGACCCTAACTCATCTTGTCCCATGGGTACACCAAATCTGTACCTACATATAGAGCTATTAGGAACAGTTTCTGCACAACAAATGATAGGGGGACCACATAAAGAAGGGTAGAGGAGAGGGGGGAATGGGAATGAGGGCCCCCCCCCCCCCCCCGCCCCCTGCCCCACAGTGTGATGATCTGGAGTAGGAAAGGATATCACTGAGGCCAGTGCACCAACTTGCCTGTCTTGGGACACAGTGAAAAAAAAAAAAAGCTTAAAGACAAACTAGACTATAAGTGAAGGAAATCCATTTACTAACCTTACATTGCTAAAAGGTGGGAACTGCTAGAACTCTCTCAGGAGGGGGAGGCACTAGCAAGTTCCATTTCCTACATTTCCCCCCTCCCTTGGTAGCAGGGGTCTTGGCACCCTAGCCAGCCTTCTAGGGCAACCCAGAGAGCCCCAAGCCCCCATCTCACCCCAGCTCCAGCCATTCCATCAAGGCGGCACTGATGTGGTGGGTCCCAGGAATCCCCTGACCCACCCCTGTTCTGGCTCCAAATGTCCCACCAAAGTGGCTCTGTCGTAACATGCCCCAGGAGCCTAGTCCACACCTACATCAACTTCAGCTGTTCCACCAGGCTGGCCCTGGTGTGGTACACCTTGGGACTTCCCTGGCCCACACTGGCTCCAGCTCCAGCACGTCTATCAAAGCTCCCAGCATACGCAGTCTACAGAGGGAAGGTTCCTACACAAGGTGACTCCTTCCAGATGGGGAGAGGTGGTTGCTCCACCTAATTCATAGGAAAAAATACAAGTCAGACAGAATGAGGAGACAGAGAAGTATGTTTCAAATGAAAGAACAAGATAAAATTCCAGAAGAAAACCATAATGAAACAGAGATAAATAATTTACCTGATAGAAAGTTCAAAGTGATGGTCTTAAAGATGTTCACTGAAGTCACCAAAGAATGGGGAGGACACAGTGCGAACATCAGCAAAGAGTTAAAAAATATGACAGAACCGGTCAGAATTGAAGAATACAATAACTGAAATAAAAAATACACTAGGGAGAATCAACAGTGATTAGACGACACAGAAGAATGGATCAGCAATCTGGAAAACAAGGCAATGGAAATCATCCAATCAAAATAACAAAAAGAAAAAAAAAGAATTTTAAAAAGTGGAGTTAGTTAAAGCAACCTCTGGGAAAACATCAAGGGTATTAACATCCAATTTATAGGTGGCCCAGATGAAAAGAAAAAGAGAAAGAGGGCAGAAAACTTATTTGAAGAAATAATGGCTGAAATTTCTCTAACCTGGGGAAGGAAACAGACATCCAGCTTCAAGAAGTACAGAGTTCCAAACAAGAAAAGCCTAAGAGATCCACATCCAAGACACATTATAATAAAAATGACAAAAGTTGAAGATAAAGAATCTTAAAGACAGCAAGAGAAAAACAAATAGTCACATAGAAGGGAAAGCCCACAAGACTATCACCTGAATTTTCAGCAGAAATTTGCAGGCCAGAAGAGACTGGCATGTAAAGTGCTGAAAGGGAAAAACTTAAAACTGAGAATACTCCCTGGCAAAGAATGCTATCATGGTCATGGATGGGAAGAATTAATATTGTTAAAACGTCCACACTAACCAAAGCATTCTACAGATTCAATGCTATCCTCATCAAAATACCAATGGTGTTTTTCACAGAACTAGAACAAAGAATCTTAAAATTTGTATGGAACCACAAAAAGCCCAGAATAGCCAAAGTCATCTTGAGAAAAAACAAAGCTGGAGGGATTTTGCACCCTGATTTCAAACTACACTACAAGGTGACAGTAATCAAAACGATATGGTACTAACTAGCATGCAAACAGATACATAGGTCAATAGAATAGAATAGAGAACCCATACATAAACTCAGAAATATATGGTCAATTAATCTATGACAAAGGAAGGGAGAATATACAATGGAGAAAAGGCAGTCTCTTTAACAAATGGTGTTGAGAAAACTGGACAGCTACATGAAAAAGAATGAAACTGGGCCACTATGTTATACCATACATAAAAATAATTCAAAAGGGCTTAAAGCCTTGAATGTAAAACCATAAACATCCTGGGAGATAACAGGCAGTAAATCCTTTGACAGGATTCTGAGCAATAATTTTTTGGACCAGTCTTCTCAGGCAAGGGCAGAACAAGCTAAAATAACAAATGGGACTACATTGGACTAAAAAGCTTTTTCATGGTAAGGAAAACCATCAACAAAACAAAAAGGTAACCTACTGAATGGGAGAAGATATTTGCAAGTTATACATCCAATAGGGGTTAATATCCAAAATACATAAAGAATGCACACAACCTAATATAAAAAAATATTCCATAGTATATTTACCATTTACCTAATATAAAAAAACCCCCACAAAAAGCCCAATTAAAAAATGGGCAGAGGCTTGAGTAGACATTTTTCCAAAGAAGATTACAGATAGCCAACAGGTACATGAAAGGATGCTCAATTAATCATCAGGGAAGTGCAAATCAAAACCACAGTGAGATATCACCTTATACCAGTAAAAATGGCTAGTTTCAAAGACAAGAAGTAACAAGTATTGGTGAGGATTTGGAGAAAAAATACCCGGGTATACCATTGGTGGGAATGTAAACTGGTACAGCCTTTATGAAAAACGGTATGGAGATTCCTCAAAAAATTAAAAATTAGAACTAGCATATGATTCCACAATTCTACTTCTGGGTGTTTATCCAAAAAGAAGAAAAGAAAACACCAATTTGAACAGAGATATACACCCCTGTGTTCATTGCAGCAGTTTACAAGGGCCAAGATATAAAAGCAACTTAAATGTCCATTGATAGATAAATGAATAGAGAAGATGTGGTCAATATACTATGGAATATTACTCAGTCATGACAAAGAATGAAATCTTGCCATTGACAATTACATGGAGGGACATAGAGGCTACTATGCTAGAGAAAGAAATATTGTATGATTTCAATTATATCTAAAATCTAAAAAACAAAATAAACCAACCAACAACACAAAACAGAAACAGACTCCTAGAAATAGGACACACTGCTCATTACCGGGGGGGGGGGGGGGGGCAAGATGGGTAAAAGGAATTAAGTGGTATAAACTTCTAGTTATAGAATAAATAAATCATGGGGCTGCAATGTATAGCATAGGAAATATAGTTAGTAATATTGTCACAATTTTCTATGGTGACAGATGGTAACTAAGACTTAATTATGGGGATCATTTTATAATGTATAAGAATATCAAATCACTATGATGTACACCTGAATCTAATAAGGTATGTCAATTATGTTGTCATAAAAAAATCAGATACTTTATTTAAACATCCAGAATAGCTTTTAGAAACTGCCAACACACATGGGAAAAGAAAACTCACAATATTGGCACTTTGCAATTTGTTTTGTTCATCTTTTTTTTTTAAAACTGTTTTTTTTTTTTTATAAAGATTTTATTTATTTGAGAGAGAGAATGAGACAGAGAGAGAGAGCATGAGATGGGGGAGGATCAGAGGGAGAAGCAGACCCCCCGCCGAGCAGGAGCCCGATGTGGGACTTGATCCCGGGACTCCAGGATCATGACCTGAGCCGAAGGCAGTCACTTAACCAACTGAGCCACCCAGGCGCCCTGTTTTGTTCATCTTAATGATAGCATCAGGAAAGCTGGAAAATCAAAGGAAACCAGTAATATAAATACAACAATGTTTCAGGTGCAGTGATATGCAAAAAATTCAGAATTATAGTTGTTCTGCCTTGAGCCATATATCCCCTTCTCTTCTGACTTGAAAATTTCTAAGTTTAGCTAAACTGGAAGTAGGATGTAATATAAACCCAAAGTTCAGTCTGAGGGCTGAGAATCTGGGAAGGAGGTGGGGATGGTTGTACCGGTTGTGGTGGTTTGAAAATCTCAACGTAATAGCAATCGCGATTTAGCAATGCTGATTCATTTTTAATTTTTGTGTTGATCATCTCTTTATGTCAGGTGATACTAAGATCCCCTTTTCTGGTCGTAGAAATGGCCAAAAAATCTTACTCTCTCTTTGTGCAGTTGTTTGCAACGTGATCTCCCATCAAGGGCAGGGTGGGGGGGGTGAGGGGGGATGGGTGTAGTAGGTGATGTGGATTAAGGGGTGCACTTGTAATGAGCACCAGGTGATGTATGGAAGCGTTGAATCACTATACCATCATACACATAAAACTAATGTAACATTGTATGCTAACTAACTGGAATTTGAATAAAAACTTTAAAAAAAAAAGAAGTGGAGTCTATTTCCCCAGCCCTCCTTTTCTTTTTAATTTAAATTCATGTAATTAACATATGTGTGCATTATTTGTTTTAGAGGTAGAGTTTAGTGATTCATCAGTTGCCTATAAGACCCAGTGCTCATTACATCCCGTACCCTCCTTAATGCCCATCACCCAGTTACCCCATCCCCGCCACCCACCTCCCCTCCAGCAACTCTCAGTTTGTTCCCTGTAGTTGAGTCTCTTATGGTTTGTCCCTAGGCCTTCTATCTGAATCAAATGACCAACATTTGATTTATTTGGATTAGAGATTAGCCAGCATGACACAGGAAGAGGCTTGAAAGTGCTTGTGCTTGGGGTTTGTTGCTCTTTGGAATCCCCCATGATGAAAGGTCACCTGGAATAGAGAGTAACTATTCCACCTGAGGGCTTCCTGGATTAATTAGTCTGCTAACTATCAGACATATGACTGAGGCCATCCTTGTCTCCAGCTGCACAAAGTCACTGCTGACCTGTCCTCAATCCTCCGACTGCCTGTCTTGAATGCTTATATGACAGTTGCAACTTCAGTGGCTATCCTATCCGGAGAACTGCTGCAATAGTGGTACTTACGTCATCAATGAACCAATATCACCAACCAATGCCTCTGGATTTCTTGTTATACAAGAAAAATTAATACGTATTATTCAAACTACTCCAGTTGGGCATCTGGTACTTGCTTCCTAACACAATCCTAAGTAACACTGAAGGTATTTGATAAATATTTGTGGACTAACTAAATGAATGAATGAATGGATGGATGGATGGATGAATCTGGCAGTTTCTTTGCACCAAAGCCAGATCACTGCCATTTCTATCCTCATAGTACTAGATATTCACAACAGCTGAATGATTTTTTTTTTGGCATTAAAATTCAGAAATTCAATTGACCTATAGACAATCCAGAGAGTGGCTTTCTGTCCTCATTATGTGTCTCCCTATTTTGCATGTACAATCACATCATCCTTCACAATGCACCAGATGCTGAAGATAGAGAGTTGGCATAGCTCTATGTAAATTAGGCACTTTCCCAGAGCACTTCAGTGTCAGTGGCAATGTTGAGTTTTCTTAATTACAATCCAGATATGCTCACAATGGAGTAATACTAACTATTATGGTCTAGAGAAGCTACATTCAGTTTTACTAAACGATTAAGATTCATTTAGATGTCTCTGCTACGATTTGGGCAAGAAGAAGAGAGCACTTAGAAATTGCTCTCATGGTGAAGTTTTTTCTGAAGCTTGCTATAGCACAAGAAAGAAACTGGGAGAGGGCTGAAAATCAGCCAACAAAAAAAGAGGAAAAATAGGACCTAAAGAAACTTCTAATATTTATTTATTTGTTGGTTTAAAATTTTCTGTCTTACCTGCAACAAACTGAAATCTATCTCCACCTGAGTCTGAGCCATGGGGACAGAGCCTGAAAATATTTTTGAATTGATATGATTTGAGGAGAAGACAGGTCTAAAGAAAATTTTTTATTTTATGCTTTGAGTTTTTTAAGTTGGCTCTAGCCCAAGTGCCAAGCTCAAAAACCATTTTCATTTCACTTTCTGAGACGACAACTTTTCTCAAAGAAAAAACCATCACCAGTGTAACTTGGCTTCACATGAAATTCTGAGTAAAGGCATACTGCTTTGTATCATAGAATTTTGTTAGGTTGCAAGAGCCTCTTTCTATAGGAAGGAATATACCAAAAATACGTCCTTTAAATTATGAACTTATTATGCAACCTTTTTTGAATAATGTTCCTCTTACATTCAGAAAGTTAAAGTAGATAGAATATGTAAATCTATAATACACACACATCCTAATATCAATTCTTTTTTTTTTTTTTAAAGATTTTATATATTTATTTGAAAGGGAGAGAGTGAGAGAGTGAGAGAGAGAGAGCACGAGAGCGGGGTGAAGGGTAGTGGGAGAAGCAGCCTTCCCGCTGAGCAGGGGGCCTGATGTGGGACTCCATCCTGGGACTCTGGGATCATGACCCAAGCCGAAGGCAGACGCCAAACCGACTGAGCCACCCAGGCGCCTCCTAATATCAATTAATTCTGAGATGCATCATGCTACAGAATATAGTTAATACAAAACTATAAGGCAATCATCAGCCCCTTCCTAGAATGTAATTTAGATCAAGAAGCTAAACAGCTTGAAAAATATAGACACGTGTCAACTCATACTATTTGGTTGTTGAAGAAAAATTACTGATATTCAAAAATTAAATTTAAAAATTAAATTTAGTCTCATTTATACTCATCGTTAAAACTGTTGTCCTTCCTGTAAAGACCCAAAAAGCAGGCCTCATGGACAAATAAAAATTAATCTGAAACCAGTATCGTTCTTGTCTGTTATTTTGGCCTCTCCAGCAATAATTTCATTTCCCCCCTAAATTTACCAATTGAGTTTACCTTTGGGGAAACAAGCTTCTTTCATTCTCTCAATTCATGTGGTGATGGGACCTAGTCCCAACCTCTGCATATTTCTCCCCCTGTGCCTCAGTGATTGGTTCAGATGTGAAAGAAACTACCCAGTAACTTGGTTGTGAGACTTTAATTGGCTCTGAAAGAAGGTCTTTTGACATGAGCTCATTAAACTGTAAATCTGAAGTGTTCAGGACCCCCACATGAAATGGTTCTGTTTGAGAAAAAAGACAACACACAAGAAATCACAGCCAAGAGATGATGACTGAGAGCCCAAGTCCTGAGCACTGCTTGATGGTCCGAGTCCAGATATGCCTAATTTGGTATTTGGACTTTTCAGTAAAAAGCCACAGACCTTCCTGTTTTGCTCAAGTCAGTTTGACTGGTGCCTTTGTAACTGACAAATGGCATAAACCAAATTAATATAATTAGTACATGGTTCTGATGCAAATGGTAGTGATAATGTGAGTTTTACTGAAAAGCTTATCATTTGAAATAAATTAACAGCAATCAATTACACATACCCATGTAGACTTATACCTATTATGCAAATTTCCTGAGTAGCAAATCATTAAAGTATAGTTGTTGAAAGTAAAATCTTTGGAGTCTGATTCCCTTATTTTAAATCCTGACTCTACTGTATGATCTTGGGAAAAGCATGAACTTCTTTCTGCCTCAGTTTTTTAATCTCTGAGATGGAGATGGCAATCTTGAATTATGAGATTCATAATTATGACCTAGATTAAAAGATTGTAGAATTGAAGAGATTAATACACATAAAGCCCAAGATCAATGCCTGATACAAATTTCACCTTTTAATTATTATTATATAAGAAAGCATCAGCTGACCTCATCCAGATGCCATTCAATTAAACATGAATGTACTATATTTCTATACTATGCTGGGGCTAAGGACAAACTGAATTAATTTCAGTCTATACCCTAAGCCTAAGGAGCTCTCAGTTTAATAAAATATAGTTTAATCAATCAGTGTGGTCAGTGCAATGATAAAATAAATAATACTTGAAATCATAACACCTATTGAGCACTTACTGTCAGCCAGGCAATGAGCTCATTGACTTGTATTGATTCTCTAATTTAATCCTTTTAACAATTCGGGGATGTGAGCAACATTATTAGCCCATTTTAGGGAGAAGGAAATTGAAGCAAAGTAACGTTATATAACTTGCCCATGCTTACACAGCTAGTAAGAGGCAGAAGGGTGAATTAGCCAAAGCAACTTTCTTCAGAGCTCCTTAGAGGTTAGAAAAGTGATGTCAGATATAAGTGCTGAGGATGAATACTAATTTGCAAAGTAAGCAAAGTGGAAATGAGTGATCTCAGTGGAGGTCACACTGTACACAACCCAGAGGCGTGAGCTAGAATGCTGTATTCCCAGAACTATTGGGTAGTTCAGCATTTTGGGGGCACAAGTGTGTGTTTATGAGTGAGTGAGGGCAGGTGAGGCTGGTTGTATTTTAGGTGTTGTGAAATTTGATCACAGTTTCTTAACTAACTAAGCTTTACAGAAATGCAATTGATGTAGCAAATCCAAGGTGCCATGAGGAAAATGGAGACAATCACTTTTGATCCAACACAAGCTGTCTCATCTCAGGAGATACTATTTCCCCATCAGATAGATTTCCCCTCCTGGGTCATGGTTCTGCATCTGGAAAGTGCAATTTAGTAGATGGTTCTGGAGATGAATTAATTCATTTGACAGAAGCAAGCAGTCTGGCCTTACTGAATATTTCCTTCTGTTCAGATCTCCATCGGAGGCAGCCTGGAGGATGCTTGCTCGGCATTTCTATCTCTCCTCAGATTGCAGGCCACTTGACTACAGGCTTGCAGAGCTTTCCCTGCACCCAGGTTGCAAGACGAACTAGGGATCCTCCGTGTATAAACAAGGAGCCAGGGCTAAAAGTAACTGTATGAGGCCGTGACCCAAGTAAAGAGCTTCACTGAGTTTTAAGATCACAAAGTATCACTTTGTGATACTTAAATTTATATCAAAAGGGAACATTACTTCCTTGATATAAATGGAAAACTGGTATTTGCTGTAAGGTCTAAACAAAAGAAAACAAGGTTACTGAATCTCATTAGATACTGTCGTCCTAAGGTGAAGTACTCAGTTTGTTTTAAAAAATTGGCAATGAGTAAATTTTAGAGAGGTGTTTAAAGACATGATAGTACCAGACTTAGATCTTCTCTTCAAAGATGGCAGAGAAACACAATAAAACAATTTCTCTCTCTCGTTCTGGCTCTCTTGATCTTTTTTCTTGCTTCATATGACAGCAGGAGGTAGCAAGAATTAGTTCTAAACTTAGATGTCACACAATATCTTGATTGCTTTCAATCTAAGACCACTTTTAATTGAGATCAAATCCAAGAACTAGATAAATTGAAGAGATAAAAAAATGAAACTGTAAAATATGAAAAAAGCTGCAACCTAAGAAGCTTAAGATTTTCAGCTGGTGTTCACACTAAAATAATGTATAAACCAAGGCTAACATTTCTGGAAGGACAGTTCAGTTTCAGCTGTGTCTTTATGATGAAAAGCACCAGACTGAAAAGTCATGGGTCTGGTATTTTAAGACACATTTAATCACTGGATTTGGAAGACAGGTTCCAGTACCTGAATGTCCAGAAAAAATATTAAGCAATCAAGTTTTATCAGTGATGACCAATAAAAGAGAAAAGGTAAATTCGGTCCTGTTTCATTATTAAGATGGGTTGAGCAACCTCCAACATTCTTTAAAAGACCAATGGCCTTGAATGCTTAGGATTGTGAGAGAAATGAATTTTGAAGATAAAACAGGAAAAAGATGCATAGAGGCACTCTCTGAGATGAATGGAGACCAAACTGTATCTGCTTGTATTGATCAAAGCAAACAATGTGAATGGGATTTGGCAAACTGATGGCCAGAGCAGCCTGTAAACAATGCTCGGTCTCTGCACATTTGAAACTCTGTAGGTTACTCCATTCTGTGCTACTGTCAAAGGGGGTGTTAGCTTCAAGAGGAGCTCATGGCTCTAGTGTAAGAGGTTTCATCAGGGAAGAAAAAGAAGGGGATAACATTTTTGAACAAACCTCAAGTACTTTATATAGAGTACTTCACTAATCCTCATAGCAACCCTGGGATGGTTATTACTATCCACATTTTATAGATCAGGAAGGTTCAGATTTTAAGTAGTTAGCCCAAGCTCATTAATGGCTGAGTTAGGATACAACTCAAAGTTTTATGAACCTGATGGTTTTTTTTTTTTTTTTTATTTTGGCATATATATATATTTTTTATTCCACAATGCTGTTGGAATCACAGATTTGGTGATGCCAACATCAGTTTGTAACATAGCTTGTTCTTTCTATGTACCTAGCATCTGCTTCCTTGTCTTTTGGCAATAATACCCTATTTTTCTTTTGGGGACCTACTCTTCTCAAAATGTCAGTCAGATGCTTTGGATGGAGCTGACTCCAACCTTTGGAAACAGAGAAGGCATATGACCAGGCTTGTCCAGTCAGATCCATATCTATGTAGATTAGCAACTGCTGCAAAAAACTAGCTGCCCCTCTCATTGAAAAGCAAACTATCATTTCCCTTCTGTTGAAACTGGGTTGGCCCTAGTAACGTGCTTGAGCAACAGAAAACAGCAGAAGTGGCATTCTAGGATTTCATAAAGTAGGTCATAAAAAGCCTGGTGGCTTCCACCCATGCTTCTTAGAATCCTCTCTCTGGGAATGCTGAGCCATCTTGTTAGAAGATCAACTACCCCAAGACTACCATGTGAGAAAGGATGGAGAGGGTGCATTGTCATGCCAGCTGAGTCCATCCTTCCAGCCATCTACCTTAAGCCTGGGCAAATGAGCTATTTTTGACTTTCCAGACCAATCCCTCCCCATCACCAAATGAATACCATGGAATGACCTCTGGTAATGTCATGGGGGACAGAAGAATCACCCTGTGGACACTTATACAAATTACTGACTAATAAAATAATAACATAGAATAAAATGATTATTGTTTTAAGCCACTTAGTTTTAGGGTTATTATGCAGCAATTAAAAATGAGAACAATCTCTTTGGCCACAATGATTGGTTTGGAGATGAGCATGTAACCTGAGTCAACCAATGACATTCATTATAGGAATTTTGCTAATGAATTAGGAAAAAGATGCTCTCTTTTTGTTGTTAGGTGGTGATCGGGTAAGATTTAAAACTGGGGCTGCTGGTAACATCTTTTTACTATTGGAACAGATTGTTTGAGACTGAGGTCAGCAGAGAAGAGAATAATAGGAGAATGGAGAGAGGGGTAGTGATATCTGAAAATAATCATAGCATTGGCCTTTTATTTCCTGGCAAAATAAACTTTTTGTTTAAATTAGTTGAATTTTTTTCTTGCCACCAAGAAAAGCTATACTAGGGGAGAAAGGTGAAATGAGAAGGAAAAGTTTGCAAACAATGAAATGAAGAATCTCTATGCATGTATATTTGTACATCTGTGCATATTTTTTTAGATTTTGTTTTTATTTATTTGAGAAAGAGAGAGGGAGAAATAACATGAGCTGGGGGAGAGGCAGATGGAGAGGGAGAGGCAGACTCCCAGCTGAGCAGGGAGCCTGATGTGGGGCTTGATCTCAGGACCCTGTGATCATGACCTGAACTGAAGGCAGATGCTTAACTGACTGAGCCACCCAGGTGCCCCAAAGTGTGCATATTTTAAGTGACTATCAAAGGCACTGTTTAATCGTGGAGTCACACTAAAAGAAGGATGAAGGGGTGCAAACTAAAGGCACATCTAAAAATATTTTGCCAGACCCATGGAGGAAGATCTCAATCCAAAGGCCATTCTGATCTTTCTAATTGTACTTCTAAACAATAACAAAAGTTCAGATACATAGGACCCTGAGATCATGACCAGAGCAGAAATCAAGAGTTGGATACTCAACTGACTGAGCCACCCAAGTACCCCAATCTAGTATCAATTTTTACTCTGTTTATAAACAGTCCGGTCACAAGCCCCAGGAAGTAAGACTTCATGGAAACACAGCTGCCTCGGGACAAAGTTCCATCCCACTGGCCAAGGACCAAGCAGCTGGGAGTTAATGGTCACCCCACCAGGCTGGCCTCGCCCTGCCGGCCTGAGGCAAGCCGGGCCTGACTTCCTGCCCCACCAACCAGCCGTCCTGACCGTGGGGTGAGGGCCTGCCCAGTACACGAGCCCCACACCACCCAGCAGGCGCTGCTTACACACGCACCGTCCAACACACCCTGGTCCACCCCATCTCAGCTCCTCATCCCACCCCACTCAGCTATGCCTAGCCTTGAACTCTGCCCCCCAAACCCAGAACCCATCCCCCCCCACCACCCATGGGCTGCACTCAGATGTCTCCCTGTCAGCACCAACCACCACCAGCCGCCTGTCACCGGCCTCCGCAGGCAGGGCAGGGAGGGTCTGCTCCTCCTCTGCCAGAGTCTAGAAAGGACCAGACACCACGCCCAGTGAGGAAGGCCATGAAGGAGGGTGCAGCATGGCAGGACTCCCAAACTGGCAGGGAAAGGGGCCCAGAGAGGGCAGGTGACTCCTCCAGGATTACACAGCACGGGGCTGCTGAGCCCAGGCAGACTGGCATTTCCTCCGCTCACCACACCAAGCCCACCTTTCCCCAGCCATGCCTCACCAGCCTCCTTCCAGGGCCATGGATCTAAAATGTCTGCGTGCTGGCCAGAGGGCAGGAGGGGGGCAGCAAGGGGGTGGAGTGAGAGGAAGGCAGAGAGTGTCTCCCCTCCATGCACACCCAAGGCCTCACAAAGGCCCTTTGAGGCTGGTCTCCTTCCCCACCCACCAGACAAAGGAGAGAGAGGAAGGCGTGGGGGCCGGGGGGCCTGAGAGGCAGGAATCTTGTGGCCTGGCCAGGAGGCTCCTGGGAGTTCTGGAGAACCGAGGTGTCGGGCAGAGGGCCAGGGCAGGCAGGACTCCTGGGTCCTGGCCTGGCTCAATTACTGGCTCCCCAGGGCAATCGGGACATGCGCCTTCCTGCCTTGGCCTCAGTGCCTCTACCTCTCAAGTACCCCAGTCCAAGAAAACTTGGCCTCAGTGCCTCTACCTCTCAAGTACCCCAGTCCAAGAAAATACACAGAATTTTTTGAGTTGGAAGGGACTTGAGATCACAGCCTAGGAGAGGAACATGAAAACTGAATCCCATTTTCCCAAAATGCCTAGGAGGTCGGAGGGAACTTCATAAAATGCACATCTGCTCCCGTCACACCCTGCTGAAAACCTCGGCCCCCTGCCCACCACCCTCCCGGGCTCCCACTGCCCCAGGGCACACCAGCCCCACCGAACCCAGGACCCAGGCTCCCTCTTCCCCGATGCTCCTGCCATGTCCCAAATAAGCCTGAGGGTTTCAAGTCTCCCGCCTTTCCCACACGGTGCCTCCTCCCCCCTTCGACCCTGAGATGCCTCCGCTGACTATGGGCAGAGGGCACAGCATGGCGCCCTGCACCAACATCCCTCCTGTGTGACCAGCTCAGAGCCAGCAGCCGCCCGGTGGCCCGGCGCCCAGGGCCTCACACGCAGGGATCAGGGTTAAAGAGAGTGGAATCGTGTCAGGAGGCCAAACAATTCTGTCCGACACATTCTGGCGTCAGCGACCAAGGCCGGCCGGAGAGCAGCCAGACGGATGCCGCGGATTCGCCGTCCTCAACGGTAATGGTGCGGCTGCGGGCGCTGGGCGCTGGGGGCTGGGGGCTGGGCGCGGCGCCACGCTTACTCACCTGCCATCTCTCGGAATGCTCCCAACAACCCGAGAAGGCACCGTCACCTCTTACTGCTGTTCTTAGTATTGGTTAACCATCATCATGAGTACTTTTCATTTGCAGCAAACGACCATCTCAAAATCGTACAACAATCGGCAAACAGCTCGCACCTGAATGTCACTCCATGTTGTACGAGAGTCGAACGTTCGCCTCGTTTTCAGCCCCAAACCACCCTGGGTTTTATTTTGGGTGGCGGGGCAGAGGGCCCCATTTTCCCTGCGAGGAAGCTGAGGCCCAGAGAGGGGGCAAGGTCCCGGCCGGGCAGCGGTGGCCTGAGGATGAGGGCGATTCCCCGGATCCCCATCCGGGCGAGACCCCACAGCAGGAGGGCCCTCCGCTTTCCCGGCCACCTGGGGGCTCGGGATGACCAGCCACCGCCCTGTCCCCTAGAGACTGGGCGGGTCTGGGCCTGCTCGCCTCAGCTCCAACCGTGACCAGACACTGACCTTGGGCCGCTTCCACCTGACCGTGGGGCCTGGGGTGCCCTTACAGTACAGCGAGTCATCGGTGGCCGGGAAGTTGGGGTCCTCGAAGAGCACCTTCCTGCGCAGACAGGTCCGCTTCAGGGCAGAGTAGTGCTGGTCCTCGTAGGGCTTAACACATGAGAACATGGTGGCGGCTGCCCCATCAGGGGAGGCCGAGACAAGGCAGCAGACAGCGAGGTGGGGACGCGGGCGGCTCCTGACGTCCCTTGTTCACGCCGCTCTCCGGCTGTCTGGAAGGCTCTTCCTGCCCTCTCCGGGAGGCAAGTGCTGACAATCAGGCCTCTAGAGCCAGGGCCTCCATCCCCCTCAATTTTTAAAAAGCACATTCTCTTAAGCTGGCTGCTCATTATTTTTCATTGATTGGTAGAATCATCTCTACTTTTAAAAGTTAATGAATGATGTTTTCTAAAGTGTAAGGTTTTTGGAAGTGCCTCAGTTCTATATTGTGGGAAACCATCTAAGTCCACTAAATAATGAGAGAGACAGAATAAAAATTTTAAACAAATTGGTAGTCCTATTTATTGGGGTGCTGCTCTGAAGTGGTTGAGAACTTTAAATGGGGAGTCAGTGAGGCTGAGTTTCTTGTAACCTTAATTAAATTACACAACTTCTATAAAACCTTGGTGCCCTCTTTCATCAATTAAGGATAATCATAGTGTTCCCTCTTGGTAGCATTGTTGGGATGATTATGTAGTAAACACTTAATATAGAAAGAAATTAGAAGAGGGCATGCCATCTGTAAGTGCCATATGTGTTATTAATGATGATGGTGATGGCCACCATCATCACTTAAAATACTTAGAACCATTCCTGATATATAACAAGTGCTTAATTAAATATTGGAAATCATTTATTTATTATTGTCTACTGTAATTCTACAATGATATATTTGGCTTTAATTTGAATAAGTAAACTATACTGAGAATTACAGTAAAGGCAAATAATTCCAACAAATTATCTATGGTGACTAAGACTACCGGGAAGAGGTTAAAAGATTGTTAAGTCTGGTGAATATACATCTGAATTTAACTAATAGTATTCTTTTAAAATTTGAAACTAAGTATTTCTTTTTACTAAATAATCCTTGATATTTACTTTCTTAGAGTAAGTAGAGGATTCTTCAGAATCATTTTATGGAATGAAAAACTCATGTTAATTTATCCAGTTCACACCCCATTTCCTCTATTCATTTAACTCAGGTTTTACTGTTTTGATATAAGAACAATGGTTACCTTTTCTAGTGTATTTCTAACCAAGTTCTAGAAGGAACAAGTTATTTCAACTTGTCTGCCAGTAGAAATATCTGATTAGCAACCTACTGAAGCTACAAAGATAATTACGTTAATATCATTTATGGCAACTGCATTTGCTAATAGTATTATTTTCACATTTGTTTTCATACCTATTACTTCATGTTTAAATTCATCATAGCAAGAGGCTGAGCCTTATTTCCATATTAATAGCTACCCAGATATTTATACTATATGTTTATTTAAAAAACAGCAATGGGTGTAATCTTGAATGTGCAAAGCAATGAAATATGATTACCAAAGATCTAATGAGGTCCCCCCCCCTTTCAGGAAATAGCTAACACAGTGGATAGATGGATCTGCATTTGAGTCTTCTTAATATATGCTCTGGAAAATCAATACAATAGATACTTGACCTTCCTCTTGTTCTTCTGAATAAGCAAGTCCATACTGAAACCAAAAGGTATAAAATCTTAAGTATCCTAACAAGCAGATTTACATCAGGGAGCAAATTAGTAACTTATATTTACCTGATAGGCAAAGAAGAGTAATAACTTGCCTATTACTTCCCTTTACTCTTTTGTAGAACCCAATAAATCTGTCACTTTCCTGCATTTTTATTTTTGTTTTATTCATTTTTTCTCTGTTTATGCAAAATGATACAGTGGAAAGAACATTGAGCTGGGAGTCAGAATTCCCTAGTGTACGTCGGCACTCTGTCATTAATGAACTGTATCACCTGTTCGACTTATTCAACTTTTGTGAGTCTCAATTTCTTTACCCTAAGAAATATGTAAATTCTAAATTCTAAAGATAATATAAAATTTGATAATATCTTATGGACAGGTCAGAGCATAGATGGCTGAGGGCTTTTGCCCTGAGACATGTAACTAGGAAATGTGATGTTGGACCAGTCAACCAGGGGTGGCTCTCCAGGTTAACAAGGAAGCAGGCTCTTCTTCAGGAGATGGGTTAAACTGTGCTTCCTATAGCTCAAGGTGGTAAGACTGGGTGTCAGTTTTCACTCTGGCATCCTTGAGTGGAAGGGAAGATATTAAAGAAGACTACTATGTGTGTATCTGTGTATGAGTGTATGTGTTGGGGGGGGCAGGGCAGGTGATCACCTGATTACCTGGTGGTCTACTCGTTCTTGGCAAAGTGCTAAGCACTGGGGATACAGGGGTGGCCAAAGCACTGTTCATTCTCTTCCCTTCTTGCTCAGAATGCACTAGAGGTGACAGTCAAGTTACCAGGTAATTATGCTTTATTGTAATAAGTCCTACAGTAGAGTAAGCAGTGCATACTAAGGCAACACAGGTGAGAGACACCAGTCTCAGTCTGGGAGGGTAATTAAGGAAGATTTGTGTTAGGAGATAGTGATGCAAAACAGGGAAGGAAAAAGCAATGGAAGTGGATGGATCAAATTTTGCAAATGCCTGAATGTGAGAGGAAGCTTGAAATAAATAGATGGGGGCCGATGATTAAAAATCTTATAAGGCCTGATAATGGCATTGGACTTTATCTAAACTAAGATAATGGGGACTCCAAGTTACATATAATATGGGTCTTTCCCCCTTAAGTCCAGGAAGGGCATAAACTAATTATAATAGCCCTCTGGAGCCGGATGCCCTGGTAAAACGGCCCAGTTCCCTTCAGCCTCATTTTATTCTTCCCTTCAAGGTCTTATTTCCCTCTGGTTTATCTTCCATCCTCTGCCTCCTTGGCAGTATTCATATTCTGGGAAACTTCCTTTGTTTTTCCTTATGTAGTTGTCTGTCATTCTCTGAAAAGGATTGAACCAATAAATTACTTTCATGTGGTAATGGCTGAAAATGACTAGATGTGCTATCCTTTCAAGGGGGTTTAGGTTTTAAAAACAATTAGGACTATAACAGTGATTAAAAAAAAAAAAGTCTCCCATTTTTCGTGATCTCTATTAGTCCTTGCCCACAAGCATATCTAAATTTTACAGGATTTAAATTGAAATTCAGTTAATTCTTTGAATCCTTTTTTGTTCATATAAAACTGAGAACATATTCATTTCGTCTTGATAATGGCTTAACTTTGTGGAAAAGCATAGTGTGGAATTCAAGAGACAGGGCTGCCAGATACACCTGCTGCATAGGATCATGAAGGAAATCTGGCCAGTGGCCTTCAGTTAAATGTACAAGTGTCTTTCTCTCTACCTTTATGAAAGGTAGAATGAACCCGAAATGAACTCTAGCAAGGCCACATATATTGACAACACTTGATTAACTTGTGTTCTTTCTTTTCCCACCAGACCATAAAATACAGACTCCCTAGACTCTTTTGGTAATTTGTTTGTGACAGTTAAACAAAGGAGTATGTAAGTCACCCTCAGTTTGTTTCCTGAGATTAAGACAAACTGAGGGTTGCTGGAGTGGTGGGGGGTGGGAGGGATGGAGTGGCTGGGTGATAGACATTGGGGAGGATATGTGCTATGGTGAGTGCTGTGAATTTTGTAAGACTCATGAATCACTGACCTGTACCCCTGAAATAAATAATACATTAAATGTTAAAAAAAAAAAAGAAGAAGACAGAGAAGATAGTAGGAAGGGAAAAATGAAGGGGGGGAAATCGGAGGGGGAGACGAGCCATGAGAAACTATGGACTCTGAGAAACAAACTGAGGGTTCTAGAGGGGAGGGGAGTGGGGGGATGGGTTAGCCCGGTGATGGGTATTAAAGAGGGCACGTACTGAATGGAGCACTGGGTGTTATATGCAAACAATGAATCATGGAACACTACATCAAAAACTAATGATGTAATGTATGGTGATTAACATAACATAATAAAATAGAAAAAAAACAACTAATGATGTACTGTATGGTGATTAACATAACATAATAAAGTAAAGTTAAAAAAAAAAAGTATATAAGTCACCTAGCACTATGCCTAATGCATACCAGATGTTCAATAAACAGTAGTTCTTTTTTGTACATAGAGATTTATGGGGACACATCAATACCTAGAGACCTATGGGACAGTGATTCAGAGGTCAGACAGAGTGGCATTTGATTCTTGAACTCGCTGCTAATGCTCAGACACACCCACCAGGCTTCTGCCTTCCAGCATCTATGCTTGCTCTTTCTGCTGCCCCTTGGCTCCCAACCCATGGCTTTGCTTGGCCAACTCCAACAGCTTCTGGTGCTTGCTCAACTCTAACTTGCTCTGTGAGCTCTATCTATACCCTTTCATTTAATGTTATTACTTACCTCGCTTTCCCCCAGGACTGTGGATCTGACATCACCTATCCTGTTTTTTCATGAACGTATAATTTCCTAATTTAACATATTACTGTTTTTCTTTCTTTCCTTCCTTCCTTCCTTCTTTCCTTCCTTCCTTCCTTCTTTCCTCCCTCCCTCCTTCCCTCCTTTCCTTCTTTCCTTTCTCTCTCTCTCTTTCCTTCCTTCCTTTCTGTCTGTCAATGCTAAATGAGGTCATAAGAATGGGTCCCTGATATGGTAGGATTAATATCTTTATAAGAAGTGACACCTGGGGCACTGGGGTGGCTCAGTTGCTTGAGCACTGGGGTGGCTCAGTTGCTTGAGCCTCTGACTCTTGATTTTGGCTTGGCTTATGATCTCAGGGTCCTGGGATCAAGCCCTGCATCAAGCCCCATGTCAGGCTCCATGCTCAGCGGGGAGTATGCTTGGGATTCTCTCTCTCTCCCCCTGCCCCCCCCAATTAATAAATCAATCTTTTTAAAAAAAGGTGACACCAGAGAGCTCACTCTCTGCCCCACCCTCCACGTCCATGTGTACACCCCAAAAAAAGACCATGTGGGGACATAATGAGAAGGGAACCATCCACAAGCCAAGAAGGAGGGGCTTTATCAGAAATACGAAACTTCATCTTCCAGGACTTCCAGCCTACAGAACAGTGAGAAATTTTGTTGTTGTTTAAGCTGTCCAGTCTGAGTATTTTGCCATTTTGCATATGGAGAAATGGGTTCAGGGAGTTAAGAGGTTCATATAAGGTCACACAGTGAGACATGCTAAGAATCTGGGTATTTGATCTATAGGTATCTTTACCACATCACAATGCTTCTCCACAGTGAATCTACTCTTACAGAAAATGTAACAATGTTAGAATTTAAAAACCTTGTAAGCCCCATAATCACTTAGTAGGAGAGATACCTTTCTTATTTTGGATACTGTTTCTCAACACAGCTTACCCTTCAGTTAGCAGGCACACTGAAGGGCAGAAAAGCTGAAGAATTCTAGCTACTAGTTTTAGTAGTTAGAACTGAACTGTTTGCTCTGATCTGACTATCTAGGAATTATAGATTATAATTTGCAAAAGCATACTGACATATCTCATTTTTTCCATATACATAGTATTTCAACAAAACCTTCTTTCTACTTTATCTCAGTAGTATCAGTAGCATGTGTCTCTTCCCCCACCCAGTCACATCATTGTTCTTCATCAGTCTATGGTTGCTATTTGCTTTTGAGTAGATTATCTCATCTTTAGTTCATTTTCAGGGCCCAAAGGTGGCTCTATGATAAGGCAAGTTAAGTGGCTATCCAGAACAAGGAGGGTCAACAGGCTTTAACTCAAGTTCCAATCCAGTCATTGATAGTGGCTGCCTAGGGTTCAACATTTAAGATTCTAAAGCAGGGTCTAGATTTGAGGCAAAAGAGTGCTCTGATTGATTTATCAGTGTCTCCCATGGGTGGCAGAATGTCAGCATGAAAGCTCTGGATTTGCTATGTATGGGGTACAACTTTAAACATCCAAGACACTTCCTGGAACACAGGCCTGGCATGTGGCCATAACAAACACCCTTCCAGCCCAGAAAAAACAATGTAGGATACTTTAGTGCCATAGGAATACATGCTTCTGGTTTGTTTGCAAGATGGCTGCTTTGGGAATGATTCAAATGAAATGAATGGGTATATTTCAATCACTCCAAAATGAAAGACATTTTTAGGAGTATTTCATCTATCAATTCACTGAAATGGTCACTGTTAGGTATTAAATTAGAACAACCTGAAAAATTAACTTCCATTACAAATATTTCAAATTTTAAAACATTTTGTCAATGCAAGGACAGTTATTTCACCCTGAATTAATGAGCATCAATGAACCAAGCAGACCACAACCAAACACAGACCAATGGAGCTCAATATTGCCCTGATTATGCCTGCCTAAGGTTTACACTAGCTCTCAGATACTGGAAACTACCCTGGAATATAAATTGATAAGGCATGGCGCACCTGGGTAGCTCAGTTGGTTAAGCATCTGACTTTGGCTCAGGTCATGATCTCGGGGTCCTGGGACTGAGTCCCCCATTGGGCTCCCTGCTCAGTGGGGAGTCTGCTTCTCCCTTTCCCTCTGCCCCTCCCCCAACCCCCCCTCATGCTCTCTCTCTCTCTAAAATGAATAAATAAAATCTTAAAAATAAATTGATAAGGCATATTTGCTATATGTATGGTATGTGGGGGACACACCCTAAGGTGACTGCTAATTATTCATGTCCTTGTGCAATCTTTCCTGCTTATATGTGAGCAGGATCTGTAACTTGATTTCAAAAAATAGAATATGGCAAAAGGGATGGGGCTACCACTCCCATGATTATGTTTCTTTATATAAGACTCTATCTTGGTAGACCAGAGAGAGATTCTCTTATTGGTCTTGAACAAGCAAGCCATCATGTGTGAATGCCTATGGAGAGGACCAGAGGACCATGAGATAGGGAATTATAAGCAGCTTCTAGGATCTAAGGGTGGCTTCCCTCTGGCATCCAATAAGAAGCTAGGTCCCTCAATCTGACAGCTGCAAGGAAATAAATCCTGACAACTGCCTGAATAAGCTTGAAACTGGATGCTTCCCTCGTTGAGCCTCCACATGAGAACCCAGCCCAGCTGACTTTGATTGCAGCCTGGTAGACAGTGAACAGAGGACCCAGCTAAGCCATGCTTGAACTCCTGACATAAACTCTGAGTTAATGTATGTGTGTTAAGTTGCTATATTTGTAATTTGTTATGCAGAAATAGAAAAATAATATAAAGTGGTGGAGAATTTATAATGAAGATCTTACACTTGAATAGTGTGATTATAAGATTATTAATGTGATTATAAAGTTATACCCAAATGTCATGAGTGTGAGAAAACCTGTTAAAAGACAAAAGCAGAAGATGTAGGAAGAATACAGTTTGAATCCGTGTGACTATACCCTGTATCACAGTTCTTAACTTGTTTCGTTTGCTAAACACTTTTAAACATGGCATTTAAACACTTGAAAGGATTAAACTGTTTCTGCCTCTGCAGTTATCTCGTTATCCAGTGGGGCACTCTCCAAAACCTTGTCACTGAGTAGAAGCATTTGTTGCCCCAACTCTGCTCTTTTATGTACATAGGAGGTAACTCTCCCATGTTTCAGTAAACACATTTGGCCTTTGGTGTCTGGCTTAACAGAATGCCACACTTCTTACTTTTACTTGCAGCAAGATGTACTCTGTTCTTCCCATTCCACATCATCTACAAATTTTATAATCTGACTGCCTTTTCTCCCAATCTTTGCTTTTGAGTAGATCACCTCCGTTTCAGCAGGAATTATATTTATTTCTTGACCATATTTAGATTCTTTGAAGGGACGGTGGTAGCGCTGTGTATCACAGCACAAGGTTGAAACTGCTGTCCTTTGGCTTTGCTACCGTTGGAGAGATTTTAGGGTCATTGATATTTTTATTAATGCAGATGGGGAACATTTTAAAGCTCATTACTTCAAATGGCAAGAGGTTGGATGGTAAATTTGTAGTAAAGGGTTAAGAAAAGGATTGCTAACCCCAATGTAGATTTGATACAAGACTTCCTTTCTCTTTTAAACAGTTGGAGTCAGATGTGAGGACACTTGATATATGGTGACAGCTATAGGGCTTTTGTGATTGTGCTCTTGTATGGCTCAGGTGAAACTAATCAAGTCAGCTCAAAGACCCAGGGCAGAAACTGCAGGAACAACATGGCTGTCATTCTTGGGTCCTTGTGACAATCATAGTTAAGAGGCTCCAGGAACACAAGTGAGTCAAAGGAGGTCCCTCACAGGGCTGTGGCAGACAAATCTATACTACCTGCTTTGAGAGTCATTTGTGCTGCTCAGGTTAGGATGGCATTGAAGGAGTCCTACTGGTTATCAAAACAAAGGCCTACCAAGCAATTTTCCCCTGGCTCAAACTGGTGAGCCGGGTAAGAAAAGCTTGTTTGTACAGGGAAGAGCCTTACAGAAAAATGCATATGGTACCCTAAGGGAATGTATGGACTCCCTGGCTGGAAAGCTCTACTCTTTTCTTTTTTAGTTGTACACAAATGAGACTCACATGTGGTTTTTTTATGTTTTCCTTGTCCCTTCATCTCAGGTTTATACTTTAAATATATAACCCTTTATAAAAAACCAGCCAAGTATGCACTAAAAATGAGTTTTCTATACACTGGATTAAATTTTCTTCTGTGATTACTAAGTTTATCCAGATTATGTGATGATGATGGTATAATGATGATAATGATGATTACCATGGCCATGGATCATCATCACCACCAATTATTGAATCATTCTGTCAGCAGCGAGCACTTAGTTCAAACACAAAAACAAATCCATCAGTGCTGTTTCATTGGCTTCCTTTCCAAAATACGTGTTATCAGAAAATGAGGCCTCGTTCTGGGGAAATGCACACATACTTGCTTTTTGCCAGAAAGGCCTTCCTATCAGGAATGATTCTTGGGATAATTTTTAAAAAGTTATCAAGGCAAAATTCACATAACTAAACCACACCATCTTAACCATTTTAATGAGTAAAATTCAGTGGATTTTAGTGCATTCACAATGTATAACTATCACCACTATCCAGGGTCCAGAACATTTTCATGATCCTAAAAGGAAACCTTGTGCCCACCAGGCATCACTCCCCATTCCCTTCTCTCCATAGTGCCTGGCAACCCCAGGTATGCTTCCTGTTTCCAAGGACTTGCCTATTCTGGACATTTCCTACAAATGGATAATATAATATATGGTCTCTTATATCTGGCTCTTTCATATAGCAGAATGTTTTCAAAGTTCATCTATGTTGTAGCATGGATTAGTACTTCATTCCTTTTTTAATGGCTGAATAATATTCTACTGTATGGATATATCACATTTTGTTTACCTATTCATCCATTGATGGACATTTGCATATTTTGACCTCTTGACTAATATGAATATTGTTACTATAAAAATCATGTGAGTTGGGGTTTGAATATAAATCTTCAATTCTTTTGGGTCTTGGAATGATTTTAAGGCCTGATTTGCGGTCTTTTGCTCTGGTCAAGACTGGTTGGTTCTAACAACACCCTAGCTTTCTCCATGTTCTATTTCTGACAGCTCTGAGAAGGAGATGTTTGATTTGCAAGGATGAAGGTGAACAAGGCAAATGCAAGTACAAGTAGCGAAGTCAGGGAAGGAGAAGCATACAAGCAAAGGAAACTGGGTCCTCTCTGGAGTAAATATAATTTTTATCATCTGCTATATATTGGTAGAGGTAGAGATTATATCTACTTGTCTATGAGGATTAGTCTGATGGTCTATGTTCATCTGTGTTTCGAGGAATATATTCAGTTTCTACCCAGTTACTCAATGGTTAGTAATCCATTAATTGTCTGAAATGATTAGGACTAATTATCACAAATCAGGATATTTGGGCACTGTAGGCCAGGTTCCATTAACAAGTATTTTGTGTTTGATGACAGTCTTTGTTTTTATGTATTTTAAAGCACGAGAAAACCCAAATTTATTTCTCCTAGCAGACAATAAAAAGAGTAATTATCATCATTATCTGTAAAATGGAATTAATAACAGGCTTGCTGTAAGGATTAACTTAACACATTTAAATTGCTTAGAACATTGCCCTTAATGTGAGTCAACTATTATCATCATTATTATTACTCATTCAATACACATCAACAAAAGTGGTATTTTAAAAAATAAATCAAACCATGCCATCCACCTGCTTACTACCCTTCAATATCTTTCTACTTCACTATTCAGTAGAGAATTTGCATGTACTAAGGCCCTGCCTGAATGATTTAGCCTCTAACTTTCCAAAGGTTTTTGGACTATTTTTATTCTTGCTTACTCCATGTCAACCACACTTTCTTTCCTAGAACAGATCAAGACTTCTCTGCTGCAGAGACTTGGCACCTGCTTTTCCCTTAGCTGGGAATGTTTGTACATTATATTTCTTTCGGCTAGTTGCACCTCATTTGTAGAACTTTGCTTCATTGCTACTTTCTCACAGATGTCTTCCTTGCCAAAGGAGATTCTCCATTTTTGATCTCTATTTCCACTCCTTTTGGTTAGATCAGATGATAGCCTAATTAAAACCTGCAGTTATTTTATTTAATTACCACTGACTACAGTTTTGTTCCTCTCTGCAAGTCACTTGAAAATACCAATCTCTAGCACAGTGTTTAGATAGTCATGGTACATATTTATTAAATATTTTCCAAATAAATATAATCTCCAAATAGTTTTCATTTCCACTTCTGGAAATTAGAGTTAACTAGGTATTTTATAAGTATGATAATGTTAAGATTTTTTTTTATTATTTATTTGATAGAGAGCATAAGCAGGGCTTGCACTTGACAAATAAGTCAAAAAATGGGCAGGCAGAGGAAGAAGCAGGCTCCCTGCTGAGCAAGGAGCCTGATGCGGGACTTGATCCCAGGACCCTGGGATCATGACCTGAGCCGAAGGCAGATGCTTAACCGACTGAGCCCACCCAGGCACCCAAGTATGATCATTTTATACACTATCATGGTAGGTATCATCAATTCTCATAATACCATTTTAAAATTATTTATTTATTCCTTTGCATATTTGATACCTCTTCACTCATCAAAGGATTTGACATGACAAATTCTTCCCAGTCTTGGTTATGGCCTGACTTCATCTGAGGCATGTTTTGACTTTGAATTCATTTTTTTTTTAAGATTTTATTTATTTATTTGACAGAGAGAGACATAGCAAGAGAAGGAACACAAGCAGGGGGAGTGGGAGATGGAGAAGCAGGCTTCCCGCTGAGCAGGGAGCCCGACGTGGGGCTCAATCCCAGGAACCTGAGATCATGACCTGAGCCGAAGGCAGACGCCCAACGACAGAGCCACCCAGGCGCCTGACTTTGAATTCATTTTATTTAAAAAAAAATTTTTTTAAAGATTTTATTTATTTGACCATAGAGTTGAGGGTCCATATCTGGGCTCTCTATTCTGTTCCATTGGTCTATATGTCTGTTTTTGTGCCAGTACCATGCTGTCTTGGTGATCACTGCTTTGTAATATAGCTTGAAATCAGGCAACGTGATGCCCCCAGCTTTGTTTTTCTTTTTCAACATTTCCTTGGTGATTTGGGGTCTTTTCTGATTCCATACAAATTTTAGGATTGTTTGTTCCAGCACTTTGAAAAATGTCATTGGTATTTTGATCAAGATGGCGTTGAAGGTATAGATTGCTCTGGGCAGCATAGACATTTTAACAATGTTTATTCTTCTGATCCATGAGCATAGAATGTTTTTCTTTTTTTTTTTTCTTTTTAAAAGATTTTATTTATTTGTTTGACAGAGAGAGACACAGTGAGCGAGGGAACATAAGCAGGGGGAGTGAGAGAGGGAGAAGCAGGCTTCCCGCTGAGCAGGGAGCCTGATGCAGGGCTCAATCCCAGGACCCTGGGATCATGACCTGAGCCAAAGGCAGATGCTTAATGACTGAGCCACCCAGGCACCCTGCATAGAATGTTTTTCCATCTTTTTGTGTCTTCTTCAATTTCTTTCATGAGTGTTGTGTAGTTTCTAGAGTACAGATCCTTTACCTCTTTGGTTAGGTTTATTCCAAGGTATCTTATGGTTTTTGGTGCTACTGTAAATGGAATTGATTCTCTAATTTCTCTTTATACTGTTACACTGTTAGTGTAAGAAAGCAGCTGATTTCTGTGCACTGATTTTGTATCCTGCCACATTACTGAATTGCTGTATGAGTTCTAGTAATTTGGGGGTGGAGTCTTTTGGGTTTTCCACATAAAGTATCATGTCATCTGGACCCTCAACTCTATGGTCAAATAATCTTCGACAAAGCAGGAAAAAATATGCAATGGAAAAAAGACAGTCTCTTCAATAAATGGTGCTGGGAAAATTGGACAGCTATATACAGAAGAATGAAACTTGACCATTCTCTTACACCATACACAAAGATAAACTCAAAATGGATGAAAGACCTCCATGTGAGACAGGAATCCATCAAAATCCTAGAGGAGAACATAAGCAGTAACCTCTTCGACATTAGCCACAGCAACTTCTTTCAAGACTTGTCTCCAAAGGCAAGGGAAACAAAAGCGAAAATGAACTTTTGGGACTTCATCAAGATAAAAAACTTCTGCACAGCAAAGGAAATAGTCAACAAAATAAAGAGGCAACCCATGGAATGGGAGAAGATATTTGCAAATGACACTACAGATAAGGGGCTGATATCCAAGATCTATAAAGAACTTCTCAAACTCGACATCCAAAAAACAAATGATCAAGTCAAAAAATGGGCAGAAGACATGAACAGACACTTCTCAAAAGAAGACATACAAATGGCTAACAGACACACGAAAAAAATGTTCATCATCATTAGCCATCAGAGAAATTCAAATCAAAACCACATTGAGATACCACCTTACACCAGTTAGAATGGCAAAAATTGACAGGGAAAGAAACAACAAATGCTGGAGAGGTTGTGGAGAAAGGGGAACCCTCTTACACTGTTGGTGGGAATGCAAGTTGGTACAGCCACTTTGGAAAACAGTGTGGAGGTGCCTCAAAAAATTAAAAATAGAGCTACCCTATGACCCAGCAATTGCACTACTGGGTATTTACCCCAAAGACATAGATGTAGTGAAAAGAAGGGCCATATGCACCCCAATGTTCATAGCAGCAATGTCTGCAATAGCCAAACTGTGGAAAAAGCCGAGATGCCCTTCAACAGATTAATGGATAAAGAAGATATGGTCCATATATACAATGGAATATTACTCAGCCATCGGAAAGGATGAATACCCAACTTTTGCATCAACATGGATGGGACTGGAGGAGATAATGCTAAGTGAAATAAGTCAAGCAGAGAAAGTCAATTATCATTTGGTTTCACTTATTTGTAGAACATAAGGAATAGCATGGAGGACATTAGGAGAAGGAAGGGAAAAACTAAGGGGGGGAAATTGGAGGGGGAGATGAACCATGAGAGACTATGGACTCTGAAAAACAAACTGAGGGTTTTAGAGGGGAGGGAAGAGGAGTAGAGGGTGATGGGTTAGCCCGGTGATGGCTATTAAGGAGAGCACATATTGCATGGATCACTGGATGTTACAAGCAAACAATGAATCATGGAACACTACATCAAAAACTAATGATATACTGTATGGTGACTAACATAACATAATAAAAAGAAAAAAAAAGATTTTATTTATTTATTTGAGAGAGAGAGACAGAGATAGCAAGAGAGAGCACAAGTGGAGAAGAGAGGGAGAAGCAGGCTCCCTGCTGAGCAGGGAGCCTGACGTGGGGCTCGATCCCAGGACCCTGGGATCATGACCTGAGCCAAAGGCAGATGCTTAACTGAATGAGCCACCCAGGTGCCCCTATTTTTTAAAATTTTTAATTTAAATTTAATTAGCCAACATATAGTACATCATTAGTTTCAGATGTAGTGTTCAATAATTCATCAGTTGTATATAACACCCAGGGCTCATCATATCATGTGCCCTACTTAAGTGTATTCATTTTATATAGTAATTCAATTTTAAGTAGAATCAAGGAAAGAGGAAATGAAAAGTGGAAAGATCTAAATTCTGCACTTGAAGGTCCTTAGCTTCCATAATTTTCGCTTTCTTTTGGTAGCTGAATTTCAATTTCCTTTGGAGAATCATCCCATTCCTACTGTCCATGTATTTGCTTCATGAGTTGAGCATGTTACTTTTTCTTTTCCAATCATAAACCATGGTCTTCTGGTCAGTGATTGCTTAATGTAGGAACTAGCAAACTTTATTCTGTAAAGGGCCAGATAGTAAATATTTTGGCCTTGTAGGCAACAGTCTCTGTCCAACTGCTGAACTCTGTTATGATAAAAACAACCTAGACCATATATAAACAAGTGGACATGGCTATGTTCCAATAAAACTTTACTAACAACTGGGAGAGGAGCAGACTTGGTATGTGGGTTGTAGTTTCCTGACCCCCAGCTATAGCACTGTTCCTTCAAAGTGTGATTGTTTGTCATGCGTCTGCAACATGGTAAGTACAGAAATTAAGAGTAAGTGTTTAGAAAAATTTATACCAATTTGACAGAGTAATCTTATGTCTGTGAAATATAATAAAAATTTGGGCTTATATTCCGTAAGTCTATTTTTTTGCTTTCATTTTTACATTAATTCATTTTTAATTGTATTTCACAGAGTTATTGGACCATGACAGATTGGATTTTTTTTTTTTTTTAAAGACAATTAAAAAGTCCTTCATGCTGGAAAGCTTGAGAAGCACTGGCTTAAGACACAACAAGACTTAAGCCAAACTCATTAGCCCAAATCAAGCTGATCTCAAGACTTTTATGAACAGACTCATTTCCCCCTCGGCACTCAAACCCAGAAAAATGTGAGGGTGGAGATGTCAGGGACCACCTCAAAGAGCCTAGGAAGAAATGCAACACATTGGAAGACACAACCAAGAGGTGGATAGAAATCGAGCATGATGACATCATTTGAGACTATACCTTGATGAAACCTGCAGTTTACTTGTTACTGTGTCTTTGTGTTTTGTCTGCTCACCCAGCTGGTAAGTTTCACCATGGGACTTTACTTGTATGTAAGCTAAAAAATCCCTTCTGCTCCTTCAAAGAAAAAAAGCCAGCTAAAACTTGTAACCAAGAGAATCCTGGCAAATATAAATTTTCTAACCTTTCACTTCCATTAACTAACTGTGACATAATCACCTCCCTTACTCATACATTCATTTCCCCAACTATAAAAATAATGGGGTTTTACCAAATACTCCCTTAGTTCTATTATAACTTTAAAATGTATTACTATGCTTACATTTTTATGGTAAATTAAAGGTATTTATGTTCTAAATTTAAAATGTGATTTCAAGAATTTAGTTTGTAGTGTGTATTCTAAGAAAAAAAGAACTCCCAAACAATAAACAAAAACAAAAAGCAAAAGTAGCGTCCTTCCTGAGAATTCAGGTTTCAGTTAAGTCATGTCATTGCCAAAACACTATTATTGAATGCTTCAATAAACAGTAGGGTGTTTTTCTTTTATTTTTTGGATTAACATATAAAGAGTTTTCATGGAAAATACGGACCCAGATAATTGTTATTCTTATCAGTTTGGCCCTAATAAAATGAGTTGCTTAGTATAAATAAAAATTCTGCATGGAACACAAAGGATATTTTAATACCCAGGCTGCTTTATGAGAGTGGAGAGATAATGTATCTCTTCGATAATTTCTACAGCTCCATTTTAATGACAAGTTGACTATTTTGATTTCTATCAGGATAAAGGGAAAAGTCTGTTGCAAAAGTAGGAGAGGGAAAATTGACGTCTAGGCTCCAGCCAACACATGTCAAAAATCCCGTTTGCTGGAGACAGGCTTTCAAGGCTCTATTTCCCAGTAAGTGTTAAAAAAATATCTCTTATACTCATGAAAGTCCCTGAAGACCATTTCAAAGTCAATCACCCTGACAGCTGATCCTTCAGACATAGGCACTACTTCAGATGTTTCCTTCTACATGGTGGCCACTAAAATAGTTTTCACTCTAAAAAAAAAAAAAAAAAAGCCACCAAAAAACTTTTGGAGGCATTTTTATGATCCAAAATAGGCTTTTTAAACTCTTCTACTTGAATCAGCTTTTGAAAGCATACGATCTTTGCATCCCCAAGCTGTCTTGCATTTCCAGTGACATCTTGGGCTGTTAACTACCACATTTTCAATCAGGGGTCACCTTGGCCTTGTTTTCTTAAAATAATAAACTCCACTAGAAAGAGACGCAGTGATTTGAGCCAACCTAGCCACAATGTCCTTTTCTAATTTGGTGTTCGCATTTTGCACAGATGCAGCACTGTTCTTTGCCCATTTATCCTCGTGATTTATAACCCAACACTTGCAGATTATAAGCATCTATAAGAGTGGGGACATTCACTAATTTATCTTTGAATCCCAGTGCCTGTTCAATACATGTGTGGAATGGATGATTATAAAATAATAATAATAATAATAATAATAATAATAATAATAATGATGATGATGATTAAGGACTCTCTCCATTCCAGGTGCTATCATGAATACTTACTCTACTTCTAATCCTCACTGCACCTCCATGAAATAGGGAGTACTCTTAGCCCCATTTTACAGATGGGAAAAGGGGCACAGAGAAGTATTTTTTCCAAGGTCATACAACAACCAGTAAGTGCTGAGCCAGGAATTAAACTGTGAATCAGAATCTCTAAACTATTTCACAATACCTAGGATTGAACTTTAAGCCACTGTTGGTGAAGAATATACTTAACTACCAAGCAAGAGATTAGTAATCAGAATCACTAATAGGTGATGCTCTCTACAGTATCATCAGATTCATGTGGATCCTTTGGAAAAATTCCATTAGTTTACTACCAACTGGGGATAATTATCCAATGGCAGGTGACTGCTGAGTATTTCTCTACATCCAGGCCACCACTCTGTAGGCCAAATCATCCTCTTCCTCCTGGGCTAGTTATTTCCTCTAACAAACATACCCCTCCCACCCTTTCCATATACAGCAGTTACAGCCACCTAAACAAACAAATAAACAAACACACCATACTGACTCTGTCATTTCCTTTTTTAAAACCTTCATTGTAATTCCACAGACGCTTAGGAAAAAAGTCAAAATCCTCATCTGAGTGTGGAAAGTCTTTAGTGAGTGGTCCGCTTATTTTTCCAGGCTCCTCTCAAGCTTCTTTCACTATATCCAGCCACACTCTGTCTACTTTCATTTCCTGGGGGAACTGTGGTCTTTCCTAGGTGAGGACATTTCCTCAGGCTGATCCTTCTGCTAGACACACTATCACTCCACACTTCCACCCACCCAACTGTGCCACTTTGACTTGCTTGTACATTTCCACTGATCCGTTTTGCTGTCTTCCTGTCCAGAAAGGACCTTCTTGATACCTCCCAACCCCAGATCACATCAGATTCCTCTAATTTATACAAGCATAGCCTTGCCTTGCTTTTCTTTCTTTCTTTTTAAACCCTCATGATACCCTTATAATTACTTGTTTACTATCTGTCCGTCTTTCTTGCCAAATCCCCTGACTCATCATAATAAGATCTGTCATAGGGCTGACACTCCATAAACAGTTGTTGAATGAATTAGTGGACATATGTTAAATCATTAAAATATTGTTACTTCTAGGAACTGCTACCTTGGAGATGAAAAGTGTCTATAACATATCTTGAAAGTTTGAGTAGTTGATAAAACACTATAATAGTTTACCCAAGAACATTGACAATTAGAAAAAAAAGAGGTATTATAATAATAGCTAATATATGCCATGTATTTTTGTAAAAGACACTGTGGAAAGTGGCCATTTTGGTTTTGTTTTTCCATTGGGTTTTTTATGAAGACCAAGTCAGAAATCTCTCTCTCTTTCCTCCTAAAAGCTGGTGAGAAACAACAACAGTATTAACAGTAGTGGTAATGTCGATTGTGGTAACAGTAAAGATAATTATGATGATGATGATGATGTCCCTGAATTACTATATGCCATGTTCTTTATATGCAGCATAAGCATATATGGACTTCAAGATCACCCCATGAGATAGATAATGTTATTACCCATACCATAGAGATGAAGAAACTGTGTCACAGAAGCAGTAAATAATTCTCTACATTTACAAAGATAATAAGGGCAAAGGCAGGACACACATCAACCCAGTCTTAACATCAGAGTGCATGTGCTTGACCACTGTGTTTAACAACATCTCTTTTAGTTATCTATTGCTTAAAATTTAGTAGCTGAAAACAGCAATATTAAATCTCAGTTTTGCGGGTTAAATGGGCTCAGATGTGCGGTTCTTGCTTGGGATCTTTCATGAAATTGAAATCAGTTGTCAATTGGGGTCTTCAGTCATCTATAGGTTTGACTGGTTTGGATATCCAAGATGGCGTACTTGTGGGACCAACAATGGACGCTCTTGATGGCTAGGAGCTTTTTGAGATTGTTGACTGGAGGAGCACTCCATGAGGCTTGGGTGTTTCACAGCCCTAAAGCTGAATTTTGATAGTACATCCCAGCAGGACATTCCATGATACCAGAGGAAGTTGCAAAACTTCATGTGATCTGGAAGTTCAGAACGTGACTTCTCTCACATTCTATCAGTCAAGCAAATGCTAAGAATATCCAGGGTTGAAGGGGAAAGGAATTAAACTCAGTCACTCAACATGGCAAGAAGCAAATATACAGAGAGTAGAAATTGAAGAAGGCCATCTTGGAAGCTATCTACCTTAACATGCTATCTTTTCCCTTAATTTATTCATAATTGTTACTCTAACCTTGAACATGCAGACTAAGAAGCTAGGCCTTGCTATGTATATTCCTTCCAATTCTCATGGGAGAACAATTTCAGGCTTCTCTTAGACAAAACACAGACACAGTGATACCTGATTTGAGAAGATCTGCTGTTTGCCTTTTTTTTTTTTTTTTGCTTGAGGAAAAGAAGGTTCACTATCATTCTATTTCAAGAGGCAAATGGGAAAATCCTACAGAACAAACAGGAGCACTTCAAAGGATGCCTCTTAAATCACTGTCCATAGAGATCACCTTTCCCTTTAAGCCTGTGAGGGAAGTTTGGAGTTGCCTAACTTACTTTGATGTAAAGTCCTTACTTGGTTTCCTTTCTTTCTTGATCCACTTGGGAGCCAGGGAAGCATGTATCTTTCTGTAGCCTCACAATCAACCCTGAGTGGCTTTAGATATTTGTCCTCAGGCTATGCCTGCAGCAGCGTAGACTGTGAATGGGACTGAAACTGTGCCCCCTAATCCAAAATGATGGAGAATGGTAGTTGGTAAATTAGTTGAAAAATTCAGTTAAAACAATAAATGACAAAAAAATCCCCAACAATAAATTGACCCGTTGATACATATACCTTATATACATTTCAGTGTAACTTAAAATGCCTAAATGTACATTTATTTGCCAATTAAAAAATTTAAGGCCAAGGACTTTTCTTAGAGTCAGAGTCCAGATTTTGAGGTTCCAAGTAGTCAACCTTGCATAAACTAGATTTATTATACATTATCTTCAAAGCCACATTTTCTATTATTTGAAGTGAGAAGTTAAGGCAGAACACCGAATACTTCCCAAGAATACATTTTAGGTGATTTTTCCCACCTGCAAAAAGGTAATCTTTCTTTTTCATTTAAACTTTTTAAAGCATTTAACTCTTTTCTTTTCCATCTCATATTTCATTAGCTTATATAATATTTAATTAAGTTATGTATTTCAATAGCAAATACAATATGCATGAATAAGTTTGGAAACACTGAATCTTGCTAACTATACAACTCAATTAGTGAGAACACAAATATTCAAATGAACCAAAAAATGACCTACCAGCCAGCCAAAAGTCTCACTTTTTTGTTGGCCTCTACTGGGATTTTTATGGGGAGAATGGAGAGTATGAGTTCACCCAGTGTGCTGGTTAGAGGTCAGTTAAGGGAGTTTCTGCTGTGTTCCTTTGTTTTTTACACTGACTATCACTTAACCTCACTGAAAACTACACTGTCCACAGTCCAGAGGAAAATCAACATGATCTTTTTGGAAAGCCCTATGGAATTCAAGCCCAGTTTTAAAAAAAGTTATCATTTTCAAAAGCATGTTCTATGTGCCAGGCATTGCTTAAAGTGCTTCATGTGCTTTACCTAATTTTATCCTTACAGTGACTCTATTAGGTAAAGGATCAGTTAGGAATGGCCTTAAAGTGTTAGTGTAGTTGCAACAGGACTTAAAAAGTTTAGGCTTCTTTTGGGAAAAATGATTGGAAAGGTATTAGCCCAAGGTTTGCATGCTATCATTAGGAATGCATTCATTGGGAGTAATTCTATTTTCAAGACCACTGCATGATCCAAGAGGACCATTGGTGCCTTCACATCTGTTTACTGGCAGCAAGTGATGGAAAGGAGAAAAGCTCTCTGGGAGACTTTTCTAAGATCTAGATCTTACATTGTAAAGACCACATTTGTCTATGAGGGAGGTTGGGATATATATATTTTTAGCTGTGCAATTTGATACTCAAAATGTGAGTTCTTCTACAAATGAAAAAAAAAAAAAAGGATACTGGGCATCAACTAGCAGACCAGGACCAGGTAGCTCTTCCTATTGTCTCTGTTTCATAGAGGAAGGAACTGAGAATGATTAAGGTCAAAGTCTTGATCACCAACGTAGTAAGTGACAGGTCTGAAATGTATACCAGATGTGGTGTTAGAGTTAACCCTCACCACCAACCCTGAAAAGTTTATAATATTAGTCCTAATTTTCAGGAAACTCAAGCTTAGAGAGGCTAAATCTATAAATAATTACATGGCAACTAAAATGAGACACTGAAATGGAATCCTGGTTTATCAGATTCCCAAGTGAGAGCTCTAAACCATGACACCATACTTGACTTTATCAGGTGCTTTAGGGAAGAGTCAACATAAATTTCAGATACTGTCTCATCCCCCTGTGCATGAGGCCCCCAGAGAATGTTGCTCAGTTTAGGAGAATATCATTCATTTGCAATATGCAATTAGCAATATGGTTCATTATTCTTAAATCTGTTTTCAAACTTTCCAATCACTCAGTATCCAAATTTACCTGATCATAGATATTACCTGATGTATTTGTCAAAAAAAAAATTAATTCCCAATTCTTCTCCCTAGAAATTATATTGAGTGGATCTGGGATAAAACAAAGAAATCTATGTACAAACACTGCCCCAGCTCATCCCAATGAACAGGCTAATGTGGAAACTATACCTTTTACATGGTGAATCAAGGGCTTTTTTAAAAGGCTGAGTTCACACAGAGCTTGAAGGTGGAAATGCATTCTCACAATAATGTTTGTTTTTTAAAGGCTTTTCTTCTGACAACAACAAAAACCCCCAAAGTGTTGCCTTTCCTTTCTGATCTTTTATGTTTTCTACAAAATAAACATGGAAACAATCCCAACCAAACTATGGGTCAAATTCCAAAGTCACTTATCTTGAAACATTGCGATTAAAAAGTCATCCATGAAAAAAGTCAAGAATGAAAGTCCACAGTGAAACAACAGAGAACTTGAACAAATACTCTTTTCTGATTCATTCATTGGTTTCTTCTTTCATTCATGGAGAGATCAGATAAACTCAAGGAGAAAAGGAGGCTATGCAGACTATCAGAGAAGCAACTCACTCAGAAATTCTCTCTGTAGTCTGGCTTCCCTGGGCTTTGCCGCCTTAACTTTCACAAAAGAAAATCTCAATGACATAGAAACCTGCACTGAGTGTTCTGGAAAAGGCTTGATGCAGAAAAGTCCACTGAAATAGAGTAAGGCCAGAAAGAGCGAATGGTTCTTAATTTATCAGGGCTCAATCACAGGAAGAAAGAGAGTTTTTACAAAGCCTTTTTAGCCTTTTTCTGGAGCAACACAATTTATAACTGGGGACTCACATGGACCAGTGTCTATGGGTGCAAAATATAGAACAGAAAACATCTCATCCTCTAATATCATTTCTATGTGTGTGTGTGTGTGCATGGTTCAGTTTTTTGTCTAGTGTTCATAGTATATTAGCACAGATGTGCTTGTATACAGACGAAATAAGTATACATAATCTGAGGGTATGTTCTCAATTTATTTTTAATGTTTTAAATTTTTTTTAATTTTTGCTTTTTCTTTCTTTTTATTTTACTAATGATGTAGGTGATGAACACAGTGCTTTATCTTTAGTGAGCTTTATAATCACCTGGAAGTCTTGTTAAAATGCAGATTTCTGGAACCCACATCCTGAGATTCTGATTTGGTAGGTCTAGGATGGGGCCCAATAAATTGCATTTTTAACAATTTCCCAGGTGATGCTGACATAACTCATTCATAAACAACACTTTGAGTAGCACTGTTCTAGAGCAGTGGTTATCATACTTTTTGGTCTCAGAATCCTTTTATACTCTTAAAAGTGGTTGAGAATACCAAATAATTCTATCTATTGATATCTATTGATAATTACATAGTTAGAAATTAAACTGAGAAATAAAAAAAATTATTAACTCATTTAAACCTAACAATAAAAAACTTCACGTTAACATAAATAGCATATTTTAATGGAAAATAACTATATTTTGCAACACAAAATAATTTGTAGGAAAAGTCTTATTTTACAGTTTTTAAATCTCTTTAATGTCTGGCTTAATAGAAGGAAGTTGGAACTTCATATCTGCTTCTGTTTTCAGTCTCTTGCTATATGTTTTTTTGCTTGAAGTATATGAAAAAAATCTGGTCCCCCATTGGTATGTGGTAGGAAAGGGAGGATATTATATTATATGATGATATTATAGAATCATAAGAGACTTTCAAGGTAATTGTGAATATTTTTATTTGATACTCAATACTCAAAAGTAGTCATTTCTTCAAGTTTAACAGCAATGTAGCTCTGAAACCATATCAATGAACTTTTCATGATCAGTTACAGAAGAATTCATTAATCTATTCTTCACTTGGAATGATCTTATTTCCATGCAAGATTTTGTAATATCATGAATTGTTCACTGGAACATATTGGTTCACTGAGTTACACAGACTTTCCAAATGTTGTCATATGTCATTATACTATATAAAATAAATCATATTTGTTAAGATAACTCCATTTGACAAAGTACAGCATCCTTTCTTGATCAAAATTCTTCAGAGTATAGGGATAGAGGGTACATACCTCAATATCAT
Source organism: Mirounga leonina (assembly GCF_011800145.1). NCBI lineage: Eukaryota > Metazoa > Chordata > Mammalia > Carnivora > Phocidae > Mirounga > Mirounga leonina. The sequence continues at coordinate 23,808,415 of NW_023270855.1, forward strand.
AAAAGCCATCTATGAAAAACCCACAGTGTATATCATTCTCAATGGGAAAAAACAGACCTTTCCCCCTAAGGTCAGGAACACAGCAGGGATGTCTACTATCACCACTGTTACTCAACATAGTACTAGAAGTCCTAGCCACAGCAATCAGACAACAAAAAGAAATAAAAGGCATCTGAATCAGCAAAGAAGAAGTCAAACTCTCACTGTTTGCAGATTATATGATACTTTATGTGGAAAACCCAAAAGACTCTACCCCAAAACTGCTAGAACTCATACAGCAATTCAGTAAAGTGGCAGGATATAAAATCAATGCACAGAAATCAGTGGCATTCCTATACACCAACAACAAGACAGAAGAAAGAGAAATTAAGGAGTCGATCCCATTTACAATTGCACCCAAAACCATAAGATACCTAGGAATAAATCTAACCAAAGAGGCAAAGAATCTGTACTCAGAAAACTATAAAATACTCATGAAAGAAATTGAGGAAGATACAAAGAAATGGAAAAACGTTCCATGCTCATGGATTGGAAGAACAAATATTGTGAAGATGTCAACGCTACCTAGAGCAATCTACACATTCAATGCAATCCCCATCAAAATACCATCCACTTTGTTCAAAGAAATGGAACAAATAATCCTAAAATTTGTATGGAACCAGAAAAGACACCGAATAGCCAGAGGAATGTTGAAAAAGAAGAGCAAAGCTGGTGGCATCATAATTCCAGACTTCAAGCTCTATTACAAAGCTGTCATCATCAAGACAGTATGGTACTGGCACAAAAACAGACACATAGATCAATGGAACAGAATAGAGAGCCCAGAAATGGACCCTCAACTCTATGGTCAACTAATCTTCCACAAAACAGGAAAGAATGTCCAATGGAAAAAAGACAGTCTCTTCAACAAATGGTGTTGGGAAAATTAGATGGCCACATGCAGAAGAATGAAACTGGACCATTTCCTTACACCACACACAAAAATAGACTCCAAGTGGTTGAAAGACCTCAATGTGAGACAGGAGTCCATCAAAATCCTAAAGGAGAACACAGGCGGCAACCTCTTCGACCTCAGCCACAGCAACTTCTTCCTAGAAACATTGCCAAAGGCAAGGGAAGCAAGGGCAAAAATGAACTATTGGGACTTCATCAAGATAAAAAGCTTTTGCACAGCAAAAGAAACAGTCAACAAGACCAAAAGACAACTGACAGAATGGGAGAAGATATTTGCAAATGACATTTCAGATAAAGGGCTAGTATCCAAAATCTATAAAGAACTCCTCAAACTCAACACCCAAAGAACAAATGATCCAATCAAGAAATGGGCAGAAGACATGAACAGACATTTCTGCAAAGAAGACATCCAAATGGCCAACAGACACATGAAAAAGTGCTCAACATCGCTCGGCATCAGGGAAATCCAAATCAAAGCATCAATGAGATACCACCTCACACCAATCAGAATGGCTAAAATTAACAATTCAGAAAACGACAGATGTTGGCGGGGATGCGGAGAAAGGGGAACCCTCCTACACTGTTGGTGGGAATGCAAGCTGGTGCAGCCACTCTGGAAAACAGTATGGAGGCTCCTCAAAAAGTTGAAAATAGAGCTACTGTATGACCCAGCAGTTGCACTACTGGGTATTTACCCCAAAGATACAAATGTAGGGATCCAAAGGGGTACGTGCACCCCAATGTTTATAGCAGCAATGTCCACAATAGCCAAACTGTGTAAAGAGCCAAGATGTCCATTAACAGATGAATGGATAAAGAAGATGTGGTGTATATATATACAATGAAATATTATGCAGCCATCAAAAGGAATGAAATCTTGCCATTTGCAATGATGTGGATGGAACTGGAGGGTGTTATGATGAGCGAAATAAGTCAATCAGAGAAAGACATGTATCATATGACCTCACTGATATAAGGAATTCTTAATCTCAGGAAACAAACTGAGGGTTGCTGGAGTAGTGGGGGATGGGAGGGATGGGGTGGCTGGGTGATAGTTATTGGGGAGGGTATGTGCTATGGTGAGCACTGTGAATTGTGTAAGACTGTTGAATCACAGACCTGTACCTCTGAAACAAATAATATATTATATGTTAAAAAAAAAAAAGAAGAAGAAGAAGAAGAAGATAGCAGGAAGGGAAGAATGAAGGGGGGTAATCGGAGGGGGAGATGAACCATGAGAGACTATGGACTCTGAGAAACAAACTGAGGGTTCTAGAGGGGAGGGGGGGATGGGTTAGCCTGGTAATGGGTATTAAAGAGGGCACGCACTGCATGGAGCACTGGGTGTTATACGCAAACAATAAATCATGGAACACTACATCAAAAACTAATGATGTAATGTATGGTGATTAACACAGTAATAAAAAAATAAATAAAACATACATGTGAAATTAAAAAAAAGAGTCAGCACTGCAAACTGAAGTTGGCATATATATATATGTATATGTACATATATATATATATATCAGTGTTAAAAAATAAATTGAATTAGCTATAACCATTTAATAATTAGGAGATTTCATATCATATCTGGGTTCCAGACTCTTCCTGATGGATCAGAAATCTGATAGGCAACAGAGCCTCAATCCTTCATGGTGATAATGAGCGTTGGTTACTTATTTACATGAGGCCGGCCCCTTCCTAGTGCCATTGTGTCTGCCCAGCTTATTTCATTCATTCCATTTACCTTCCTAGATACAGGGCAATTTAAGTTTGTAAATCCTTATATTATGATAAAATGGTGAAAAGAAAAGATTTTGGAACTGGATATGTGACAGTCAAAATCTCAACTTTTCTGCCTACTAGTTATGCGACTTTGTGAAATTAGCTCAATCTTTCTTAATCTCAATTTCCTTATCTTCCAAATTGGGATAATAATATGGAAGTTGCGAGACTTATGTGACATCATGACAGTAAAGGATCATGTTCTGAGTCTATCAAATCCCTGAGTGCACAATACATGGTAGTTCTGTTGGCAATGTCGATTGGAACAGTCATGTTTTCACTTAATCTTCATGGTGACCCAGTAAGATATGTGATCCCAGTTTATTTTTTTTATTTATTCTTTATTTCTTTATTTTAAAGATTTTATTTATTTATTTGACAGAGAGAGACACAGTGAGAAAGGGAACACAAGCCGGGGGAGGGGAGAGGAAGAAGCAGGCTCGATGTGGGGCTCGATCCCAGGACCCTAGGATCATGACCTGAGCCGAAGGCAGACACCCAGGTGCCCCAGTGATCGCAGTTTAAAGATGAAGAAAATGAGGCAAAGAAAGGCAATCAATAAATAGCAACAGCTCTGGTGCTACCACTAATAACAGTGAGACAAATGGCACGTACTGAGCACTTACCATATTGCTGGTGTTGTACTACTTATCTTATATGTACCATCTCATTGAATCTTTTTTATTGAACTATAATTGACATGGACATTATGTAAGTTTAAAGTATACAGCACGCTGATTTGATACATTTATGTATTGTAATATGGTTACCACCATAGGGTTAGCTAACACCTCCATCACATCACTTATTTCATTATTTTTATTCATTTATTTTTTGTGATGAGAAATCTCTTGGCAGCTTTCAAATATACAATCCAGTATTATTAACCATAATCACAATGTGCTGCATTAGATCCTCGGAACTTATTTATCTTCTGACTTCAAGTTTGTACCCAGTGACCAACATCTTCCCAATTCCTCTACCTTCTAGCCCATGGTAACCACCTTTCTATTCTCGGTTTTTATGAGTTTAGCTTTTTAAGATTCCACATATAAGTGAAATCATACAATATTTGTCTTCCTCTAACTTATCTCATTTAGTATAATGCCCTCAAGGGCAAATGATGGGATTTCCTTCTTTCTCATGGCTGAATAATATTCTGATTTAAGAAATGGGCAGAGGAACTGAACATACATTTCTCCAAGGAAGACATACAGATGGCCAACAGACACATGAAAAGATGCTCACTATCACTCATCATTAGGGAAATGAAAATCTAAATTACAATGGGACATCACCTTACACCTGTTGGAATGGCTATTATCGAAAAGAGAAGGAATAACAACAGTTGGTGAGGATGTAGAGAAAAGGGAACCCCTGTGCACTGTTGGTGGTGTGGAGCTCAAATTGGAACAGTGACTATGGAAAACAGTATGAAGCTTCCTCAAAAAAATAAAAATGAAACTACCATATAAACCAGCAATTCCACCTCTGGGTATATATCCAAAGGAAATGAAAACAGGCTATTAAAAAAATACCTGCCCTTTTATGTTCATTGCAACAACAACTAGGACATGGAAACAGCCAAAGTGTCCATGAATGAATGAATGAATAAAGAACATCTGATTTAATCTTTACAAAACCCTTTGATGGAGGTATTTTATTGCCATTATACAGATGGAAAAAATGAGGCTCAGGGAATTCAAGGAATTTGCTCAAGAGCAATTGTAGTACCTCATTTGCTGGATGGGGCTCTAAAGTTTTTATCCTTAAAAGCCCCAAATACTGACTTCCATCTATAACACTCTCATGGGCTGAAATAGGCTCATATCCATCTCTACTGGTCACTGATGATCAATGGGTGGGGGGCCTCCACAAAGAGGAGATCTGTGCTACTTACTCAGGCTTGTGAATGTTAAATCACATTTTTTCCCCCTGTGGAGTTTCTCCAACCCACACCAATGAAAAGAAAAAGCAGAAACATCCACAAGACTCTAAATGTTTCAATAAGATTAATTTATAATATATCACATTACCTTTTTTGGTAGAGAGAACAGTCTGACACTGACAGAAGTTTCAACATTTAGAGTGATATATGTACACTTCCACCTTCACGAATATGCCACAATTTGTGAATCACATAACAAACCATAGTTAACTGGCTGTGAAAAATTAAAACCGCAAGCACTTTTTTTTTCTTTTGTCAAACCTAGAGGTTTCAAACAATGAAAGAAATTCACATTATGGTTAAAAAAAAAATGTTGCTGGTTTCTGACTGTAATTAGAACCATCTGAACTTTGCTGTAGAGTACCATCCAGTTTCCCCAAACCTTTCCTGACATTATAATATTTTGGATTTAGGTCACATTTCTGGGCTATTGACATTCTCTCTTATTTGCAATTAAATTCTGGAGTTTTCAAATACTCTCTGACCCCTCATAACATTGTCATCTTTTCCTAAGTTTAAGAATGACCTTGCCTGGGCTAATTGATCCCAAAGGGCTATAATTTCTTGTATTTTATTTCATTTTGTCCTTGGCTTATTGTCAAAACTTACTGGAAATAAAGCATCACAATAAACACATTCAGCGTTAAACGGTTTCAAAAATAAGCACATCAACAACCCATAGGGTGAAGCCAGATTGCCTCTGAAAAGCAGTGTAAACACTGATGATGAGATGCCAACCAGACAGATGAGAAATAGGTAACTCAGTTGTCCAAATGCCCAGATACCAAGACATCTGGGTAATTAACATAACAATTGCCTTTTTTTTATAAAGATTATTGCTATGCTGACAATATAAACCAAGGTTCAGGTCACAGATCTGCGAGGTCACCATCGCTGAATGCTTTGCTATGTTGCCACATCGTGTGTACGTACAACGGTCATCTCTTACACTAACTACCCCACAACCACCCTACTAAAGGGATGAGTTGTTATTCTCATTGTATAGATGAGAAAACTGAGACCTGGAAAGATTAAGAAATTTTTTTGCAAATCGCTGATCTAGTAAATGGTGAGACTGAGATTCGAACCCATGTCTGTTTGATTTCAAAGCTCTGGATTTGTTTATGGTGAAGGCGCGGTGTAGATTAGGGACTGCAAATGGAAATGCTCCCAGGGGTAGGTAAATGGCCTGGATTTGTGAACAGTGTCATGTTTCAGACCACAGGGAGTGGCCAGACTCACAATGAACTGGAGATTGCATGCCCTGCCTGATAGCTTGTAAATCTGATGTTTGAAAAAGGAGTATGCGGCAAAACAGAACAATCACCTGGTCTTCCCAATACCTTAGTTTACTGCTCTGATGTAGACAAAAAAGCAACAATGCCCCAAATACTGGTTTCTATTTTTTTTAATTTAACAACCAGTTGTTAGGCAGGTGAAATCTGTTTTAATAACTTAGGGATGAAGAAAGGGCTTCTGTGTTACCACTTTTGATGAGATTATAGGTTAAACTTTTTTAAGCAGTGCCTGGAGTGAAGTCAGTGATTTCAAGCTCTCCTCTTAAATCTTTACACTAGCGTTTTACTGTAGCAAAATGCTCATATAAGTATGAAAATTTCCTAAAAATTGTAGCTCAAAGTGCTACCCAGTGATGAACTACCCTTGGGCAAGTGACCAGGGAGGGGGACTGCATCACCTGAATAAATAACCGAGCATTTGAATTTAGTTGACTGGATATAAAATTCTTTATTAGGTAGACACAAGCCTGTTACAATAACTCTAATTTACTTACATTTATTGGAGTGTCAAGAAAAGGAGAAGAATGAAAATATCTCAGATGTTCCCTGTCAATATGTTAAGTATAGACTGGGTTTCAATATTGTACTAAGAGCGGTTCAGTAATTTTCCATCAGGTGCACCAGCCTTATCTAAACCTTGACTTTGTCAGTAGGAGGAAAAATGGCTTGACTTTTCTTAATTCTCTAAGGAAGCCAGTGGCAAAGTAGAAACAGATTCAGATTTCTTTAGGCCACTGTTCTGTGTGTAGTGTGGTTGGGGGTAGAGCGACTTAATTCAAACAAGTGGTTATTTCGAAAACAACTGGCTGGAATCAGTTGAACATCTGGTAAAGCCAGCTGGTAAGTTGACAGCATTTACCCTTCTCCCCCAGCTGGCTTGTGTATGATAAAGTATTGGCACCAACTACCAGAGAGATTCTGTAGCCTGTAGCCAGTGGCTGTGGAAATCGTTAAGAAGAGAAGACAGTCATTTGTTCTGGGTGGATTTGAACCCCTAAAGGTTTGAGGGCTGGGGACTGCAAGCAATGAGCCCTTTCCTGGTTTCTTTGCCTGTGTAAATACAGCCACCTCCACCTCTTAGAAATTCCAAAAATCCCTCTACTTTGCAAGAGCACAAGCCACCATGGAAGGTAATCAAGAGATGGGTTAAAATAGCCCTGGTTATGATTCTTGCCTTGAAATTAAACCCCAGCAAGCAAATTGTTTCCTTTTTCCCCGAGAAGATTTTGAATCCAATTTATTTGAGGTTTCTATTTAAATGGAAAATACTATAGCATCTCATGCAAAGTGATATCAATCTCTTCAGCAATAGGAGGAGGAGAAGGGAGAAGGAGAGAATGTGGGCCAAGCATGTGTAGATTAAAACTTGCTTTTTCAAAGATTTTGAAATATGAGAAACTATCTCTGCCTATAAGATTAATGATGGATCCTTGGGACAGAACCACTCTGTTTAACTGCTTTCCTGGATGCCTAATAGGCATCTCAAACTTAACATATCTAAACCCAATTTCTCATTTTGCTTCTGCCTAGCTTAGTTCTTTCCTAGGTTTGTTCACTCAGAAAATGGAACGAACAACCTAGTTGTTTATGCCCATCCATAGAAATCCTCTTTGATTCGTCTCTTCGCATCACTTCTCACATCCAACTCATTTGATTTTATGTCCACAAAAAATTCCAAATTAATCTCTTTCTGCTACTCTTACCCTGGACCAACCCCTTTCATCTAGATCACTGCTACGGCCTCTTAGCTTGTCCCCTGGCTTCCGTCCTTAACTCTGGAGAATCTATTCCCTACAGAGCAGAGTGAGCTCTATAACAACAACGTCCAACAGGGTAGTCACAAAACAGAACTGGCTATCAAACCCTGGAAATGTGGCTACTTCCAATTGAGATACACTCTTAAGTGCGAAATACACACTACATTTCAGAGATTTAATACAAAGAAAAAAGAATGTGAACATCCCATTAATACTCTTTATATTGATTACATTTTAAACTTATAATATCCTGAATGCATTTGGATTAAAGAAAAAATATTACTGAAGTTAATTTCACCTGTTTGGTTCTATTTTTTTTTTTTTTTGCTGTAGCTACTATAAATTTAAAATCACATGTGTGAATCACATATTTCTATTGGACAGTACTATTATAAAATATCAGACTGTGGTCCTTTAAAATCCTTTAATGGCTTCCCATGACATAAAATCCAAGCTTTACCATGATCTGTAAAGCCCTAAGTGGCCTGCCCTCTGACCTCTTCTTGTGCTCCTCTATAAACTTCAGGTTCCAGTCACACAGATCTTTTGGGTGTTTTTAAAATATATGTAAGATATTCTCCCCTTGAAGTCTTTGCTCTTGCTGTTCCTTCTTCTTGGAAGGCTTTCTCCCAGGTATTCACTTGTCTCAGCCCCAAAGAACCTTTCTTTCAGAGGGGTATTTTCCAAACCAATTATTATCTTACTAGTCTCAAATTATCTTGTTGGTCATTTGTTTTCTGTTTTCTTTCCCCATCCCACCCCCACTCACTTCAACTGGGACAAAAAACAGAGCAGAGTGTGTACTAGATGTAGCTTTACATACAGAGATTATAAACAGAGCCTGTTGTAGAGCAAGTGCTCAGCCAGTATTCATTGAATAGATCAGTGGACAATTCTTGAATGTGTTTTGTACCCATGAAGCAGAGCCCACACAAACAGCCATGTCTATTTGTTTGCATATTGTTTATTGGCTGTTTATCCATGCCACAAGTGAGGAGTTGAATATTTTTGAAAGAGACCACAGGTGGCCTCTTGGCCCACAAAGCTGAAAATATTTACTCTCTGGTCCTTTATAGAAAAAGTATGTCAACCTCTTACACATTTTCTAAAAAGTTATGCAAGATCCTTTATGAGTTGGGCCTTGTCTGTCTCACCAGTATCTTCTCAAATCACTTCCTCTGTCCCATTCTATGCTGCAGCCAAGCCAGACAACATGCTGAGAACTGCTTGCACCATCGTCCCTCAGGGGTATACTTTTGTACTTGTTTCCTTGGCTGGAAACATCTTTCTTCCCTACATCTGGCAAAATCCTATGTTTGTTGCAAGAGACAACAGAGATGATTGCCCCTAGTTTAAGAAAGAAGCTGAATTCAGCAATTCCATTAACGAAATAATCTGGAGTAGGATTAACTTTAGTCAGCACAAGATCCAGGGGTTTAAATGATGTCCACAGGATCTGGTTTCTTTTTCTCCATTCTTCTGTTCTTCTTTCTCTGTTTCGCCTGCCGTTGTAGGCAGATTTTCCCACTTAGATTACAAGAAGGCTTCCAAGAGCTCCCCAAACTCTAAGGTTCCAGAGGTCCCAGGGAGACTGTTACTGAATTGGTTCCAGTTGAACCGTAGGTTCATGCCTGAACCTATCACCCTGGCCAAAGAATTTGTTGTTTTTAATTGGCTCAGAACTGGGCTAATTGTCAGCCTGCTGAATGAGGTCTGCAGACAGTTCTACCAGAAGGTAGAAAGGAGTGAAGGTGATCTTCTAAAGAACATCAGGAGCTTGTAACCAGGAGAATCAAGAAATGGAAACTGTATGATAGAAATCATGGATGTCTGCTGCTCAGGCCTTTAAGTCTTGGTGAAAACGCCATCATCTTCTTTTGGGAGTCCTCACTGATTCTTTCACCACTGTTCCGGCTGAGTCCTATACCCATTCTGGTCTTCCATGATCCTGGGCTTTCTCGTATACCAGCAGTGCTCACACCACATAGTAATAAGTGGTTAACTGGCCTCTCTCCTGGGAGGTTTCCAGCTTCTTGAAACAGGACTTTGCTTTTTGTATCCACAGGGTCCAAACCCAATGCTTGGTATACAGGAGGAGCCCAATACATGCTGAACAAATGTTTATCAATATCTGCTTTATCCACTGTTTTCTTGAGTAAGGCATAAGTGTACAAAGGTGGATTTTAGGCGGATTACTCTGGTAGTGACTTGTAGGGTAAATTTGGAAACATGGCAGCTAGAAGGCCCTCATTATATTCCAGAGTGAAACGAAGAGGGATGACAGGAGGGGCAGAACCATGGCAGTAGTGAAAGAGGTGAAGGAACTAGAAATTCTCTCTCTTTCCGACTCCCTAGAATGTCTCTCTCTCTGAATCACTCATCTGGAAACAAATTTCTAAATTATTGATCCAAAGTTTAGACCAATTTAAAAAGCTACTGTTTATTGACACTTGCTTACTTACTAAACACTGTGCTACTTTATAGAAATTTGCAAATTGAAGCCTCTCAATACCCCTTAAGGTAAGATATTCTATTTTTAGAACTAAAGAATGAGTTTCAACAATGTTAAGCAAGCTGTCCAAATTATGCAGTGAGTTAGGGTAGAATCTAGATCTGAATAAATACCCACCTCTAAAGGTTGCATTACTGATAGGGCAAAAGGGGTATGCAAAGTGACCGGATTCTCCTAAAACTCTTTTATGTCCCCAAATGAGTGACTTTGCGATTGTGGGTTTATATTAGTTTTAATAATTTGAGCAAACCATTACTTGTTTATAGTAATATTCTTCAGAAAACTAATACATTAAAATACCCAGTGTTTATAGACTCCCAATGGTCTATCGTTATGATAAGGTTTCAGGAGAATTCTCTGACAGCACCCAATAAATTCATAATTCAGGTAATGCTCGTGAGTTGAATAAAGAGCTCATAGCTTTGTTGTTACAGAGTCTGAGAGTAAATATCAGATATAGTAATCAAATATTAGAATTCAGTCATTTAGGTTCAAAGGTTAATTGTTGATAAGGTGGCCAAGTGTATGAGGTATTCTTATAATAACATGCCCTCATTATTTGCTAAGAGAAGCAACAGTTACTGCCCATTAACTGGATTTCTGGCCCACTTCTTGCTCTCAAAAAGCTCCCAATCTAAAAGTAAGGACTGAGATACTTAGGGTCTTGAGGGTTTGAAAGTTTCATAGGACATACGAGCTGGAAGGGATATTCCAGATCATTTAGGTCAATGGTTCTGAAACTTTAGTGTACTTCAGAATGACCTGGAGGATTTTGTTAAAACAGGTTAGTGGGCCCCAACTTCAGAGTTTCTGACTCAGTTGGTCCCGAGCAGACCTTGAGAATTCACATTTCTAAAAACTTTCCAGGTGATGCTGATGCTGCTGGTATCCAAACCACACTTTGAAAGCCATGTATCTTATTTTGACATAATTTTGAGATAATCCAAGACCAGAGACATGAATGACTTGTTTCACACCATGTTAGCTAATGTCACAGCTGAAAATGGGGCAAATGATAATTTGTTGGCTCCACTCAAAAGTGGAGATGTGTGTTTATGAGTTTGTGTATGTGTCTGTGTGTGCATGTCAATGTGTGCATGTATGGATGCATATGCTGTTTGTTGTTGGCCTATGAAGCATCCTTTACTCCTCCTTCTGGTCATGACAATGCCTCTCCTGCTCTTAATTTTTATTAAGGGTGGAGTTTTTTTTTTTATCATGCCTCCCTGCAGAGACAAGCATGTGAAAAAAGCCTGGAAATATTTTCAGAATTGATGTTACCCCTCTGATAGAGCATGTAGATTTTCCAGAATCTATCCTACAAATATGGTTTCATGTTAAATAAAGATAATAAATATGGATGTTCATTCCAGCATTGTATTAATGGGGAAAAAAACCCAGCAAAGAACCAAAAGGTCCATTAAGAAGAGAATGTTCAGCTGTATTATGGTATATGCCTGTATTGGCATCTTATGTAGCCATTTCCAAAAATAAGAGAAATGTACTGACACTGATTCCTGAAAGTCTTGCAGAATTCTCACTGAAGACATTGAAAAACTGTAAAATACAAGAAGTGAGAGAAAGGTATATCATAGTCCTGAGATCTACCATTTTCATAGGGAATAGAAATATATGTATTCATATCAATATACACCAGCACGTAAGTGTATGTGTATATGGAGCTACCATTTTTAGCATATAGCAATATATATTCTTAAATATATTTATATATATATACATTCATATGCCACATATTAATGCATATGTGATTGCCACGAGGTAATACGTATTTAAATGTCTAATAAAATTAATTTTCTTTTTAGAATTTTCTTTTTCTCTTATAATGTAGAACTACAGAGCTCGCTATTTGCATACATGATGCTTTTAGCATTTTTCAGGAAAACATTCACTCATTTAAATAATACTTTTTAATCACTGTGCAGTTCTACGTTAGGCTCAGGCTGTCCTTACATAAATGAAAAAAAAAAAGTGCTGGTTTCTTCAAAGTGGAACAGAAGTTGAGGACCATTTGAAATAATGTCTTAGAATTGATAGGTTCAATCTACATAGCTGATATTTATTCATCATTTTTCATAGCTTATAAACTACCACGGCACAGATATGATTCTAGAGTTTGAGGGGAGAATGATTATTTCAGCTGTTAGCTTCTTATGGAAGGTGGATAAATAGTCATTGAAAAAGAGTTTCATGTTTCTCAGTCTCTAAGTCTTACTGAAAATAATTTTTGTCTTTTTTCTTACTTTCCTTTTCAGGTCATAGAAGTCACTAGATGTTTTCTCAAATGGATTGCTGAAAGGCTTGCAGATCTCTCAATTAGGAAGAACCCATTGACTCTTTTGCTGAGGAGCATAAGCAGACCACCTAATATGCACAGGTGTCCTGAGCACAAGATACACATTGCTGAGAATTCTCCTCAATTCTTCTGTCAGCTTGCCACACCATGTTCTGATTTGTTAAACAAAAAAAGCAGCGAAGTTAGAAGTACCTAATGAGACAACACATGCTGCTGCTGTCACCTGTGAGACTTCAAGAGTCACAGGGACTGTCTGCTCATACCTCCAAGGACCAACCTCAGTCTTGATCCCCAAGAGTCCTCCTATCTCTGAAATTCTGTGATTTAAAAACTGCCCCCATTTTCTGGCGAATAAAACACAAGATCCAAGTCTCTTGTGAATAGATGAACGATCCCCAGGTTAGGGGATCGTTCATCTATTAGTAGCTGATTAGTAGAACTGTTAGTAGATTAGTAGAACTGTTTCCATGTTACTGATGGTCCATACTGCTCATTTAAACTCAAATTCTAAAACTCAAATTAAAATGAAATGAGATACATCAACAATATGATTTAACACCCCCTCCGCCCAAAACTTGGTAATACCAAGTGTTAGCAAATATGTGGAATGATTTGAACTCTCATACACTGTTGGTAAGAGTATAAGTTGGTAGAACGTCTTTAGAAAATTGTATCTTCTAAAATATGTATATTCTGTAACCCAGAAATTCTACTCTTAAGTTTATATCCAACAGAGATAGTCACATATGCTTGCCAAAAGAGGTGTATTAGAATGTCTATAAATGTGTTTGAAATAGTCCCAAACTGGAAGCTACTTAAAGACACATCAAAAGTAGAATAAATCAATAAAATGTGGCATGTTCATTCTGTGAAATACTATACAGCAAAGAGAAAGAAAAAACAATTACTGTACACAATGATATGGATGAATCTCACCCACAAATTAAGTTTAAAAAACAGACATAAAAGAGTAAATGGTATATAATTTCATTTAAAAAAAAAAAGTCCGATCTTTTTCATTCATTCAAAAAAAGTTAACACTAATATATGGCATTAGAAGTCAGGATAGTTAATATCTGTGAGGGAAAGTAGAAGGTAAAAGGAAACATAAGGGGGCTTCTGGGATGCTGATAATGTTCTGTTCTTTCATTGCATGCTAGATACATGGATATGTTCACTTGGTATAAATTCCAGCAGCTTTTCAGTAGGTATGTTATATAATGATAAAGACAACAACAACACAAACAATAGCTACTGTGATAAAATTTACTTATTTCATTGTATCACCAATATTGAAAATTTTAATAACTATAATATTGGTATAGCTTTTTTCAGGTTACTATGTTTTATATCTCCTTTTTAAAATATCTGACTATGAGAAAAAATGCCTATGAGCTTGAAAAGACAGATATTAGAAAATAATCCACTTGAGGTTAATTTAGGTGAGGTCCTAGGTCATACCATATATTGTAGTCTCCACTGATGAATAATCAACAGGTGTTTAACTATGAAAGCCATCTTAAGCCAATCTGGAAAAATGCTATTAATTGGGTTTCCTTAATTACGTGAAAATATTCATTCTTACTCCCTACTTTCAAATATGCAGTGAATGGAGAAGAGGTGTAAATTTTAAATGGCTAACCCTGAATTCTTCAGATTGAATGTCACCTCAAATTCTCCAGTGCCTGGTACCTGTATATTTAAAGACTAGTTGAGTTCCATGCTTTTCTTTCATAGCCTTTGTGACAGAAAGGAGAGGTTCCAAGCACTTTCTCACTGTGTCAAATGGCTGCTGGTTTCTGAAGACCGTGGCTATCTCAGATTTAACAGCTGAAGGTCAAGCCCTTCAAAATGAGAAGCCAACATTTAAAAAGTTGCTCTACAGGCTGGGGACAGAACCTTTTCACATCTGACCTTGAGCAAGATGGATTTTCGATTTCAACATTGATGGTAAACTCAAGGGAACAGGGCTTCTTTGATAAGGAAGTAGGGCCTTAGCTAATCGGTTCAGTAGATCTCATCTCAGCTGTGAGAGACTCTCCACATTTCTAATATTCAAGAGGAAAAACACAGTCATAGTGAAGAAACAAAGCTACACTAATGTGATAAGCAAGAACTTTGTCCCAGGAATCAAAGTTATCTTTGCCACTTTCATTGCTTCTCCCTCTTATACTATTTTTTCCCCTCTGCTAGAGACCATATCCTAGAGATGATTTATTTGGGTCCCTTTGTCTTAATCTCTTCTATGCCTTTCTATGTATGACCCCTGTCTACATGGAAAAGTAACAGAAATGATTGGGAATATAGTTAGGGAAATAATTTTCAAGGATTTCTGAAGCTAAGATGCCAAACCCATGATATATCTATGTAAACTTGGTTCTCTTGACAACCATGCTCTCTGAAAGCTGCATTTAACTGTTTGATCACTAGAGACCAAGGGCTGCCCAGGGAGTATATACCTTACTGAGCTTGACTCTGGTGGCTTCTACCAAACAAGTTCTAAAGCTTCTGGATGTAGATAAATTCTGATAGCTGGATAGCTCTGTCTTGCTCCTATGGGTGGTATAGCCAACTCACCATAGTTTTGAGTAATGGGGCATAGATGTAGAAATCAACTCTCAGATTCTCAAATGGATGAGTAGACAGTGCTTCATTCCTATTATAATCCCTCTTCCCAGGCCCTTCAAAGAAGTGAAGCAGCCTGAAACAGTGGTGAAAATACAGGTTCTAGAAACATGTGGACTTATATCTTGAGTAATTTTAGCAACCTTGGCTTAGTCACTTCATCTATTTCCCCTTTGTTTTGCTATCTATATATATGGGAACAATAATATCTTCATAATAGCATTCTGATATTAGAAAACACCTATGTAATGTGCCTAGGAAATGGTTTGGCATTTAAATTGCAGTCAAAACTTACAAAGATAGCTTAGCATTTTATTTATTTAGGTGCAAATGCACCATGTTGTATTAAGTTGTAAGCTAATCCACTTTGCCCATGGTGACCTTCTCCATAAAGCCTTTCTTCATTCAACAAATATTTATCTCACACCTTCCACGTTTCAGGTGCCCTTATGTACTGGCAGTTTAAAGTAGAACAAATTAGAAAAGATAATAGCCCTTGTGGAGATTACATACTAATGGAGAGGAGATAAAGAATAAATAAGCACACAAGTAAATGTATGGATTACAGATTGTGATAAGCTCAAGGAAGATAAACAACAACAATAACAAACTAGATAGAGTCACTGATAGAGTGACTGGGGTCTGGGGAAGAAGTATTCTAACTCAAAGTCCAGTAGGTCTCTTCTAAGAAGAGTCTTTTCTGTGCTTGTAGGAAACTAGAAGTCAGTGATCAAATCTTAGACTAACATTTCCTTTACCTGGGGCTACTTGCTTGCCTAGCCTCACGCGGCAGACAGACTTCAAACATGAGGGTCCTTATCTCAAGTAGTCATTTTACCTTTGGTCAATTCTAGTTGAGAAGGAGGCAAACCAAATAGCGGAGTCTGTTGCTACCTGGTGGCAAGTTTCATGATGGAAACAATGTCACCCACAAATAAGACCACTAGATCTTTAGTGTCTGGTGATAAATGCTAAACACAAAAATAGATGGGAGAGTTAAGAAAAAAAAACCCACTTAGCAATTTATACACCTAGAGATGATAGAAAATTTATTTTCTATCTGTCCTGGATTGTCTGTCATGGACTCACAATCATTACAATCATCACTGTCATGAGCATCATGATCGTGATCATGATTGTCTTTGGCATGACCACTATCATTAATCTTTACCCCCTCCCCCGTCCCCCGTCTACATTCCCTCTTTCTCATGGGGAAGAAAGCTGAGAATTAGAATTCCATTTCCCATATGTTTTCTGGTTAGATTCAGTCAATAAGAGGCATTTGAGTGAGTTTTGGAAGGTGAGTGAGAAACAAAAGCCATTGTTCTCTGGTGGAGGTTTCAGCCTGTTCAGATCAACAGTTCTTCTGGGCTATTGAGGATTGCCAGGTAGCTGAGAAAATGGACAGTGCCTTATTTTATCATTTGTGGGATCTTCTGAAAATCAAAAGTATTGGTCTTGAAAGCAGCTGGACTCATTGGTTCTGACTTGTATGCAATTACTAAAAGATTTCCTGAACGTGGTCTCCTAACAATTTCTTTACTTCTCCTACCTTAGTCATTGTATCCATTGTTTAATCCTGTAGCTCCTGTATTAAAAGTGGAGACTGGCTTCAAAATCTCATCAAAATATCTAGTGGCTTCTATCTTTCTGTTGAAAGCTTGACTGATATACCATTCCTCACTTTTTATGTTGTGTTCCATACAAGAAACCGATTTTATTAGTCAAAATAATTCATTAGATAAGTGGGCACTTAGCTTAAAAGTAGCTATCATTCATTGGGGACTTAGGATGTCCCATGCATTGAGCTAATTGCTTTATACTCATTTTATTATTTCTAAATTGCGGTAATTATAGATGCATATGCAGTTGTAAAAAATAATATAGAGAGATCCCATTACCTGGTTTCCTCTGATGGTAACATTTTGCCAAACTATGGTACAATATCACAACTAGGATATGGTATTGATACAATCTACTGATCATATTCAGATTTTCCCAGTTTTACTTGTATTTGTGTGTGTGTGTGTTTAGTACTAAACAATTTCAGCACATGTTACAGACTCATGTGTCCACCCCCACAGTCAAGGTACTGAACAGTTAGTTCCATTACCACAAGGACTTTATATGTACTTTTAAAGTTCAATCCCATAGGTATTATGAATATCTATAGGTGATGTCATTATCTCTACTTTCCAGGTAAGAAAACTGAAGCTTAGATAAAGTAAGTCAATGGTTTGAGGTTATGCAACTAAAAAGTATCAGAACCAGAATTTGAGTCCAAGTTATTTAACATCTGGTCCAGTAAGAAAGTGGGACTGCCCCTGGAAGATAGCCAGTGAAGTTCCCAACATGACTCAACTTCTTAAAGGAGAAAACAGGAGAACCAGTCTGGAAAGCTGGCAGGAAATGATAAATGAATTATGTCTTTCCATTGTTAACATGCCTCCTTTCCATTTAAAGAGCCATTAAGTCTCTGGACTGTTTCTTTCAAATTCTTTCTTTCAACATCCAATAAAATGAAAACAAAACAAAATACTCTAAATGCATTCTTCTCTCCAACTTTTTAAGCCTTTTCCAGCTCTGACCTAAACAAGTGATTGGAAAAAAACTTCAGTTTGAGCCATTGTGGCATATTGCTCATCTCTCTCTCTCTCTTTTTTTTACTTCCTGTGACTTTCCAGTGGACCAACTACTTTGACAAGACATAATTTGACACTGTGGAATTCATTTCATACTTAAAATGATAGAGCTATTGATGAGTTGACAGTTTTTAAAGTCATGCAGGCAGCAAGCATATGTCTTTCTTAGAAGCCAGATTTTAAGATAATAGAAAAGCGCTAATGTGAACTCCACACTGGATGTAGCTAACCAGTGAAGAAGCATCATAAATCTCAACAATATTGCCAACTCTCCACTATTGATGGTAATAGGGGTCTAGGAGAGCACAAATACTGTAATTGAAATCCACTGACAATCTAAAAACTTCATTTTATCCAATAGTTTCAGTGCCCTCTTGGGCCAAACCCTTGACAGGAATGGATAATAAGTGGTCAATGTGACTGATTTGAGTTTCATCTCCTTCTTCCTGTCTTGGCACAAGCTAGCAGCAGAGGTGCTCAGCCTTGAAAATGCAAAATGCAGGAAGCAAAGCCTGTCATTGAGGGACTGGGGGTGGAATTTGACTCATGTCTTATAAATACAAAGAACCCCAGTTTAGACTTATGAAAATATCTCCAGAGAGTTTTTTCACACATAGTCATGGAGGCACAAGGTAGGATTGAAGAGAAAGATATCTGTCATGCATAGTTAAACTTCTATGCCATTTCTAGATTGCTATCTCCCTGGTTTAGGTACCATGAATTACTAATTTTTATAGTTCCTATTATTCAGGTATGAATAACACAATGATTCTATGTTTCCTTTGTTTTGCATTAAAAGCTAAAACTTGTTAAATATAAGTCTTCAAATATTTTATAATTTTTGAAACCCTGTCTTAACACTTCTTGGCTTATTTATATATCACGGCCATCAAAAAGTGGAAATGTCCTGTTTCCACTGGAAGAAAATTTAACAGAATTTAAGAGGCACTGGATAATCCCTTCTTGATATCACAGTACGGTATATAGTTATCATTACTTTTCAAAAGACAGAGACTACTTATTAAATATTTACTACGTTGTATGTAAGGTTTATGAACCTGTCTAGATTTTGGACTATTTACCCACTCATAAGTATGTTTTTAGTATGATTGTTCAGTGGTCAGTAAGCTAGTGAAACTAGTGAAATCAAGGACTGTGAGGGTCCAGGAGACCTTGAAAAATATATAGTTTGTTCAATCATATTTGTCATTAGGATAAACAGTTTAACATTTGTAATGGAGCACGGAGAACAAGAAAGATTCAAGTTATCACACCTAAACGAGATCCAGTGTTTCAAGGAGTGTGGTCTTTGACATGTCATTGACCTTCTCTGGCCATATGAAAAGTAGAAATGGTAATATTTACATTTTGGGACTGTTATAATTGAAGAGAATATAGGTATGCCAGTCAAGATTCCTGGGTTACCCCATGAAAACAATATCCAAATCTCAGTGGCTTAAAACAAAGGTTTATTTTCCCAGGTACACGTGCCCTGCAGGTTGGCTGGTGTGTCTGCTCCATCTCATTGTTGTTCATAGTGTGGGAATTGGACCAACAGAGCAGCCACTCTTTGGAAGATTGCCAGCTACTGTGAAAGAGGAGAAACTCTGTGTAGTTTTGCATCAGTAGGTAATGCTTTGCTGAGAAGTGAAGCATGTCACTTCACTCGTGCCTTTCCCAGTCTCTAAAGTACCAGGAAGTACAGAAATCTACCATGTGACCAGACATGGAGTAAGAAGTGGAATATTTGGCAGCCAGTTCAAAGGCAGAGCCTGACACACTCAGTAAATAGTAGTTATTACCATAGAAATACACGATATGATCAGTTCTCAATACACTAATAATTGCTGGTCTTTTGATACAGCTGTCTGTGGCAGAGACTGCCTGCAACTCCCCCTCCTCCCCCATATGTTACCTTCATCTTCCTTTGGCAACTGGTTCTCCAAGTCTTGACTGGATTCGTAGCTTCTTAAGCCAAAAGAGATTTTCCAGCCTCCTTTGCAGCTAGAACTATTCATGTGACTAAGAGCAATGTGATGTAGGTGAAAATGGTTGTCCTTAAAAGGGAAAGCTTTATCCTTCTCTCTTTCCTTTCTTTCTTCTGCTGGTTGGAAAATGGACTGAGTAACTGGAGCTGGAGCAGATGCTTGTCCTACAAGGGACCTTTGGAACGGAGTTCACCAATGGTAGAACAAGATTAAGGACCCATTCTAGTCCTGGAATATCTACATCTAGACTTTGAGAAACAGACTGCTATATTGCTTAAATCATTGCTATTTTGGGCTTCACTCATCACTTTACTATCAATTATGAAGAAGTTGACAGGGCTTAGCAAATTTATACACAAGTGTATCAAGTAGAATGCATTTGGCTGTAAATAGAACACCCAAATCTTTGGGTGTCTTTTAAGCATAAAAGACAACTACAAGTGTCTAGGTGTGGATGGTTCCACAGTTCTGATGCTCCATAGACTCAGGCTCTTTCTTTCTGATCTATTATTCCCCACATGTTAGATTTGGTCTCCGTATAGTGATAAGACTGCTGGTGTAATGCCAGTTATCCCTAATTGTCCTTAAGACATAAAGAGGCAGGGGCCTCCCATTATCTCAGTTTTTATCAGAAAGCAATATTGCTTACCGAAGTTTAAGAAGCTCTCTGCTCCTCTCCCTTCCCACCCTAACCCACCAAGAATCTTCTCCTCCATTACCTAGAATGAAACCACATGCCCTCCTTTAAACCAATCATTAGCAAAAGGGTTCTGGGATTACTATGTATGGCTTAGGACTTCATGTCTCATCTTCTAGGACTGGGGAATGGACTGCCCTTCCCTGAGCAGACTGCTACCCCATATCAGGATTCTATAGATTAAGGAAGAAGGGGGAAACAGTGTCTGCCTCAGCAGTTAAAGAATCTGTCTAGTTTCTCCTTTACTTTTATACTTAGCCAGTCACATAGCTCTGTGTTTATTCTAAATATACAGAACTACAACCTGAGGAGGTAGAAAGAAAGGATACCTTATCACTGCTCTACCTTTCATCCATTCCCCCAGCTCCCCAGCTTCAACTCAACTTATTCTCAAGCAGCAGGTGCTGGCTACATTGTTTTGTTTTGTTTTGTTTTGTTTTGTTTTAAACAAATAGTATGTTACTGCCCTTGCTTAAAACCCACTGAAAACTTCCTACTGCATGGATGAAAACATCCACACCTTGACTGCGTCCTATAAGTTTAGTGCTGCGTGATGCTGGCTTCCCTCAGTCTGACATCTCATGCTACTCTCTCCTCTCACTGTTCAGTCAGAAGAGACTTTGGAGTATTCTCCAAATGTTATAAACTCAATCCTGCCTTGGAGATTATGAAGCCACTATCATGGCTCCCCATGAGACTACCTGACAGGTCTCTTCTTGTTTGCTCAGGTCTCACTTCAGATGTACCTCCCGAGAGACTTTCTCTGGCCATTCAGTAGAAAGGAGCTCCCTCCACTTCAACTGTCTGTACCTTTACCTGCTTTTTTTTTTTCTTGGTATTTTCACTATCAGAAATTATCTCATTTATACATTTAAATATTTTTCATGCTCATTTCCTTTTTACTCCCACTAGACTGTGAGGTGAATGAGAGCCAGGTTGTTATCCATTTTCTTTACCTACATAGCTCCAGCAAATAGACCAGTACCTGGTACCTGGTAGGTGTTCACCAAATGGACAAAAAGTTGGGTGATGGTGGCGGTATTCGAGATCATCCCTGCCTGGCTAACAGAAATGGCATGAAATCAAGTTTCCTTTGCCTACAAAAGAGAAATGACATCCTACCTCATCAAGGGTGTACTGGCTCAAATCTATGAAGGGTCAGGTGAAGTGCAGGTGTTATTTATGAAATGAAGTGGAAAGCACAAGCCTATCCATTCACTTAATAAATAGCACTGTTTTTAAATCCATGTAGCTCCCTGAATTTGTCTTAAATCCAGTATATATGCATAGTAACAATATGAATCTTATTCATGAGCCTCTTCCAGAGGCTATGAAATTGCCTGTTAAGCTATGGTCCATAATTCAGCAGAAATGGCTCAAGGAAATTCAAACTAAATGTCAATTCCACCAAAAAAATGTAATCAGATTTTAACTTCACTCAATATAATAGCCAACATCAACTCACAGAGCTTGTTCTTGGGTGTGAGGACAAGCTTAATACTTTGTATTGGGGTGTTCTTTTCTGTGTAAATCTGGAACATAGGACATGGATTCAATGTTGGGATGGAAAGAGAGTTTACAAGTGACAAATATAAAGAAAATAAGCAAGACAATTCAGCAGGCAGGGGCACTTGGGGGGAGATCCAGGGAAAAAGTCAAACTGATTATACAACTAAAATTCCCATTTGCTTGTCAAGAAAAAGGGCTAATCAGAAAACTAACCAAAACGAAATCTTTCGATAAAAATCTTGTAAGTGACTGTATTTGAAATGCAAGTTGTTTGTATCAACTCCGAGATGAAACTGGTATTTCCATTATGCTCCAGGAAATAGAGGCTTGCTGAATAACTCTTTTAACTTTTTTCTGGCATCTATTGATTATATGCATAGAAATTAAGAGAAGAAGCCAATTAAGTTTAAAATTTAATGGTGTTCTGATACTGTTAATTTACTAGCTGACTCAATCAATGTGTCACCCTGGATGGAAATCTATGCCCTCCTCCATGTGCTAGAAAGCTCTTTGATGCCCTTTTAGCTAAAATTACAGTAATCACAAGAAACCAAAGAACTTAGAAGCAGGTACCATAAAAAGAAGTGAGAGAGTGACAACAGTTGCTTACAACAGCTTAATCCAATTTTTATAGAGGCTGCTAAAATTGAAAATAACAAGCTTTTTGAATTGTTTTGTTTATCTTAGTGCTTGCCAATTTTGGAACCCATGAAATGGTATATAAGCCACACCCATAACAAAAGGTACATTTTTCCCTACCAATAAGAGCTTGTGGGGGGGGGGGGGGGTAGATTTTTAATTTGCTTCTCAG
This sequence comes from Mirounga leonina, assembly GCF_011800145.1. Taxonomy (NCBI): domain Eukaryota; kingdom Metazoa; phylum Chordata; class Mammalia; order Carnivora; family Phocidae; genus Mirounga; species Mirounga leonina. Next base: position 23,831,255 of record NW_023270855.1, read on the forward strand.
GAAATGAAAAGAAGTTCTGGGCATATGTAATGATTTAATCTGAAAAAAACACATGGTTACTCTCAAAGGAGTTTACCCCAATTATCATAAGATATTAGCATATTGGATAAGCCCAAAGCTTATCACTTTCCTCATGATACAATTTAAGACAAATAACTAGAATGTCTTACTTTCCACAAGCTGTATCAGTGATCTCTTATCTATTAGGTTAACCTATTATTTCCTTTTAAATTATATTTTATTAAAAATTGTTTTTGTATATATGTATATGTATTCATGAATACTTCAAAATACAGAAAAATATAAAGAATAAAACAAAAACCTAATTTCATAAGTTCCTTTTTATCTATTATAATGAGAATTTTACCAAAGACTTCAAAAGTGTACCTTTAACAGCTAAAATATATTCTATCTTATCACCTCACAACCACTAACTTTCTTCTACATAGAATGATCTTACCACTTTTGCTATCATGGTTCCTCGTGGCAACCCAGAAAACAGCTCTTAGGGCAATTATTTCTTTTCTCCCAAGGTATTAACCCATGATGCATTACAACCAAAAGTGCCCCCAGAACTCTCTGTCATGGGAGGAGTACCCAGAGAACCAGCAGAGAAGGATGCATCTATTGTCCTGCCCTGAGTCCCAGGACAGCACTGCTAAGATTACCCATGATTCCAGTGGAAGAAAGGCAAATGGGACCACAAGAACAACTGTTTTCTGCTTGAGAATAGATGAACGTAATACATGAGATAGGTTTTCATTCTCAAAGACATGATGATGATATGTTGTGGTAAGCTTGTGCTCTAACACTAGAGTTTCCACAAAACCCACAGAGACCATTGTTACAGAAGGGATGTGGAAATAAAGTGAGGGAAGTGTATGGAGCAAGGCTTCAATCCCTCTTCAAGCTGGCACTCCTACCAAGATCCAGGATTCAGTGAGAATAGCCAGGGAAGCTGAGAGCAGATTGGATGCTGCTAGGAAAAAATAATTGGGTCACATAGCCAGTTCCAACTAGCTAAAAATCTGTATATGGGAGATTATATATATATATATATATGCAGTATAATTTTTGTGGATCCCTTCAGGATACCTTGGCCAGGTTATTTGTATTCTTTCTGTTCCCTAACTTGGGCTCTGAGAACAGATCTTTTTATGTTTTACATCTTGGGTTTTGGAGAAAGATTTCACTTTAAGGTATCTTCCTCTTTTTAAATATATTTTTAAAAAAGTTTTCTAAGTTTTTAGTATAGTGGTGCTCAGTGTGTGGTCCCCAGACCAGTAGCATCAGCAGCACCTGGGAACTTGTTAGAAATAGAATTTCTCAGGCCCCAGCCCAGCTCTGCCAGAATCAGAAACTCTGGCAGTGGGACTCAGCAACCTGTGTGTTAGCAAGCCGCACGAAGTCCTGCCTCTTGTTTCCCTGGCATCTGTGTGGGTGTCTATTCATTCTCTGTGTTTTGGGGCCCTGCTCCTGGGAAGGGGCAAGGGATGCTTTGATCCTGGAATGTAGAGAAGAGAAAGATACCCTCACAGAGATCTTGCCTCTGAATGCAGGATCTAAAAATATAGCTCAACTTCTTATACTGAATGGTTATGTTCCTGCTGGCATCTACCTTGTACTTATTATGTTAAAAGTCTGTCTCTTCCCTGGATCTGAGTAACAGTATTGAAAAATAAAAATCCTGCACTCATGGAGGAATCAGACCTCAAGAGGGGAGTGGGGAAGGGAAAAATAAAATCATCCTTCCATTGATTTCTTCCATGACATAAGAAGGGAAAAACTTGATGCATCAGATGGGCTGAGGTGGGGCAGGATGAGATAAAATTTCCTTCCAAATTTGGAATTCTGAGATTTGAAAACATACACTTTGTCTCTTCCCTTTTTCATTTTAACTAATACCACCCTAACCATTTTCCAGTTAAATTTTTACTCTAGAAAGAAGAAACATTAAAAAAACCAAAAAACAAAACAAAACAAAACAAACCCAAACCTTCATTCCCCCTTTCCTTCTGATACCAAAATAAGTTATTTTTTAAACCCACTTGGAGACTTGGGGAAAGACCCTAAAGTCATCATTTCAGAGATGATGGAGCAATTGCTCTTCTCTCCAGCCCCAATAAAGGGCTTTAAGTGCATTTGTTTAGCACAAAACAGGGATTAAGTATTGTGTGAATGTGAACAAACTAATATTGATAACAGAGCTTGACTTTAGAGATAATGATTGCAACATAGCCCACTATGTTTCCCAGAGCTTCAGCAATCTTGGATTACACATGAGAAGTTTACCTTTATTTATCGTTTTCTTTTATTTCACTGGGGATGATATTACTTCATGGACATTTGACTGGGGCATCTTAAAATGAAAGCCTTATATGAGCAAATAGGGAATTAGGGAAAAAGCAGCAATGAGATTTCTTTGTATTGATCTTATCACTCATTTCAAAGATGAGATAATACCTTCTATCAACTGCAAACACTTTCATTTAGCTCCCATAAAACTAGTATTAGTTCCATTTATTTTGTCCTCAGAACCAGGATTTAGTTATATTTATTCAATTCTCAGAACTTGTATTTTGCCAAAATGAACATTCAAGTCTGAATCATTGCTTGCTTCTCTTAGTGCATTCAAAGAAGGAGAAAACAAAAAACCATGTTTGAAATTAGTCCCTGCTTTAAAAATTTTATTTCTAAGGCACAGATTCTGAACTCAAGATCAAGGTATAAAAATATGAATTTCTAAACAATATCAAGTGTCCTTTATATTCTAAAACCTGTCTCTTATTTTTCTTTTTAAATGCTGCTGAAGCTTATTATCCTCAAGATTAGGAACTTATTACTTATAGTGGATCCCCACTTAGGACCAAGATGCTCATTCTCCCAGCTCCTGAGGTGGCTGATGGCTCACTGGGAACTGCCCTCAGCTGAAGAGAACCTCCTTACCCCAAGTCATATGCCCTCCCAGGGGTCACCCTGCATTCAATAATGTGGAGAGAGAAAGGCCTGCTTCCTTGCCTAAAGGAGAAAATCCTGAGGAGTTATCCTGATGGGATGGCTGGAGACTGTGCTGGGACTGGATCACAGCTCAGCTCAGGCCTCTGTCATCCCTGTTACTCTGTGTCACCTCTCCCACTGATGCAGATGTGGAGGCCATTACTCAGTATACCTTCTGCAGGCAAATCTGTCTTTGAATCTGTATCCCAAGGAACTTATCTAAGGTATTACTAAATATAACATGATTTACCCTCTCCTAGAGGAGTAGTAATACACTTTTTAAAAAGTAGAAACTCTCCAAATATATCTACTCCAACCATATAAGATTCTCACCCAAGCAACTCGATGTGACCTACCAATGGAGTGTTTGCACATCAGACCTCTGGGAATGGCACAATGGTAGTTGCCATCATGTGTTTTATTCCCAGTTGAGAAACCTACAGATCCTCTTAGGAAGACTAGGGTGAATGATAAACTTAGAATTAAAACCCTATATCCTAGGGCGCCTGGGTGGCTCAGTTGGTTAAGCGACTGCCTTCAGCTCAGGTCATGATCCTGGAGTCCCGGGATCGAGTCCCGCATCGGGCTCCCTGCTCGGCAGGGAGTCTGCTTCTCCCTCTGACCCTCCTCCCTCTCATGCTCTCTGTCTCTCATTCTCTCTGTCTCAAATAAATAAATAAAATCTTTAAAAAAATAAAAATAAAAAAAATAAAAAAAAAATAAAACCCTCTATCCTAGTATTGAATTGAGTCGATATCTTTGGACGGACCACTTAACTTTCCTGGAAATGATTGAATGGTGAAGAAGCGACTCTGGTGAAAAGCAAAACTGTAACCATGGATTATCAAATATCCACCTATTCTTTCTTACAATAAAACCAGAAATTAAAATGTTTTATGGATTCATTGCCTTACCCAAGAGAGATACGGTCAGTTATTCCAAAGCATGATTCACAGGAAAACTTCATCAGAATGACCCAGGAGGCTTGCTAAAAATGCAGATTTTTAGATCCCCACCCCCTTCTAATGAATCACAATCTCTGGGGGTGGTGTTAGAGAGATAGCATTTTAAGTAGACATTCTTGGTAACTGTTACGCAACCTGAAGAGTGGCAGGACAGGGGTGGGTGTGGGGGCTCAGGGAAGGAAAAAAAAAGGGTCTGAACCCACAGCCATTATAGATCAGCAACAATAGTCAGAAAGAATTGCCACTGAGAGCTCAGGTACAGATGGATGAATTGGTGTCACATCAAGTCCAAATGGCCCAAGACTTCCAGTACTTCTCAGAAGCTTAGGAATGGGCCTGAAGTTAATGGACTCTTCTACCAATCCAGAGCCGGGGGCTGTATCAAATCAGATACAGTGAGGGAATGTAGCCATAGGCTGCCAAGTTCACAGTCCTGGTGCAAGGCTGCTTGATCTAACACTGGGGAGGAAGAACATGAGGACCAACGAGGGGATGACAGATGGGGGAAATAAGGAGGGACCTGGAGCTTTCCACTAGGGGTACATAGAATCCAGTTCAGTAGAAGCAACAGAGTAGATGAAACACACAAAGGTTTAAAGACTGAGAACATTTAAGAGATGAAATACACATGGTGACCCTATTTCTTATAAAGAAAATCCTGGAAACTTCGAAAAGCTGCCACAATTCTTTTGCACTTGGGTTGAATACGGTAGAGTTCATATTTGAAGTGACAGACCGCTCATGCTCATTTAACAACACAATTGGAGGCACTGTTATAAATTTACAAGTTGCCCTGGGTGCCCCATTGATAACAAACATCTGTTAACCTGCTTCTACTTCCAGAGACTGCAAAGAATTAATTTTTCATTTCAGTCCTTCTCCTTAAGCTTTATTTACTCAGATGTGCCCAAGAATTAAGTTCAGATTTCCAGCAGAGTGCCAAGGTGAGAAGCCTCTAGAAGTTGCTGCATCTTTATCAATAAAGAATAAGCATGGAGAAGATTATGGGGAATGTGAATGCCTCGCCTGCAATGAACGAATTGTATCTCATTGTCATTTAAATCATGGGGTTGATGAATAACATCCCAGGAATAATGAGCATTCAGCTTGACAAATAGTTCCTTAAAAATTATCTAACACAATTTTGGCATATTGCTGTTTGTCAAATTATTCCTATGCCAGATGCTTACACAAAATCTGTTGCCCATTGCCAAATGGCCTCACTGCACATTTTCTCATTAGATAGCATTGATATTCTGTGCAGAGGATGTATCAAAATATAATTGAAGACAAAGCGATTTGTACTTGTGTTCCGCACGGACAATGCCTGTTGCCACTTCATACCTCCACTCACCTGCTCATTCAGCCTACTCCTCATCTTCTCCTCTGGGGCATCCGGAATGCACCAGCCACTGAGGACAGGACTATAGCTTGCATTTTTATCAGAATGGGAGTGAAAAGTGGCTTGAAGATGAGTTGCATTTATAACGTGCACTATTTCTGTCATTTTTGAAACATGCTGTATTTTGTGATTGGAGACATTTTCACATCCTAATATAGGTCCTGTCATTCCCCAGCACAAATTACATGAGGGGGAGAGGAGTCTGCGGTGGTTCTCTTGTCAAGAGAGAGGGTTTGGGGCACCACCTCTGACCCACTCAAACCCCATCATTCTTAAAAAGAATTCGAAAATCTTGAGCGGGTAACTCTCAAGGTTAGTGAGCACTTATGTCTCTAGAGATTAATCCAGTTTTTCAATCTTAGTGAAATAAAGCAATACCATAGCAGTGAGGGGGAAAAATGAGTGGCTACGTGTAGTGTTTCAAATGAATTCATATTATCATTCAAAGAGGAGAGTAGATTAGCCCATGATTGACAATTACGGTATGCAACATTTACAATTCCCTCTTCAGGGATATTCAGAATCGACTGAAAAAGAATGCAGTGTTTAGGAACTACTCAGGGGTCCTTTCAGTAAAATGCTTTAAATAATGATTGTCCAAAGCTTGCTAGACGCTTGGTAAATGTCAGAAACACATTAAATATGTTAAATGGGCATGTTCAGTGTCTAGAAAACAAAGCAAGTGATTTACAATCAATTTCACCACATGCCCAGGATCGTCTCCCTTGACGGAAGACAAGAACGTCCTCTTTGACTGGGGTACACCAATCCCAAGTCTTCATTTTGCTACGGGATATAATAAACTCACAAGGCTGGTCAACACACAAGGTGGGACATTATCTGGAGAGTAAAATCTATGCTTTGGAGCTGAATACAAGTTCAGCGTTCAGTGTGCTTTCCATGGCTGAGTAAGCGGCTAATAGCAGGAGCTACATTCCCATGAAAAGTGGGGTATAAAAGAGAGTACTTGGCTCCTTGGAGTTAAATTCCTAAATTCTCTGACCTCTCCCTATTGTCCTTTGGGCTTTCTCAGGCTCTGCCCCCACCATCCATACTCTTCACCATCACTGTGGCACTCACACACTTGGTCCTTTTATCTTCTTCCAGCTCATCATCCCTTCCCCTGGCTGCTCCTTTCTGGGTGATCATGTGAACCACTTTCTCATAAGGCCTCTGGATTCCTTCCCAGTTGCATGAGCCCATCATGTGTCCAGAAAAACTTTGATGCATACACAGCACTAAACTCATCTTCTCCCCATACAATGGTGGGTCTCCAACCTCAGTCAGGCCATCAGAACTCCCCTTTAATCCTTTTATTTGTTATCAGCCAACTGCCTGCCCCATGGTCATTGACTGTCCCAAACCTCCACCTCCCTCCTCCACCTTGCACAACTTTCTCTTAGCAAATGGCTCTGACCTCTGCCTCAGAGAGCGAGTCTAATTCATCACTGTGGTCTTTCTCAACTTTCCATCCTGTGTCTTTATTCATTTTTATACCTGCGTACATCTGTACCTCTATTTTTCCCATCTTAGAAGTTGAATTTTACTTTTTTTTTTTTTTTGTGGTCAACCCCTTTGTTTTCTTTGGAAAAGAGTCTATTCAGGCCCTCTGCCCATTTTTTAATCAGATTGGTTTTTTGGTGTTGAGTTGTGTAAGTTCTTTCTATATTTGTATATTAACCCCTTATCAGATATATCATTTGCAAGTATCTTCTCTCCATCCAATAAGTTGTCTTTTTGTTTTGTTGATGGTTTCCTTCTCCTTGCAAAAACTTTTTATTTTGCTATAGTCTCGATGGTTTATTTTTGTTTTTGTTTTCCTTGCTTTAGGAGACATATCTACAAAAATGTTGGTATGTATAGCCACTGTGGAAAACAGTATGGGGCTTCCTCAAAAAATTAAAAATAGAAATACCGTATGATCCAATAATTCTGCTACTGGGTATTTACCCAAAGAAAATGAAAACACTAATTCAAAAAATATATGCACCCCTATGTTTATTGCAACATTTTTTATAATAGTCAAGATACGGAAGCAACCTAAATGCCCATGAACAGATGAATGGTAAGAAAGATGTGGTGCATGTATATGTTTGTGTGTGTGTGTATATATGTATATATACATATTTCTTATATATACATTTCATAAGTATATACATATATGTACATGTATACACACATAGATGTATATATACACATATATACATATACACACACGTACACACACAGTGGAATATTATGCAATGATAAAAAAGGACGAGATTGTGCTATTTGCGACAACATGGATGGACCTAGAGGGTATTATGCTAAGTAAAATAAGGAATACTGAAAAAGACAAATACCATATGATTTCACTCATATGTGCAATCTGAAAAAAAACCCCAATGAACACACAAAAAGCAGAATCAGACATAAATACAGAGGAAAAACTGATGGTTGCCGGAGGGAAGGGGTATTGGGGGGAATGGGAAAAATGGGTTAAGGGGAGTGGGAGATATAGGCTTCCAGTAATGGAATGAGTAAGTCATGGGAATAAAAGCCACAGCATGAAGAATATGTAGTCAATGATATTGTCATAGCACTGTACGGTAATAGATAGCAGCTACATTTGGGGTGAAAGTAGGTAATGTATAAACTTACTTGTGGAATCACTATGTTGTATACCTGAAACTAATGTAACATTGTCAACTATACTCAAAAAACAAAATAATAAAACAAAGTCAACCTCTCTGCACTTAGAACATTATTAGGAGTCAATATGTGTCAACTTTACAGATGAATATACAGATGAAGAGAGAAAATGACAGAAATATGAATTCATGGATAAGGTTGTAATGCCTTTATTTTCTTTGTGATGTAGGAGTGACTTCAATACCATCTCTTTCTCCCGCTTTTGAGATGTGACTGGATCAGTCATGTACCTTTTTCTGTATTCCTACAAGTTTCTCAAATCCCTTTAAATCTTATTAACATGGTTGAGTTTTTACCACTTTAGGTACAAATTTCCCTTCTCTACTCACATTCAACATTTCTCATGCATTCATTTAACAAATGTTTCTTAAGAGCTTATATGAACTGTAACATACTGTGGTTCAAAGAGGTGTCTAGGCTCACAATATTTCTTGAATGCTCATTCACTGCATGAGTGGGGTGATCACATATCATTTCAACCTAGAGAGCAGTTCTTTTTGGATAGGATGTTGGGACAATAGGCATAAATTGGGTCAATCTATTTATTACCCATTGCAGTGTGAAAAGAGCCTAATAGTAATAAAATCAAGATCCTGGGCTCTGGAGTTGGACTGCCTGAGTTTGAAACTTGGGCTCTATCTCTTACTTGCTGTGTTAACTTGTGTAAATTTTGTAACATCTCTGTCCCTCATTTTCCTCACTATTAACATGGGGAAAACCACAGTCCTCATAAGGTTATTGTTTTAAAAGAGTTAAAAGGAAAGCACTTAGGACTCTGCCTGCAATGTAGTTAAGTACGATGTAATTATTTTTGTTATCTGGTATTGTCCTTACAACTTCACTGACACTGCTTTCACTAAGATGGACAATGAACTCCAAATTTCCAAAATGAATGGGCCATCCACTCTTCACTTCTTATTGCATCTGAAACTTCTTAAAAATCTGTTCCTTTGGGGTGCCTGGGTGGCCCAGTTGGTTCAACATTTGACTCTTGATTTTGGCTCAGGTCATGATCTCAGGGTTGTGAGATTGAGCCCCATGTTTGGCTCTGCTCTGGGTGTGGAGTCTGCTTAAGATTCTCTCTCCCAGGTGGCGCCTGGGTGGCTCAGTCGTTAAGCGTCTGCCTTCGGCTCAGGTCATGATCCCAGGGTCCTGGGATCGAGTCCCACATCGGGCTCCCTGCTCCGCAGGAAGCCTGCTTCTCCCTCTCCCACTCCCCTTGCTTGTGTTCTCTCTCTCGCTGTGTCTCTCTCTGTCAAATAAATAAACAAAATCTTAAAAAAAAAAAAAAAAAAAAGATTCTCTCTCCCTCTCCTTCTGCACCACCCCCCCTAAAAAAAATGTATTCTTTTGGCCTCCATAATGTCCTCATGCCTGGATTCTTTTTATTCTTGTCTGGTTGTGTTTTGTCTTTCTTTTTTTTTTTTCCAGGTCGATTTTGTGGGATCTATTCCTTAAATGTGCTGTTCCCTTGGCATCTGCCCATGAGCCATTCTTGAACCTCAGGTTCTCCCTCAGTGATGAAATTTTCTCTCATGGCTTCACCTACCAACCATCTGCTGCTGCCTAGTTAAATCCAAACTTTTCACCCGGATCTCTCTGCTGATTTCATGCTCACATATCCAACTTTCTGCTCAACATTGCTACTGTGTGTCCCAACTTTACCTCCAACTCAACATGTTCCAAATTGATCTCATCTTCACCCTACATCTGTCTTTTGCTTTTTTATTCCCTCATTTGATGGAACCATGGCCAGCCTCCATACACAAAGTAGAAACCAAAGAAATCATTCTTTTCCTCTCTTGGCCTCCGAGCCAATAATCATGAACCCTGTGATTCCATCACCTATGGATTGTGTGAATCCATCCTTCCCTTCCAAGCTCAGCACCATAGTTTTAGCTCTCATTCTTAGCGTGCCTTGCCTGGATCATAGCAATCTCCCAACTGTTCTCCCTGCTTCCAGTTTGCTCCATGAAATCCATCTCCCAGAAGTCCATCAGTTCATGCTGTCTCTGGCAAGAGGGGTTGCAAACTCAAATGTCAAGCTTGGGCAGGTATAGTGAGTGAGGGGAAGCATGTTAGAATAAGAAAGAAAATACGATCTCTCTCATTTTTCTTGAAACATGTGGTCCTCTTGGTCTTTCTCTTTTTAACTTTCAACAGAGACATGAGCACAGAGAAATACTTCTTTACTATAGGAAAGATGCTGTGTGCCTGGTGATAAATGGCTTCACTTATTTGGGCTCAGTGTTGGCAAAGAAACAAAGAGTGGTGGAACAAAGACCACCTGGAGAACCCCTGTCCAGTCTAAATGGCACAGTCACTAGTCAGCTATGACCAGTAGATGCCATACACAATATGAACTCAGAGATACTGTATCTTTCCATTTTTCAGAGGGAGGGTAGTCTCCTGATTTTTTAAATATAGGAAGAATTTTAAAAATTCAACATATTGGCCAAACAAATATGTTGGCTAGATTTTTCCAGGGGGTCATGGATTTGCAATCTCACTCTAAAACATAGATTAGATCGTGTAAATCACTAACTCAGAAGACATTAGGGTCTCCCATCCCCTATAAAATACTATCCAAGAGCCTTAGCACCACAGGTAAGGATGTTCACACTCTGGCCCCTCCTTCTTCCCTCTTAATCTTTCCAAAAGCTCTCTTCTCTCTAGTACTTCATGCTCTGGATATGGTCAAATGAGCCTCATTTCCTGCATTCATAAGCTCATATTTTATTCTTTACTACTTCTTATGCTGTCCCCTTTAGCTGTACCATCAATATCTCTTTCTTTTTATTAAAAAAAATATTTTATTTATTTATTTGACAGAGAGAGATACAGTGAGAGAGGGAACACAAGCAGGGGGAGTGAGAGAAGGAGAAGCAGGCTTCCCGCTGAGGAAAGAGCCAGATGTGGGGCTTGATCCCAGGACCCTGGGATCATGACCTGAGCGGAAGGCAGATGCTTAATGACTGAACCACCCAGGTGCCCATCAATACCTCTTTCTATTCAACTTCTACTCAACCCTTCAGGCTTGGTCATCACTTCCCACAGTGGCAGGATCTTCCCCAGCTCTTCTCCCTGCACCTCATTCGCACTGCACTTCCCTCACTGTTTCATGGAGATGTGTCTGTCTTTCCCATAGTAGATTCCAACTGTCTTGAAGGAAGGTGCCTGTTCCATTTCATATTCATACCTTAGCAGCATGAGCCCTATCCTAGTGTGGACACATAGGAGGCAGTCAATAAAAGATGTTTGCCTGTTTTTTTTTTTTTTTTTCCCAATATGAATGAAAGCTGAGTAACAGGTAACCCAAATTCTTATACTACTTTACAGTGGCTTCTCGAATAATAATCAAGATCTCTTAGAATTTACTAATAAAGGGCTTTACACCTTACAGAGTCATTTCCAACTATGTTACTGTTTTTTCTTTCCATCATCTGTATGACAGAGGTTTATTCCCATTTTACAGTGAGAAAAGGAAACTCAGAGAGTTTGGGAGACTTATTCAGGTTATACAGTTACAAAGAAGTTATTAAATTCTACTTCTTCTGTCTCTCATATACTGTTTTCCTTGTACAACATCAGAACTGCTCTTAATGTAGTTCCAAGTTTCAGTGTATGGAAATAAGAGGGTCTGTGACCTTTGACAGAACAAAAATCACATCCTTACTTTCATTAACATTTAACTGAAATTTAGCAGCCCTTTCAATTACATAAGAAGGTAACAAACCACACTAGATTCAGAAGGACCTGTGACTTTGTCATAAATGGAAACCACCAAGATTTTCATATAACATTACAGTTGTTGCAGATTATTTGAAATATTGTTTATGTTCTTCATTATTTCAAATGACGGCTGCTATTAGACTCATGGATGGATCTTGTTATTTACTGCATTAATAGAGGAGCATGTATATTACTCTTTCACAAATTTACTTCTAAAAATATTTTAGCAAGTGGATTTCAGTATATTTGACTTTCGTAGTTATCTCATGTGTTTTGTATTATGCATTTAAAACATTCTGAGAAGGGGAGTCTGCGGATCTTACAAGACTATTAAAGTCTCCATGGCACAAAACAGATTAAGAAGCTCTGAGACTATCTTCTTATGCTGTCCCTCACTAGGAGAGGACCCCAGGGACCCAAGGTCTGTCTCCTCACTCTAGCAGCAATGATCCCACCATTGACAGACTCTGGCAGACTTCTTGGGCTCATATCCCTGCTCTGCTACTTAATAACACTGAACGCAAATTAGGTAAATCATTAACTTTGATGCTTTTGTTCCTCCATGTGTACCAATTTTATAGAATTGTTGTAGGAGTAGCCAAGTTAATATATTTAAAGTGTTCAGTTCTGTATCTGGCAAGTCATGCAATATGTGCTCATTCTTCTGATTACTATTTATAATAGTCTTTCCTTCTACAGCAGAACACAGTCTCAAAATTCTTCTCAATACAGCACTGCAGTAACCACTAACAATTAATTGAAGGTGACTCAAGAGATGGAAATTATTTGTCAGCCATGGAATTATTCAGTTTATGGGCCTGGGCATGCCTCCCCAGGTTTTTGAGTTATACTCCCCTATGAAAATATACACTTTTAAACATTTCAACTATCAGCTACATTTATCTACATATTGACTGTATCTTTGGAATGAGCTCTTTTGGCTTGCCTGTGACCAGACCAAAAGCTAGAGAGTTTGGGAGCTATGGCCACAGGTATCTGATGCAAGGGTATTTTCTGTAGAGTAGACAAGAGACTCACTAGGGGAACAGGTGAGACTAAAGTAAATGATGTTTATGGATGAATGTAATTATCACATTCAGGAAATTTATAGGAAGGAATTTACAGTGGGCAGAGTGGAGTAGTCAACAGTTTGGTTGTTAGTCCACAGTTCAATCCTGGCTATGGCATTCCCTAGTAGGGTAAACTTGAGAAAGTCCTTTTAGCTCTTGAAAGCTCAGTTTTTCATCTACAGAATAGAATAATGCTACCATGAATATCATGAGGCTGCCATGATGTGTCTTGGAGCTGATAAGCATCAATATAAGCACTGTACATGGCATAGTTAGGGAGACTCAACAAATGCAAGTTTCTTTTTTTTAAACTTCACCTTTTAAGTATAGGATATCACCCCAATACCATATAAATCCTTTTAAAATTTCTTATCCAAATGGCTACAAATGACCAAATACCACCCAAGAGAATCTGACAGCTTACCATTTACTGTTGAATAAACTAAAAAAGGCAACAGATAATTGATGGCTCTAAGTAAAGCACAGTGGTCAGATCCAAGGAGTCATCACAATGACTTTCCCTTCTGACTACTCCACTGAAGACCTCATCAAGTAGTGACAGCATTGAGATGATGTGCTCCTGTCCAATGAACACCTTGTTTCATTACTCGTGCCTCGGGTCCAGATGAGCAGGTCTAATTAAATGGACACAACAGTGAACCATTCATTACATTCACTGAGCCCCTTTGTCATCTCAAAAGATTAAGCTTCCACTGTGCATTTTCTAAGAGTGAAGAATTTAAGATGAAAGTTGACTTTGTGATTCCATTTAGATGTAAGTCTTCTATCCATCTGGCAGAAATTGGGTACTGAAGTGTGTAATTCAATTCCTTTTAATTTTTGCTCTTTAATGACAGGCATATATAAATGATTTGTCTTTATAATTGACTGTGCTGTTGGTGAGCACAGAGCTAATCCCTAATTCCAAGGCAATAAAGGAAACATATATGAAGTACAGATGGAAGGGAAGGGGCCAGGTCTCTCGCCATTCTCTTACACACTCACTTCCCTATTCTTTAGCCAGGGGTCAGCAAATTCTTGTGCCAAGGATCAGATATTAAATATTTTTTGCTTGGCATGCCATATGGTCTTTCTTACAACTATTCATCTCTTCCATTATAGTGTGAAAGCAGCCACAGACAATGAGTAAACAAGTGATCATGGCTGTGTTCCAGTAAAACTTTATTTACTAAAGCAGATGGTGGGTCAGACTGAATGTGCAAGATGGAGTTTGCTGAATGCTGCTTTAGGGTAGTGGTTCTTAGAGTGAGATCTCAAGAGCAAGAGTAGCAACATCACTTGAAGAGTTTTTAGAAATACACATTTCTGAGCCTAAATGTACAGAATCAGAAATCTTGAAGATGAGATCCAAAAATCTGTCTTTTAAGAAGCCCTCTAGGTAATTCTGATGCATGAGAACCACTGCTTTAGCCTCAGGGACCATATGTCTGATCCAGATAGAATTCCCTCCTACCCAGTTAACAGCTAGAACTCATTTCAAAAATTTTCATGCTGAATGTTAATTTTAATGTCTGGAACTGCATCAGTATTTATATATTTGTTCAATATAAATTATCCACGGAGAATTCCTCTGAGAAAATTAGTTTGCCCATACCTTATTGCATAGATCATTTGTTCATTTGCTGACTGATTAAAACAATAATCTTGTAAAGCAGATAATCCTTCGGTGCTCAATTCTACAAAGTTCCACAGCCAACCGCCACACAAACTGGGATCAAATTATGCACTGTTTGGTGCAGTCAGAAGACTTTCTTCCAACTGGACTGAAGTGGTTGATATCACTTTCCCAAAGTGCAAAATTTAAAATGGCAGAACTAGACAATGTACTATACATAATTTGCTAAGCAGGTGTCTTGGTAAATCAGCAAGTTTTATAGTAAAGGAAATAAAATGCTCAAAATGAAAAAAAATATATATAAAGTATGAAATGCCTTAAAGATGTAAATATCAGGGCGCCTGGGTGGCTCAGTTGGTTAGGCGACTGCCTTCGGCTCAGGTCGTGATCCTGGAGTCCCTGGATCGAGTCCCGCATCGGGCTCCCTGCTCGGCGGGGAGTCTGCTTCTCCCTCTGACCCTCCCCCCTCTCATGTGCTTGCTCTCTCTCATTCTCTCTCTCTCAAATAAATAAATAAAATCTTAAAAAAAAAAAAAGATGTAAATATCAGCATGTCCAAGTCTTGTCTAATTACCATTGGATTGTGACAAAAACTAAACAAAGATAGTAGCTGTAATTATCAAGATAACTTTTCACACACATTTTAAATTACTGGGAAGTTATTGGTAAAATTAGATAAATTTATCATTCAACAACAACCTTGTGAATATTTTATAGATAACGAAATGTGATGCTCAAAAGTAGTAGAGTAATGCCGGAGATAGAAGGATTGCAAATGGAAAAGGTGGGAATTGAACACAAATTCATCTTAAAGAAGAGCTAGCAGCAGCAGCATCAATTTACATTTCACATACATAGCAGAGTGTTTATATTCCTGCAAATATTCTTAGGGAGATAAAGTTCAATGGTCAGCTCTTCACTGAAGAGTTGTATCTTTCCACGGCATAACATCATGGTGGAAAGCCCAAACAAGGACTGTATTTCCCAGATTTCCTTCACTTAGAAAGGATCATGTGACCAGTCCTGGTAGAAATAATGCATGTCATACAAGGGTGAGAGAGCAAAGACCTAAAACAGACTTGAGGGGTGCCTGGATGGCTCAGTCGGTTAAACGTCCAACTCTTCATTTTGGCTCAGGTCATGATCCCAGAGTTGCAAGATCGAGCCCTGTGTGGAGCTCCACGCTCAGCATGGAGTCTGCTTAAAATTCTCTTTCCCTCTGTTCCCCCCCCCCCCACATACTCACATACTCTCTCCCTTTCTCTCTCTCTAAAAGAAAAAGAAAAAAAGAAAGGAAGGAAGCAAGCAAGCTTGAGAATTGTTTCCAAGAAATAACCCTGGAAATGATTACTGGTAGGTAGAGGTTATGGGGGGAAATAGGTCAGTAGCCTTCTGAGTGTTTGAAAGAACTATATTGCCCTAACAAGAAGCTCAGATTAAAAAAAAAAAAAAAAGTATTTAGCCATCTGAGCTTGAAACAAACTTTGGGTTCCCAAATTACTATGAGTAAGATGTATGCTGTGAATGCTGTGGTGCCTTAAAGAGGATACACTGCCTGGCACTCCATTCAGATGAGGCCATGGGGGATGATGGACAAGGAAAACCTGCCAAGGGGCACAGCAGGGCCATGGAGGGACTTGGACCAGGGTGTTTTCCACACACAGCTAGGGCAGGCGTCCCTACAATGCCTTTAGGACAGGATTTCAGATTGTTAGGAAATGTTGACGGCTCTTTCCTACTCTGAAAGGGAGTTTTTCATTGTTTCTCTCCCTGCTTCAACACCTACGTATTTAGTATGTGGGGTGGGGTGGCATGTTATAGTTTCTAGGAGGCCAGACAATGAGGCGTCTCATCCAGACCTGAAGAAACTACTCACGACCTAGAGACTCTGGACTTTGGGCTAACTCTTCTGAAGAGGGGGAAGGGTGTGTCCTGTGTGTGGCAAGATATTTGGTGGCTGGAGATAAGTATTGTGGAGGAGACACTTAGCTGCCTTCCAGAGCTCCATGTTCTTTCATGGAAGAAAGATGTGACCAAGAAGAGGCTGCTTTGCCTTTCTAGGAACTCTATTTTCCAGTTTTCTTACAACAAAGTGGGACCACTTACCAATACAATGTGAGTAGAAGTGATGTGACCATTTCTGGGCCAAGGGGATAAGAAGTAGGTGGGCCTTCTCTACTGTCTGCCACTTGACGTGGATGCTCCCGGTAGCCATACATGATAGAGCTACAGTGAGGAAGACTCAAGGTTTCCCGAATCACCACATGGAAGAGAGCCACCTGCCATTCAGGTTTCCATGAATCAGTTTTCATGTGAGTGAGAAGTGAACTTCTGTCATGTGAAGCCACTGAATTAAGCAGCTGGAGTGACAAAGGAGTATAACATCAAATTTCTGTCCCTCAGTTCTCATGAGGTGCCTGGTAGAGAGTAGCAGTCTTGCGAAAAGTTGGCCTGTGGGATAGTTAATCTGTTCTCTTCCCTAGGCACTCAGATCTATTTCTGGTTTCAGTCAGACTAGCCGAGCACTGATGCCTGAACCGGGTCATTGTGTGTTACACAACCACTAGAACTACTTTTATAGAACGGTGGGAGGCCATCGGCCCACACTAAGGAATGTTGGCAAAGCATCCCGTGAATTTGGGGATATATAGTACAGGCCCTCCCAGCCCTTCTTTCTTCTTCCATTCACTCACTAAATATGTATTAGCAGCCACTATGTGTCGTGGACTCTATTAGGGTGTGGGGGAATACTGTTATTTTATACAGTATCCTCTTTATTTAAACCTGGAGATGCTTCTCTCTGGTATTGTGCCAGAAAGAGCTATTCCTCTCCTAAGTAAACTGCCTGGATGAAGCTGGGAACTTCCTCGATCTTGTGACCAATCTCATTTCCCTCTTCGCATTGCCTACATGGCTTAAAAGGCTTAAGGCCAATTTGTAGCCCACTGCTGGCATATTTATAGTCCCTACGACCTTCTCTCGATGTGTTCACTTCCCTCTTGGCTTCCTCTCAAGTCTCCTACGCTTGCTTTCCCCGGATCCTGACTTCCTTCGTGTGTACGTTACATTTTATCTTTCCCTGCTGTGTTGGCTGCATCCCTGTAAGTTACCTCTCATCTTTTTTCAGAATATTTATACATGAAAAATGAAAAGAACAGAAACCATTTTCAGCACCATTTAGAGGTTCCTAATAAAGTGGGCTGAATCTGGACAACAGAAGCGGAGTTGGCTCTATCTGTGAATGAGAGCCAAGGTGTCGCAAAGATGAGCATCTGTCTCCCTGAGCACCAGATATTATTAATACCCAGTAATTTGCTGTTCATTTTTGAAGCTCTATGCTGATTTAATCTCGGCTTTTCACAGAGACATCTGTTGGTTCCACATTTACGTTAAACTCACATCAGAGCCCAAGTTTTGGAATGGACTCTGAGCCACCCTTTAATTTATTCTATTTTGTACAATATACACCTGCTTGCCTCACATTTGGGGAGCACATTATTAGATGATCAATTAATGAACACTTGCTCAAATGTGAACATTAGCCTGGAACTCAAGAAAGCAATTTGGCCCCAACTTGCCTCTCTAAATGTTTTTTCCTATTACTCCCCGAGGCACCAGCTAAACTAATTGTTACCCTTGAAACATGCCTTGTAATTTCTGTCTCTCTGTCCTTGTTTCTCCTATTAACTACATCTGGGTTAACGACAATAGTTTATATTCATCGAGCACTTACCTGCCAGGTATTTGTAGATCACCTTACTTGTTAACTCATTTAGTCCTTGCACTGATCCTATCAGGTAGATACTATTATTTTTCCATTTTACAGATAAGGAAACTGAAAGCAGAGGAGTAAGAGCTAAACTCCTTTCATGTCGATGTTTTGTCTTTGTTAGATATATCTATGTAAGCCACCTTTACTGCATTATGGAAAGTTAATAAATGAAAAGTTAAAAGAGCAAAAATAATTCCATTTCCAAAAAGAGCTGGAATTCCAACTCACACTGCCTTATTCCCCAGCCCATGCTCTGGACCACTACACCTTTGGTTCTTGAACCTGGTTACAATTTAGTATCCCTTGTCAAGTTTTAAGAAAATACAAATCCCCAGGCCCCCACTCCCCAGCCCAATTAAAGACAAATGCCTAGGGGGTATAGTCAAGACTTTGGTATTTTTAAGAACCTCTGTAGATGATTCTAAGGTGCAGCTAAGCAGCAATGCATAATATTCTTCAATCTTCCTAGCATGGGGTGTCTCTTCCTTCCATGGTTGAGACATCATAATCCCAGTTCTTTTCACTTCTTCTCCTTTAGTGGAATCAACTCTCCCCTTGCCATAGTGATCCTGATGCCTTACCAAAAGTTTTCCTAAAGAACCTTGGAATCCCATCCTTGACCTTCTGAAGATGCACAAGGCAGGGCTTTCTAGTCATAGGCCTAATTAAATGCTATGATTTCTCTGCAAGTCACTTCCTCCTGCATAATCTCCACTCTGAATTTTTGCCAGCAGAACTGTGACACACCTTTGCTGAGTGAGCTTTGAGCCAAAGATCAGAATTGACCTGCAGCCTTTCCAGCATTCCTTTCTTGGGTTTATTTTATCAGTTCGAAATATGGGCCCAAGTACAATG
Source organism: Mirounga leonina (assembly GCF_011800145.1). Lineage (NCBI taxonomy): Eukaryota > Metazoa > Chordata > Mammalia > Carnivora > Phocidae > Mirounga > Mirounga leonina. Next base: position 23,850,375 of record NW_023270855.1, read on the forward strand.
AAGAGCAGTTCTAGTAGAAATCATTTACTTAATTCCTTTGCTAGCTAATGATACACTCTAAGATAAAGCTAACCACGTCATGTATGGGCACAAAACCCTTTAGTGCCTGATCCCATCCGTTTTGGACAGAGTTCCACCATTCAGCATGGCTACCAGGGTGCTGCATGAGCTCACCCCAGCGACCACTCTGCTCTCACTTCTTTTCACACCTAGCCTATGTTCTTCTCTCCCCAGGCACGCCGAACTGCTGTCAGATCCTTGGATTCATTAGACCCCTTCTTGACTCCAGACTTCTGCCTGTGCCTTTTTTTTTGCCTTAAACATTCTTTTACATTATCTTACCTAGATGCTTAAGGTCTCAGGGTGAATGTCACGTCTGCTGGGAGACTATCCAGAGCCCTTCCCACCATGGGTTAAAACATTCACCTCTGTTCTCAGAGTAGGCTGGGCTAATCCCCATCATAGCACAAATCACACAATTTTGAAATCACCCCTTTACTGTTGTCTCCCTGGATCTCAGAGTCTTTTTTTTTTTTAAAAGATTTTATTTATTTATTTATTTATTTGAGAGAGAGAATGTGAGAGAGAGAGAGCATGAGATGGGGGAGGGTCAGAGGGAGAAGCAGACTCCCTGCTGAGCAGGGAGTCCGATGCGGGACTCGATCCCGGGACTCCAGGATCATGACCCGAGCCGAAGGGAGTCGCTCAACCAACTGAGCCACCCAGGCGCCCCTGGATCTCACAGTCTTTAAAGCAGGGTCCATGTCCTATCACTTACTCTATCTCTGATGCTTAAGATAAGAAAGGATGAGTCAGTATGTATGGAATGAGTCTTCTGATTTGGGCATTTTCTTGGGCCATATTATGTATCATTTTTGGTTTACACAGGAGGTAGTATTAAACCCTTTTCTCTTGAATTCTACAGATCCTGCAAGATGAAATCATCAAAAATGACAGGTTTAAGACAAGTGGTGTTAAATCTAAAAGATATACCAAAATTCTGTATGTCAGTCAACCAGTAAGCTGCAAGGCCATTTGTAGAGTTTACCTGTCTGATTAATCATTGAGTACACAGAATAATTCTACCTTTGATCAAAAGTTCTGTGTAAACTTCATCCTTATATATGTTTTTCTCCATTAGTACATACGAAGAGTCAGGGATGGAATATACTTCTGCTTGAGGTCTTTTTGTTTGCCTTAAAATGGAACAAAAATTTCTCAGCATATAAACACAAGGAAAAGGGTAAGTAATGTCAAGCTCTTTAATGTACTTTAAAAACAATTATTTTAAGTGCAGAATCTGATGAGTTTCTATGGATGAATCTGTTTCTATACCATTTCTTATAAGTAACAGAGAATATTTACACTCTCTTCTAACAAGTGTTGCTTGTAACAAGTGCATAGCTAGAAGAGGCTGCATTTATATAGAAGTACAAAAGCGAGGGATAGGCTAACTTTCCACAGAACATAGTCCTTTAATTGCTGCAAAAACTAACTTAGTGCAAAGCATCCCAAGTTACAACAACACACAACACTAGCAATGTAATAGTAACACAACATACAAACTCCAGTTTATTTATTTCGGGTTGAGTAAATATTTAAAAGAGTTAATTGCCAATTTAGTTTTGTTGATAGTAATTATCCCTTCTAGGAAGTTAAAAACCACCTGACTTTTGATTGCCCCCACCAAGCACAAGGATGCATCTTTCCTCTGCTTTCACCATTGAGAGAGAAAAATTAAAGGAGTATAATACTTTAGTTGAATTTGTAGAATACAGAGGCCAAAAGAATGTCCTGTTATGTATAAACTACATATACTCAAGTCTAAGTCTGAAAGTCGCTGTGTTAGCTTTATTTCTTCTCCATACAAACAGTAGAAAGCCCAACAGATGGTCTACCAGAGATGGGGGGATCTTTACTCTATATGCATCTTCTCGACTCTTAGAGCCAATATTTATTGAGAATAACTCTGAGTTAAGTGTTGTGCATGCCTTTCCTCAATTCATCCTCATGATCACACCATGAAGTTGTCTTCATGCAATGCCTGTTTTCAGGAATGTGGAAACTGAGGATTAGAATCATAGTAGAGCTGGGATTGGAACACACATCTGTCTGACCCCACTACCTGGGTGCAAAAGGCACACAATATTTGAGTATCTACTCCAGGCATTGTGCTGGGCCCTGCTGTAGAGCCTGAACAAGACCTTCATAGGTCTTGGTAGTAGTGGAGATAATATTGACATGCAACTTAAAGTGGGAATTATGTTACAAAAGGTGAAGAATAAAACACACTGGTAGCATGCATCAAGAGGAATTACATTAGTTACTGAAGGCCATGTATGATAGAGCAATCAGGCAATAAGAAAGAAGACCTTTCAGTAATCAAGGCAAAGGATGACCATGGCCTGAGCCTGGTTGTTAGAAGTGCGGATGGAAAAAAGGGAAAAGATTGGAGAGATGTTTAGGCAGTAGAATCAAGGAAGTCTGGTAGAATGGATGTGGGCCATGAGGAAGTGAGAAAAGGCAAACATGTTTCCCAAGACGCTGGCTTGAATAAGGAGCAGATGCATGTTTTAGTTCTTACAGGCTGCTATAATAAAATACCATAGATGGGATAACTTATAACCAGAGATTTATTTCTCATAGTTCCAGAGGCTGGAAGTGCAAGATCGGGGTGCCAGCATGGTCATGTTCTGGTGAAGGTCCTCTTCCAGGTTGCAGATGGCCAGCTTGTATCCTTACGTGGTAGAAGGAGTTGGGGGTCTCTCTGGGGCCTCTTTTATAAGGACACTAATCCCACTGTGAAGCCTCCACCCTCATGACCTAACTACCTCCTCAAAGCCCTACCTCCTAATACCATCACCTTGGGGCTTATAATTTCAATATATGAACTTTGGGGAGACATGAACATTTGGTCCATTGTCATGCAGGTGCTATTCACTGATGTAGGGATCATGCTTGCATTACTAGGCTGATAGAAATGTGTGCTCCATCTTGAGTGTACTGAATTGGGGTGTCTTTAAGAAATGCAAATGGCAATGTCTAATACTTGCCTGAAAAAAGGGCCCGGAGTTTGGAAGAATGGATTAGGTTAGATAGCAACTATCTAAGTCTCTGAAGCCATGAAAGTGAATGAATGAAGTCACCTAGAGAGAGTATCTACAGTAAGAAGAGAAAAGGCAGTTCTCCTGTGAATGCTGAGAAAAGACCAAAGCAAAGGCTAAGTCAATCTACACCTAATGAACCTTGTCTCTGTTGGAGTGCACACAATCTGCTCCTTTCTGAAACTGATCTTGTCTACTGAGATCTTTTATCTCAGAGATGTTTATGTGTACCAACAGGCACTTGGAAAATGATGTTTTCTCTTACTGGGACTGGGATCAGAAGAGGATGTCCTCAGTATCTTCCCTTCTGAATGGAAAACAAGCATCACATTCAACTTGCCTCCTCTCTTCATGCTCCTCTGGAGACAGGCTTCTAAATCATTATCTGACCTGCTTTTGTTTCTGTGCACACATTTTTAGAAGCTCAAAAGCCTTGTTTTATGGTTGGAGGTAATCAAATGAGGAAGAGGTATATAACTATTGGTATTTCAATCAAAACTGCAGTTCTGAATCAGGGTTTCTCAAAATCCAGATACACACTCATTAATGAAACTATAAATTCAATATCGTGTTCTTAACATAATCATGAATTTAGTAAGGATAATATAATTGAGGACTCACAATATGCCTGGAGATTCTATTACAGATTTGTGGCTTCTATGAATTTTCTTATTTGATATTCTCATCAGCTCTTTGACATTGCAGTTTTTTTCATCCCTGTTTAACAGAAGAGGACACTGCAGATCCAGGAGAATAACATGCTGAAGGAAAGCTGACTCATCAGGGGCAAAACTAGGGTTGAAATCCACATCCGTGTGGGCTCCAATTGCCATGATTCTGTCTTGCCACAGAAATGTTCTAGCTGTCTGTTTGGGAACTAATGCAATCTTAACATCTTACATGGGTGCTGTTATCAGACTGTCCAAGATTAAATCTTGGCTCTACTGTCTAGAAGCTGTATGGCCTTTGGCAAGCCCCTTCTTGCTCTGAGCCTCAATTTCCTTATCAGTAAAATTGGGACAATAATAACAGTACCCATTTCATATTGTGAAATATGATGTGAAAAGGTTAATGTTCTCAGGGGGGTGTCTGACACATAGTGCTCAACAACTTTCAATTTATGTAGTTATTAGTATAATTTTTCTACAAGGGCTGTTAAATACAGTAAAGAATTTTTCTAGTGTATATGTGGCTTTATTACATTGTTTCTCAAAAGCATGTGCTTGCATAGTTTGAAGGGAGTGGAATGGGTAATATGAGAAGCAATCATTTCTCCATAATCTTCTTCTTCACAAAATAGACTCATTAATGCCTGCATACCCATTTAAAATTTATACACTACCCTAGATTTCAGGAATGGGATAGTCAGGCATCCTTTGATGGGGGTATTTTAGAGACTTTTTTTTGGGGGGCTACATAGAATATAGCATTATTAATTCATAAGGAAATGGAGTCAAAGAAGATACAAGTTAGTCAGGAAGAAAATAAACTGATATGAGCCTGTAGTTAGCCACCATGTTTAAATATATCCCCAGTTATAAATCCTTAGCCTTAATGCCCCTCCTGGTATAAAGAATCCACTAATTACAATGTTATCTAATGCAGACAATAGAATGGAAAAGCAGTGACTGAAAATTTCTATCAGAAGCTGTTGTTTGCTTGATTTGGGGTGGTTATGAGGATTCTTTCAGCAGCGTGAGTGGTTGGGAACAGAGGGAGGGTGAGACATTCAGGTGACAGCAACACTGTGGATAACAGCGCGTGAGCAAGGTGGCAATATCATAAAGGCAATTTGATTTGTCTTGCTTTGCCGTTGTTTGAAGTGTGAGTATTGAGGTTTTGCAATCTGATGTCAGACACTGCAGAAGGAGGTTTTTATCTCAGTAGAGGGCTCTCAATGCCATCTCCTCATGCACAAAACTCCAAGTTGACACCATCTAATTTCCCACAACAGATACTGAATCACTGCCTTTTCTAAGAATTTGATTAGCACATCTCAGTTTTAAGAACTATATTAGGATAACCTATAAACTTGTTGAATCACTACATTGTACACCTGAAACTAATGTAACATTGTGTGTCAACTATACTCAAATTAAACAAAAAAGAACTACATTAGGAAGGGGAGATGCACAGCTCAATTATAACACTACTGGTTAGCCCCACCCATCTTTTCTGCCTCCTCTCACATATGATCTTATTGTTCTTTGGGTTTCAGCCACAAGGGCTTTCTCTGAAGTTCTTGATCAAAACCCAAGGCTTTTGCCTTTGCCCATGCTGGCTCTCTGCCTGGAAAGCTCTTCACCCAGCTAGCTTGAGTCATACCTCACATCTCCAAATTCCTGTCACTTCTTCACAGAAGTCTCGGCTTTCTGGCCTCCTTTGAATTCTTTGTGATAACACCCTCCCCAAGGACTGAGTTCTTTTCCTTCTGAACATGCAGTTTTTGCTTGGAACATGTTTATGTATGATTAGATTGAGGTGTGTTCCCCTGCTGGATTGTAGGCAAGGGCTTTGTTCATCATTATGTGACCAAGTGTTTGGCATAATTCCTAGGATGCAGTCAGTGTTCTGAAAATAATTGTTGAGTGAATGGGTGAGTCTCTCTATCAGAGAAGATCACAAGTCAACAAAAGTATGGAGTACAATATGGTAAGTTATGGTAAATGTTGTATAGGAGGCCTCAGGGATGTGGAGGAAGGTATCTATTAGCTTTGGGTGGCTAATAGTGGTGGTTTGAGGGAAGACCTGTGGAATTGGTAGTTCAAGCTGGGTAACAAAGTCAGCATTGGGCAATACAGGGCATGGGTGTTAAGGGCACATTAATTTGGGTCAATATAAGAGTCTTGATTATGGCAGTAATGAAATTTGGGAATGGTGAGGAATTGAAGGATCTGAGATGCATAGGATATGAAGGATAATGGTGTATGTGCTGGAGGGGATGCTTAAGTAAAAACATAGCATGCCTGAATGATGATGGTGTTTTTCTCTGGGGAAGGGAATACAGAAGTGAGCAGGTACTCTGAACCTTTGCTCCCCATGCTTCTCAGGGGATCGACTACCTATCATTTCTAGCAACTCCTCATTTGGGCTGCCATGTCTTGGAAGAAATGATTTAACTTCTTTAAGGCATCAAGTTCCTCCTCAATAAATTGGGGATAAGACTAGTAACTATCTTATAAGGCTGCTGTTGCAGGAGTTACATAAAGTAATACAGACAAATTTCAGAAATATTGCAGGTGCAGTTCCAGACTACCACAATAAAGCAAAAATTGCAATAAGGCAGGCCAAATAATTTTTTTTTGGTTTCCCAATGCATATAAAAGTTACGTTATATTATACTGTAGTCTATTAAGTATGCAATGGCATTATGTCTAAAAACATTGCCCATGCCTTAATTAAAAAAATACCATATTGCTAAAAAATGCTAAGCATCATCAGAGTTTTCAGGGAGTTGTAATCTTGTTGCTGGTGGAGGGTCTTGGCTCCATGTTGATGGCTGCTGACTGATCAGGGTGGTGGTTGCTGAAGGTTAGGGTGGTTGTGGCAATTTCTCGAAATAAGATGACAAGAAATTTGCTGCACTGATTGACTCTTCCTTTCACAAGTGATTTCTCCTTAACATGCTATGCTGTTCGATGGCATTTTACCCATAGTAGAGCTTCTTTCAAAATTAGAGCCAATTCTCTCAAACCCTGCCTCTAAATTTATGTAATATTCTAAATCCTTTGTGTCATGTCAACAATCTTCACAGCAGCTTCACAAGGAGTAGATTCCACCTCAAGAAGCCCATTTTTTTTTTTTTTTTGCTCATCCATAAGAAGCAACTCTTCATCTGGTTCAACTGTTCTCATGGGATTTTAGCAATTCAGTCCCATCTTCAGTCTCCACTTCTAATTCTAGCTTTCCCATTATTTCTACCACATTTGCAATTACTTCCTTCACTGAAGACTTGAACCCCTCAAAGTCTTCCATGAGGGTTGGAATCAACTTCTTCCAAACTCCTGTTAATGTTGGTATTTTGACCTCCTCCCATGAATCACAAATGTTTTTAATGGCATTTGGAGTGGTAAATCATTTCCAGAAGGTTCTCAATTTACTTTGCCCAGATCTATCAGAGGAATCACTATCTATGGCAGCCATAGCCATATATTTCTTAGATAAGATTGGAAAGTAAAAATTACTCCTTGACCCATGGGCTGCAGAATGGATGTTTGTGTTAGCAGGTACAAAACCAACATTAATCTCATTCTACACTGCTATCAGAGCTCAGATGATCAGGTGCATTACAGTGAGAAGTATTTTGAAAAAAACCTTTTTATTATAGCAGTAGGTCTCAACAGTCTCAATAGGGCTTAAAATATTCAATAAACTATATGGTAAACAGATGTGCTGACATCCAAGCATTGTTGTTCCATTTCTAGAGCAAAGGGAGAGTAGATTTAGAATATTTTTTTAAAGTTTTTTTATTTTAATTCCAGTATAGTTAACATACAGAGTTATATTAATTTCAGGTGTACAATATAGTGACTCAACAATTCTATACATTACTCAGTGCTCATTATGATAAGTGTACTCTTAATCCCCATCACCTATTTCACCCATCCCCCCACCAGCCTCCCCTCTGGTAACCATCAGTTTGTTCTCCTTAGTTAACAGTCCATTTCTTGTTTTTTCTCTTTTGTTCCCTCCTTTGTTTGTTTTGTTTCTTAAATTTTATATATGAGTGAAATGAAATGGTACTTATCTTTCTCTGACTTATTTCACTTAGCATTAAATTCTCTAGCACCATTCATGTCATTGCAAATGGCAAGATTTTATTCTTTTTAATGCTAGAATAATATTCCATTATAGATATATACTCATCTTCTTTATTCATCCATCTATCGATGGACACTTGCGCTGCTTTCATTACTTGGCTATTGTAAATAATGCTGCAATAAACATAGGGGTACATATATGTTTTCGAATTTCTGTTTTTGTATTTTGTACTGGGTAAATACCCAGTTGTGGAATTACTAGATTGTAGGGAGACTGAGCATAATTGTTTAGGGCCCTAGCATTTTTGAAATGGTAAATGAGCACTGGCTTCAACTTAAAGTCACCAGCTGCATTAGCTCCTAACAAGACTGTCAGCCCATCCTTTGAAGCATTAAAAGCATGTATTGTGTTCTTCTCTCAAGCTATGGTAGTCCTAGATAGCATCTTCTTTTAATAGAAGGCTGTTTCATCTACACTGAAAATCTGTTGTTTAATGTAGCCACCTTCATTAATGATCTTAGCTGGATCTTCTGGATAACTTGCTGCAGCTTCTACATTAGCACTTCCTGCTTCACCTTGCATTTTTATGTTATGGAGACGACTTCTTTCATTAAACTTCATGAATCAACCTCTGCTAGCTTCTAATTTTTCTTCTGTAGCTTCCCCACCTCTCTCAGCCTTCATAGAATTCAAGTGTTAGGGCCTTGCTCTGGATTAGACTTTGACTTGAGGGAATGTTGTGGCTGGTTTGATCTTCTATCCAGACCACTCAAACTTCCTCCAGATCGGCAATAAGGCTGTTTCCCTTTCTTATCGTTTATGTGTTCGCTGGAGTAGCACCTTTAATTTCCTTCAAGAATTTTTCCTTTGAATTCACAGCTTGGCTAACTATTTCATGCAAGAGGCCTAGCTTTCTGCCTACCTTGGCTTTTGACACATCTTCCTCACTAAGCTTAATCTTCTAGCTTTTGATTTTAAGTGAGAGATGTGTGACTCTTCTTTTCACACTTCCTTTCAATGACTTAGGGGTCATTGTAGGGTTATTGATTAGTCTAATTTCAATATTGTTGTGTTGCAGGGTATAGGGAGGTCCAAGAAGAGGGAGAGAATTGGGGAACCAGAGTGGGTCTGTGGAGCAGTCAGAACATACACATTGCAGAAGTGTGTTGATGTAAACAGGTGCCCAGCATAAAGCAAAACTGGTGTGTAGGCACCAAAGGAGATGATGAATGATAACTTCTGAGTGGGCACATGCAGGCCATTCTAAATTTGAAGAAATGGGACCTTCCTTTGAATGAGTGGCTGGTTAACCATGCAATCATTTTACCACCCTAAGTAATATTGAGTCCATTGAATTTACCATTGAATTCTTTAAATGATGCAATATTGAGGGACACCTGTCTGGCTCAGTCAGTAGAGCATGCCACTCTCAATCTTGGGGTCATGAGTTCGAGCCCCACATTGGGTGTAGAGATGACTTAAGAAATAAAATAAATATTTACAGTTGGTAGATCTTCTTGTTGGATAGACCCTTTAAGTATGATATAGTGTCCTTCAAAGCAAAGCTGGGGGCATCACAATTCTGGACTTCAAGCTCTATTACAAAGCTGTCATCATCAAGACAGTATGGTACCGGCACAAAAACAGACACATAGATCAATGGAACAGAATAGAGAGCCCAGAAATAGACCCTCAACTCTGTGGTCAACTAATCTTAGACAAAGCAGGAAAGAATGTCCAATGGAAAAAAGACAGTCTCTTCAACAAATGGTGTTGGGAAAATTGGACAGCCACATGCAGAAGAATGAAACTGGACCATTTCCTTACACCACACACAAAAATAGACTCCAAATGGTTGAAAGACCTCAATGTGAGACAGGAGTCCATCAACATCCTAGAGGAGAACACAGGCAGCAACCTCTTCGACCTCAGCCGCAGCAACTTCTTCCTAGAAACATTGCCAAAGGCAAGGGAAGCAAGGGCAAAAATGAACTATTGGGACTTCATCAAGATAAAAAGCTTTTGCACAGCAAAAGAAGGTCAACAAAGCCAAAAGACAAGCGACAGAATGGGAGAAGATATTTGCAAATGACATATCAGATAAAGGGCTAGTATCCAAAATCAATAAAGAACTCCTCAAACTCAACACCCAAGAACAAATGATCCAATCAAGAAATGGGCAGAAGACATGAACAGACATTTCTGCAAAGAAGACATCCAAATGGCCAACAGACACATGAAAAAATGCTCAACATCGCTTGGCATCAGGGAAATCCAAATCAAAACCTCCATGAGATACCACCTCACACCAGTCAGAATGGCTAAAATTAACAAGTCAGAAAACGACAGATGATGGGGGGGATGCGGAGAAAGGGGAACCCTCCTACACAGTTGGTGGGAATGCAAGCTGGTGCAGCCACTCTGGAAAACAGTATGGAGGTTCCTCAAAAAGTTGAAAATAGAGCTACCCTATGACATAGCAATTGCACTACTGGATATTTACCCCAAAGATACAAATGTAGGGATCCGTAGGGGTACTTGCACCCCAATGTTTATAGCAGCAATGTCCACAACAGACAACTGTAGAAAGAGCCAAGATGTCCATTGACAGATGAATGGATAATGAAGATGTGGCATATATATATATATACACACATATACAATGGAATATTATGCAGCCATCAAAAGGAATGAAATCTTGCCATTTGCAACGAAGTGGATGGAACTGGAGGGTGTTATGCTGAGTGAAATAAGTCAATCAGAGAAAGACATGTAATCATATGATCTCACTGATATGAGGAATTCTTAATCTCAGGAAACAAACTGAGGGTTGCTGGAATGGTGGGGAGTGGGAGGGATGGGTTAGTCTGGTGATGGGTATTAAAGAGGGCACATACTGAATGGAGCACTGGGTGTTATACCCAATGAATCATGGAACACTACATCAAAAACTAATGATGTAATATATGGTGATTAACATAACATAATAAAATTTAAAAAAATAAAATAAATAAATGATGCAAAAATGAAAGTACCAAATGATATCAAGGATTATAAGTGAGATAGGTAGGTTGGGGAAGGTGAGCGTGTTCCACCAACGTCCTAGCTGGGTTGGAAACTTAGTTTTATGTAGTTGGTGCATGAAATTTCCTTTCTGTGTCCACTCCACCGATTAGGGAGTCCAGGTCTCTCCTCTCACTCCTGGAATTCATTAGCATCCTGGAGGTTACCTCTGCAGCATGGAAGCCTAAGGAGGCCTTAGGACACTGGTGATTATGACTCCTGTTGGACAATCAGGGTTCAATATGCTAGATGCTGTTTGTGAATGGTTTTCCTGGGAAGGCAACCAAAAGGATATGAAGAGAGTGTGTTGAGCTATCAGGTACAGTGCTCTCTTGGCTGGTGATTGGATAGGTGAGTCCATAGGTGGTGACACACATCTCTAGTGGTAGTGGCAGATAGCCTTGGCTCCGGTGGACCACATTTTTCTTACCCAAGTGTTCCTTTCTCCCTCCCTAAGCTGACTCATCATATTACTCTGAGGACAGGAATAAATGAACCCTTCCATTACATATCTGAGTCTTGGAATGGCTTTTGAACTTAAACACCAAATATTCGGGCCTCTATTCTCTGGTTAATGGGTGATTCATGTTCTGTTGTTTGGGTTGGGTCTGGTCCTCAAAAATCCCAGTAGCTTGGGTGGATTGAGGAAGACATCATTAATTTTTCAAAATATTATTCATCTGCATAAATTTCTACACAGTCTTCAGAAGGGGACATAAGTTTTACCGTATCCTTAGATGAAGTTATCAGAACCTTCCACAAAGAAATGTACAGATATCCTCAGCAGCTTCCAGTGCTATTGCAGAAAGACAGGGCTATAGATTTTCCTAGAAGTGTGAAATAATTCACAAGGCTTGCTCATTATTCATATGGACAGCACATTAATAACACAGAACCCTGAAATCTTGCCTTATCTAGGCTGAAGCCCAGCTAGAGGGATGGGGGAGGAGCTGACTCCTTAGATTTAGAACAACATTTTTCCCCCTTTCCGAAAAAAAATAAGAATTGATTAAAAGTGCTCTCATATCAGACAAGAACGGGTATTTGAAAACACCTAAGCTTTTTGGAAATAATGGAAACCGGTGGCTTTGGAGCTACTTTCGGGAAATTTCCTTAATGAATTTGGAATTCTGTGTAACCAAATACATTCTGAACTAGAAAAATGACAAGAGTTTGGGGTGTGTTGTACCATGATTACACACACACACACACACACACACGTGACATACATACCACTACACATATTTGTGTACAGAATTTTGTACCTCCCAAGTAGCTACATTGATTGACATTAAAATGGGATTTACTATATTTATGTCCAAGTACATGCACTAAATATACTTTCACATATAGTTTTGCCATGGAAGTGAGATCAAGATCCTTAGAGGATTTCTTAGATGATACCCAGATGCATGAACCTGATCCTATTGAAGAAATGGAGGGCATTATGTATACAAGAATCGTTGCTAAATAAAGTCACTGTGCACAGTTATAATGCATGTAATTTGTATTATGTTCCCCAAACATCTAGTCTCATTATAAAATTACCTATTTATCTTCTTCTCTTTTGGTGAACCAAATAAAGAAAAGTGGCTAACTAACTGAGTTTGTAAGCTGTCTATCACAGAGTATGATTTATATATAATTTTTCTCTCCTGCCTCCTTAACACTGGGTATTACCAAACTTTTTATCTCTGCCTATTGGATTGATGAAACACTACATTTCAGTGTTTAATTTACATTTCTTCAATTGAGTGACATTGAATGTTTTTTTCCATGTTTATCAGCCATTTTCTTACACACACACAAAAATACAGGTTCAGACCATTTTTTAAATTATATAACAGCCTTTTTTGTTTTTTGTTTTTTATAACAGCGTTTTGATTTATCAGGTTGTATATGTGTGCATCCTGTGTGCAAAAAAAAATACAGGTTCAGACCATTTTTTTAATTATATAACAGCGTTTTGATTTATCAGGTTGTATATGTGTGTCTCCTGTGTGTGCATGGATATTTTCTATAAGGACACACAGAAATCTGGTGACAGTGGTTGCTTCTGGCAATGAAGATGTGAGAGAATCAGTGGGCAAGGGGAGGAGAAGAATTACTCTTATTTTCCTTTCTTGCCGTTTTTGTGTATGTATATTCCTATTTATGCCAGGTTATATATATCAAAGAGTAATTTTTTCCAGAAAATTAATTTTTTTTATTTAACTTGAGAACAGTAGGGAAATGACTCTGAGCCAGGAGGCAGGGATTCCCTTGATCTTTAGGGATCCGGCAGGTCACATGAATGGGCCAGAGCCAGGTTTCATAGAAAGGGGCGAGGTCTGTGCATACTGGAGTATCCCATCCAAAGGCACACAGTCCATTTCACTACTCTGCCAACCTAAGGAATAGGTCTGAAGGTACTTTCTGTGGCTGGGCTGTCAGCTGGAAACTGCTGCTTTAAACTTAAAAAAAAAAATGACATCCCTTCTTAGTTTCAGAAGTATGGGGATATCTGAAGACTGAATTCCTGTTCTCTTTATTATGCAAAGAAACAAAACATAGAGACAGACCTTTTATTAGATGGTACAAAAAGCTTTGACAGTTCTTCTACATCCTTCCTCTCATTCCTCCTGCTAATGCAGACTTGGATCCCTCACATACCTGGACAGGATTAGGTGCCAAGGAAGGAGCAAAAGAACATTTGTATGTAATTTAGAAATTACGCCTGAATGTGCCACAATGTTACTAATGATGCTCTAGTAGACCCTCTTCAATAACAATAGAATCTGTCTTCAGAAATGCCTCCTGATGAAGTCAACTGAGCTCACCATCCCGTCTATTAAACAAGCTAGAGTCTGTGTTAAGGAGGGCATGTACTGCATGGAGCACAGGGTGTTATATGAAAACAATGAATCGTGGATCACTACACACTACATCAAAAACTAATGATGTATTGTATGATGACTAACATAACAAAATAAAATAAAATTAAAAGAAAGAAAGAAAGAAAGAAAGAAAGAAAGAAAGAAAGAACGAACGAACGAACAAGGCAGGCATCAAACAGATGGTAATGAAGGGACCCCAGACTGCCGCTGTGTCGTGTATCCCTGATCTACCACAGCGATTCATTATCTTGGTATTTCATTGTGTGGGGACGACAAGTAACAAATGGCAGAACCAAAATAGGTCATCTTCCCTGTCCTCTAAAACATCTAATATTTGTGAATAAAAATAAGGGCTTAAGCTTTTTCATACAATGTTTGCTCTGGAAGGTCCCTAGATGATTTCCAAACTGTAGTTCAGCCTGACATGTCACAGAGATATTATAAATCACATTACTACCAAGACCTGTTGTGCAATGTTTGGTTAGCCAGTGTTAAGAAAAAATACTGAGCTATTGGCATAGGAATTATCAATCAGTCTCAAAAGGGATGTATTTGAGAATACATCCCTGGAAACAAAAACAAAGACATAGTCTATATAGTCTATACTAACATGGCCTGAAGTCCAGTTCATGGAACACTGGGTTTATAGGGCACAAGTAAATGTTACAGAGAAAAAGGTTCTCTAGTCAAAGAAGTCTGGGACATAATGGGTCCAAGTTCAACAAGTTTCTTTTCTGCAGAACTTCTCAGAGGCTTTCATATGCTATCATATTTTGGATGGCTAAGAAGGGGCTATTATACGCGGTATTTCTCATATGTATTTCATACTACTCTATAGAAAACTATTGCTAAATTTCAAATTTCCTTCAGTTCTCAGACCTTTTTCTCCACCATGGCTGTCTCTAGAGACTACGACGTTATGTGGGCAAGAAAATTTTATCATGTATTTTCCAAAGGAGCAATCTCCAGAAGCAATTTTTAGATATTTGGGTTCTGGAATCTCATATAATGCAACTTGAAAAAAAATTCCAAGTCTCAATCTACCAAATAAATCTTATTTTGTTAAAATTAGTTATAAACTGTGAAAGTGAATACAAACAATTGTTTGGAAAAAAATGAACGAAGCCATTTTATAGATAGATGTTTTAATCCTTTTAAGCATTCCTTGTCTCATCTCCCTTTGATCACTTTTTTCCTCTGAACGTTCCTTTCCTTGTTCCTCTTTGTGTGTCCTGTCTCCCTGTCTCCTTCCCTGTAAGTCTAACTGTTTTTCTGCATCTGGGTCTCTGTGTATCTTGCTTGCTTGGTCTTACCTTATAGGTTATGTATGATGAGTCAAGAGCAAAACATCCTCTTATATGGTGGGGTTTTGTTTTCACAGAAACAGGAAGGAGTATGAAGATTTTTTCATTATATTAACTATACACTAATCCTAGTGACAAACAGAAAATGTGGGATTTCTATAGTTGTGAAAGTTAAAAAGTTCTGTGATATAAGCTAGTCACTTCTGGCTGATATCCAGTATAAAAAGACAAGAACACCAGGTCATGTTTGTAGCAATCAGTCAGAGAAATGATCAGAATTTACACTGAATGAAAGGAAAGGCCTATGAACTTATCATGTAGACTTTTCTTAATAAGAGTGATGCTCAAATCCAGAGAGAATTATGAGAACTTCTCTACAAACCAGTACTTATAAGGATGTTTTTCACATATTTTTCTAAGTCGCCAGTAGACATAAATTGCATGAGAATAAAATCCTAAATAGAGAAAACTGCATGAGAATTTCTCCATAAAACAGTCATTTTGTCCCTCTATCCCTTAAACAATGATGCTTCAGTCATTCCATATAACGGAAACCATTATTTATAAAAATGCTTCTAATTACTCAATGGCCATGACCTCAGAAAGGGCAATTAATCAGTCCTGTCTGACACAAAAAGGGGAAGGAGCAGGCATGGCCTGAAGGACCGAATGTTTCTGAAAATATGCACATGGTTGGACTTTCTGCCCCTTCTCACCCAGGATTTTGGTATCTTACACGAAAGGCTTTGGAATAGAATGTGTGTTTTTGCTACATCCTCGTCTGCCCACACTTGGTAAATAGGGCCCTGGAGTCAGAGAGCCCAGACTGGACTTCTGGATCTGTCATTACTGGCTGCGTGATTTTGAGCAAGTCACAGATTTCCCATGCCTCAATTTTCTGACTGGCAAAATGGAATAATAGGAGACACCTTTGGGAGTTGGGGTTAGAATTAAATGAACGTACAGACTTGAAGGACCTCAAAGAAGCGTACAGGGTAAGCCTTCAAGAACATTTTGGCCATCATTTTGATTATTGTTAACAAAGATAGTAAGGAAGGCACCCTTCTCTAGGGTTAGAGAATAATTAACAATACACGAGATGGTGTGAATCAGTGTAATGACTTAATATCCGGTCAGAATAGTGCTAGGCACATGTGCAAGAGTATAATGCTTTTCAAAATATTTATAAATACCTATCACAATATTTAAGCTGTTGAGTGTTTTTCTTTGGTATTTTCACTTATTAAGCAATAGAAGATCATTCTTTAAACTCAAAGCCCACTCTTTAAAAATTTCTCCCAAAATCCTGTATTCTATTTTTGGATAAGTTGCTAAGATTACACTGAAGACTAAAATTTATGTCCCATTTTGAATCATCTGGTCTCTGATTTTGAATCTTAGAATAATAGAATATATGCTTATTTTAAAATCATAGCTGTTTCTCCGGTTTCGAAAACACTGTGGAAGGCAAGTGACCTGTAATTTCAGAGGCAAGTAAATAACAGCAATTGGAACAGTTACATGGGAAATGCACTATGTACAACAGGATATATGTTCAGGACAAATATGGTATATGGATTGTCAACCGCTGTCATGGGGAGAAGCTGGTTTCTATCCATTTTTAGGCTTAGAAAGGGAAATGCATGAAACACTATAAATATGTCCAAGTGGAGGAAATGGTTAGATAAATGAAATTGTATCCACCCCTGAAACCCTATACAGCTATTAGAAATAATGTTTTTGAAGAATATGTTTTAAGTTGGGGAATGTTTGTCATATGGTAAATGAAACAAGCTGTCGATAAAAGAGTACTATGACATTTTAGTTTAGTAAAATACCTGCCATGTGAATTTCTTTCTTTTTTTTTTTTTTAAAGACTTTATTTATTTTTCAACAGAGAGAGAGACAGTGAGAGAGGGAACACAAGCAGGGGGAGGGGGAGAGGGAGAAGCAGGCTTCACGCGGAGCAGGCAGCCCGATGCGGGGCTCGATCCCAGGACCCTGGGATCATGACCTGAGCCAAAGGCAGACGCTTAACAACTGAGCCACCCAGGCGCCCCCCATGTGAGTTTCTTTTTAATGATGGTTAAGCCTAAATGGACATGTACGTGTTTTCTTACAAAATAATGATAATCTCTGAGCAATAATATTATGTGTGCCTTTAATGTATGGATTATTTCTACAGTTTTCAAAATTCCTATAAGAAACACACATTCCTGAAGCTGACTCACCAGCAATAGTGATATCCAGGATAATTAGTTAGAAGCAGTTCCAGGAAAAGATGGTGGCTACAATTAAAATGCAACAAAACTTTGGAAAACAATGTGCCTTTCTAAGCATTACCCACACTTACTAGTAAAATAGGAAAGAGACACCAACATTTAGCGAGTATGTAACGGGAACCAGATATTACGCAAAACAAACTCTACACATGACTTCCTTAATCCTCACCACAAGTCAAAATAATTATCATCTCCATTTCACAGCCAAGGAACAAATTAAAAAGCATATGTGACTTGCCCAAGGTAATTCTATTAGTAACTGATATAGCTGAGTTCCACTCATGTCTGTCTAATTGCACAGTTCATGATCTTAATAACTACACTGGAATTATTAATTTATGTCTGCACTTCCTTTTTCATTTGCATGTAGAGATTTGGGCCATAAAAAAAATTTTGATCATAGCAGCACTTTTCTCATGCATGCCAATGGATTCAAGGATTTTAGAAGAGTGGAATGCTATAGGTTCACACCATAGAATACTCTATAATTTATTGACTTTTGCTTGGAAGATAGGGACTAATAGCCCTCTTGCCTGAACCTACCACACTAAAGAATTCAGTTTCCAAAGTCAAATAAACTTGTTCTGAGAGACAGAATATTCCCATTATGTGGCTGAGCTTCTCATAGAAACTTAGGGCCAGATGCCATTTCCCCCTCTGCCAGAATAAACAGTGTATTGCTCTTTATGTCTTACATCCAAATCCTGAAGGCAATTCTAATTCTAGATCATTAGAAAAAAAATGAACTGGAAACAAAATGGAGATTCATAATTAACAGACTCGAGGCTTTCTTTGGCAGACAGCTTGAGAAACTATCATGGCTTTATAATGTTCGTTGGCTTCAAAGGCCAAGAGTTTCCTCCTACAAGTGAAAAAGTGGCATTTCTAGTCTAACTGCTTGCCTCTCCTGCATTGGAGGAGATGTGATGTTGACTGTGATCTGGAACAAATAAATAACCATAAGCGCAAATTTTCAACCTCAATTCCATTGACATTTGGGGCTGTGTAATACTTTGTTGTGGGTGCTGTCCTGTGCATTATAGGATGTTTAGCAGCATTGTTGGCTTTTACTCACCAGATGTGAATAATATCCCCCTAATTGCAAGAGATGTCTAGATCAAAAATGTCTCCAGATAGTGCCAAATGACCCCTGAAAATGTACTAATTGAGAATTTACTGATAATAGTATATTCCCAAACTTGGCTTTTTCTCATCCTTTAGAAAAATTAAAAAAAAAAAAAAAGCTTGACCTTACCATGGTACACAATGGTAAGGTGAACAAGCCCCATGTACAGCTCTCTGGCTATGGTTGATTGGGCAAAGGTTAACATGTGACACAAGCTGAGCCAGTTATATTTGGTCCTTTTGGAGAATGCATTTAAAACACAGGAGACGAGTCAAATATATTTGGGCTGTATTGTGATGCCATATGAGATTGGAGTTGGCATCATGGAAATAACAGCTTCACACCAGCCCATAAGTTATAGGAATTCGAAAGCTAAAATCTTAGAAGAGGGAACCAGTCCACACAGAGGAGAAGGAGGGAACAGAGATCAGAAAGAGTGTGTCCCATGAACAAAGAAAACAAGATGGCGGCTGCTGGCAGAATTTATGGATTCCATGAGGTTTCTAGGAAATGGACTCCCCAGGATTCTTCTCTTTTCTTAAAAAAAATAACTTTCCTTGGTCTAGCTTGAGTGTGTTTCTCTTTCTAACCACCATACTTCATAATGAAAACATAACACAAGCCAATCTAGAAGGTGTCCTGCTTTATCTGTTTCTAGAGGTAGAACAATGGATTCTAAGCCAAGAGATTTGGGTTCTGTTTGCTACTGTGTGACCCTGAAAAATGACTCACTTGAGTCCTGATTTTCTTACTGAAGAATCTGAACATCACCTCATACTTGGCTCTAAAATTATGAAAGATAGTGATGGGGAGAGATACTTATGGTCCTTTTGAACCTTGGACTCACTATTAGCACATATAAAGTTGTTTTAAAGATGGTGGTCAAGACTTGGTAATACCGTCAGTTACTCTAGGCTTAAGAGTCAGTAAAGCAGAGGAGGGGCCTGGGGCTCAGTCGGTTAAGCATCTGCCTTCAGCTCAGGTCATGATCTCAGGGTCCTGGGATTAAGTCCTGCATCGGGCTCCCCACTCAGTGGGGAACCCGCTTCTCCCTCTCCCTCTGCTACTCCCCTCTGCTTGTACTCTCTCTCACTCTCTCTGTCAAATAAATAAATAAAATCTTTAAAAAAAAAAGTCAGTCAGGCTACAGCTTGTCAGCCATGGGACCAATGGAACATTACATAACCCTTCTAAGCCCCAGTTTTTTCATGTTTAAAATAGGAGGAAAAGTGTATCTGTTGCAATGATCCCTGTCTTCTGGCCTTCAAGTCCTTATAGCTCACTCCCACACTGAATGGGGATGACTTAAATAACCAACCGGATATTGTGGAAATAGTGAAGTGTAACTTCTGAGGCTAGATTATAAAAAAGAAGGCCACTGTGGTCCATGCCAACAGCCATGTGAGTGAGCCATCTTGAAACCATCCTCCAGCATCAGTCAAGCCTTTAGATCTTGACTGCAACTGCGTGAGAGACCCAGAGCCAGACACACTCAGCTAAGTGGAATTCCTGACCCCCAGGAGCTGTGAGAGAATGTTTGCTGTTGCAAGCTGCTGGGGGTCATTTGTTACACAGTGATAGGTAACTGTTCTAGGATCCTTGGGAGGAGTAAATAAAATAATGCATGCGAAGTGTTTAGGACAGTGCTTGGCACATGGTGAATATTCAGAGCACCTCTATTTGTTTATGAATGCATGTGAGGCACCCAGAGCAGTTGTCTGGCATAGAGTAAATGCTCATTAAATATGCATTGAATAAATGTTATCTTTGGTACCATTGTCACCATCATCATTATATAAAACCTCAATCCAAAATCACTTCCCAAATGAGCTGGACCCTACAATTTCTTTTTCTTTTTTTTTTTTTTTAAGATTTTAGTTATTTGAGAAAGAGAGACAGACGGAGATAGTGAGAGAGAGCACAAGCAGGGAGGAGAGGGAGAGAAGCAGGTTCCCTGCCAGGCAGGGAGCTCGATGAGGGACTCGATCCCAGGATCCTGGGATCACAACCCAAGCCAAGGCAGACGCTTAACCAACTGAGCCACCCAGGTGCCCCTGGACCCTTCAATTTCTTGACTTGAGAAATTATTTTACCTTAACCTTCTCTAAAAAACAATAAAATAAGCCATGTGAAAGTCACAAAGCCAGAGAAGCAAGAATTCTAACTATGCTGAGGACTGGCATTTGTACAACCTTCCAGCGCTTTGGATGCACCTTGTTGGTTATCCTGAACCATATATAGGTGAAACAAAAAAATATATATATCTATTACAGACAGTGAACACCTAGATAAACACCTAAAGAGAGATGTAAAACCAGCTACTTACCATCAACACAGGAAGGTCTGTTTCTTGTCGTGCCAGCCACTTTTCCAGGTAGACAGGAACACTTGACTGTTTGCGACCGCTCCTCGATGCGATTCTTATTACAACATCTGTGCGCGGCAATCACTTCACATGTCCCTCCTTCTGGCAAGAGAGAAAGAACAGGGACACTGATTAGAAATAATTCAGTGGCCATTAAGGCCTGTGGGGGTATGTGTGGAGGGGCTGGGGAAAGTGAGAGAAAATACAGAAAGAGTGTTCATGAAGCATAATTACCGCAGGACTCTCTCCCGTCCACTCTCTATTAACATCTATTTACACATGTCTACAAGACCATATGCTAGGTATGCACAGTCCTGGAGAAGACAGGTATTACAGCACCATACTTCAAATGCAACAAAGAACCCTGATGAGGGCGCCTGGGTGGCTCAGTTGGTTAAGCGACTGCCTTCGGCTCAGGTCATGATCCTGGAGTCTGTGGATCGAGTCCCGCATTGGGCTCCCTGCTCGGCAGGGAGTCTGCTTCTCCCTCTGACCCTCCCGACCCTCCCCCCGTCATGTGCTCTCTCTCTCAGTCTCCCTCTCTCAAATAAATAAATAAAATCTTAAAAAAAAAAAAAGAGCCCCGATGAATAGCCCTCAAGAGGTGATGGTTCTAGGCTGTATATACTGAGAAGCAGTGAAGCAACGCATGCCTGGAGCTAACACAAAATAAAGAGTCTACCTGATTTAAATGCATTATATTATGGGAGCTCACTCCTGTGTTATCTTTCCATTTAGAATTCTCTGAGCTCCCTCCCACTAATGACAAGCAACTGACACGCCAGTCATACAGAACCTGCAGTGGGTGGCAGGAAGGCTGCCAGAAAATTAACTCTCCCTCCCACTGCCTGCTCACTCTCCAGGGGGCTGAATAAAAAACCTAGTTGGGGAGTCATTTGCCAAATCCAGATCCCCCATCCAAAAAATGGTAGAAGGAATAGCTGGAGAAAATAGGTATGTGCTTTAAATGGCATCTCAAATTACAGAGCTAGGCATATGGCTTCACTTAATTGTTACAGGTCAGCCATGCATTCAACATTTATTGGCAACATAATGTATATCACTCTCCACTAGGTTCTTAACAGGTGAAGGGTTGGGTCTGTCTGAATGTTGGTGAGCATTCAGGTGGCTCTTGACAGCATGCAGGACAGTTCTTTAGGAACACAAAAGATACTCCAAGTGACTGGAGACCAGGAATTAACTTTCTCAATATCAAGTTTTATGTTCAGGAAGGATATATTTTATTTATTTATTTATTTTTAAGATTTTATTTATTTGTGAGAGAGAGAATGAGAGACAGAGAGCATGAGAGGGAGGAGGGTCAGAGGGAGAAGCAGACTCCCTGCTGAGCAGGGAGCTTGATGTGGGACTCAATCCCGGGACTCCAGGATCATGACCTGAGCCGAAGGCAGTCGCTTAACCAACCTAGCCACCCAGGCGCCCAGGATATATTTTATTTGACAAGAATGGACTCAGAACATTTAGGATTCAGTTGGCATAAATTCAGCAAGCATTTGTCAAGCAATCACTATATACAAGTTACTGTGTTATAAGTTGTTAGAGACATGTGTTCAGCCCATACATGGTGGGCCTTAGGAAACACTGGAGAAAAAGAGGAGGGAAGGAAGAGAGGAGACAGGAAAGACCGAAGACCCAGCTTCATCCTATCCTGAGAATCCACAATATAATGCAGTAATTCTCAATGCAGGGGCAGGAATGGGCTTGATTTTGCTATCCACCCTCCCCACCAGTGACATTTGGAAAAATCTGGAGACATTTTGAATTGTCATTACTGGTGGATGGTAGGTACTCTTGGCATCTAGCAGGTGAAGGCCATGGATGCGCTAAAACATCCCACAGGGCACAGGGAAGATCCCACACCAAAGAACAATCTTGTCCAGAATGTCATCAGTGCCCAGGTTGAGAAATCCTGGTTTAATAGGAAAGAAACACAAGAATCTCTGCTTCAAGGCAGACTAATTCTGCCTCCCCTCAACGGGAGGGCAGAGTTTGGGCTTTAGAGTCAGCCTCTTTCAGTCTGAATCTCAGCTCTGCTACTTACTGAGTGCTTCAGTTTCCTCATCTGTAAAATGGGAATAATATTAACACCTGCCTCACAGGGTTGCATGATGATAAACCAACATATGTATAGGGGTTAGCATTGAGCCTGATACATAGTAGAGAGTCCATATGTGCTACCTATGATAATATCTGGCCATCATGATATATTTCCTTGGGAATGTCACCCTCCTTTCTGCCTCAGTAATTGTGCAAATATGGTTTCTCCTAGGATATTCCCTCTTACTCCTCATCCTTCTACCCACCACCTACAACTCAAATGCACTCACTAACCCTTCTTTGAACTCAGTGCAAAGGTCAGTTCCTCCAAGAACATCTCACTCCCACCACTGCTCATTCTCTTGGCACTTTACACATTTCCTCACCGAACTGTATCCACGAGTCTGTGACCACAGGCAAATTGAAAGCTTGGTCAGGGCCAAGGTTAGCCTTATTGTCAACAACTGCTGTAGGTACACTATAACTGTTGGTTGAATGAATGAAGAAATAAGTGCATTAACTTAAAATTAGCACCACAAAGCAAGTACCAAGTTCTGTGGACATAGGTCAAAGGAGATACCCATTTTTTTTAAAGAATTCAAAAGTCTTCTTAAGTTGGGAGATGAAAGGTTGAACTTCAACAGGCCATGATGAAGGAAAAGCATTTCACTAATGTGAAAGTTTGGGGCATTTTTAAAAATATAACCTTTTAATTAATTATAGAATAGTCTTAGATTTATAGGAAATTTGTGAGGATAGTACTGTGAGTTCCCATATGCCACAGCCTATAATTTCCTATTTTTATTCCACTAATATTAACATCTTATATGAGTATGCTAGTTTTGTTACAATTAATGAACCAATACTGATACATGATTATTAATTAAAGTCAATGCTATATTCAGATTTCCTTAGTTTGTATCTAATGCCTCTTTTTCTGTTCCAGGATACCATCCAGCATGCCACATTACATTTAGTTGTTTTATCTCCTTAGGCTTCTTCTCTTGGCTATGATAGTTTCTCAGACATTCCATCCTTTTTGATGACCTTGACAGTTTTGAGAAGTGTTGCTCAGGTTATTTTGTAAAATGTCCCTCAGGTGTTATTTATCTGATGCTTTTCTTATGATGAGACTAAGGTTATGTGTTTCTGGAGGAAGACCACAGAGGGAAAGTGCCATTCTCATCACATCATATCAAGGGTACATACTATCAACATGACTTACTACTATTGAAGTTGACCCTGATCACTTGGCTAAGGTAGTGCTCGTCAGATTCCCCCACTGTAACAGTACTCTCCTCCTTGTCTTTCCATACTGTCCTCTTTGGAAAGAAGTCACTATGTGCAGCCCACACTTAGGGAGTAGAGAGTTATGCTCCGCCTCTGTGAGGTTACAATATCTACTAAAGTTACTGGGAATTCATCTGCATGACAGATGTGTCTCCTCCCTCCCATCTACTTACTTATTTAATCATTTATATCAGTATGGACTCACAGAGTTTTATTTTACACACTGGGTTATAATCCAATACTACATTAATTATTTTGTTGCTCAGAATTGTCCAGCCCTGGCCACTGTGAACTCCTTCAGTTGGTTTCTGTGTCCTGTCTCCCTGTACTGCCTGCACCCCTCACCTTTTTTGAGCACTTCCTTACTTTCTAACTCTACAAGATGCCTCAGGCTCATCTTGTATGTTTCCTACCCCAGTCCTAGAGCCAGACTTCTCTAAGGAGCTGGTCAGGGCATTTAAAAAAAGATGTTAGAGTAGATGGAAGTAAGGACCTGAAATTGGAGAAAACTTCCCTCTCCAGAAAGAGTACTTGGTGTGAGTCTTCTGTTTCATTGAGGCACTAATAGGGATTTTGAAACCAAGAACTGATAGGATCTAGATATTGTTCAAGAGTGACCCCCCCCCCCCCCGGGAGGAAGTGGAGAAGTGCAAGGTGGTGAAGCAGAAGAAATAAAAGGCCAACGCAAAATTCTGAGCAGAAAGTAAGGGGGCTTGAATTTGGAACATGGGAAGAAATTCACACTGTTGCCACATGCCCTTCATTGGGATGAGAGTTAATGAAACAATAAGGCTAATCACACATTACACTCCTCAACCCAGATACCTGCAATCAGGTTGCTTTAACTTGTAATTGTCAGCTCTAAGTACCCTTAGTCAATTCAGTAATTGCTGGTTCTATACTTCATGAAAATAACACCAATTTTAAAGTTACCACTTGGTTTTAATATAAGACTAGAACAACATTTATGAATGAATGTGGTACAAGCTATAGAAAAGCTTCTAGGATACATCTTGAATCTCATTTGACTTATAGTTAAGTCAATGACAGACATGCCAAATCATCCAAATCACTGCCCTGAATTAAACAATGTGGACAATGAGGTGGCCACTGGAGGCCCAAAGCCAGTCTCTCCTAACACTCTTGTAGATGAGCCAAAGGAACAGTTCTGGGTCGGCTCAGTGCTCACTGACATTTACTGAATTCTGATTGGATGCTGGGCACTGTACCTGGCACTCTATCTACATTATTTATAAAGCTCCTAGCAACTGCAAAAGTTTTTGTCCCCACCTAACAGATGAAAAGCTGAGACTCAGAGAGGTTGAATAACATGCCCCAAATTATACAAGTATGAACTGGTCTGCTGGACTCCACAACTTTGTGTTTGTGCGTCTTGTCATGAGTTGTCATTCTTTGTTGATAAAGAACTTCCAAAAGGGAGTCAACACTTTGCTTACAAAGGTTATCAAGGTTAAATATCCAACTCACCCTTCTTCCCTCAATTATATTCTGACCCCATTTGCTACCACCCTTCCCTCCATCGCTCTGCTCCATGGACACGGGTCTCCTTGTAGGTTATTGCCTGAACATGGCAGACGTGGTCCCTCTTGAGTGTTACTCTAAAATCAGGTAGGTGTTGCTCTAAATAAGAAGCTCATCTGGTCTTCTTGACAAGTTGAACTGTGCCTCACCTGGGATATGGCAAATCTATGGCTCCCCCCTTCACTCTCTCCACATCTTTGCCCAAATGTCATTTTTTTTTCAGAGTCTCACTTGACTACCCTATCAAAATCATAATTCTCTTAGAAAGCATTCATGATCTCCTTTATTTTGCTTCACGTCCTTACCTGTGTCAGCTCCAGAACATTTGTGATTTTCAATTACTATATGTAATTAATGTATTTATTATCCTTATTGTCTCTATGTCCCCCTCCCCCCAATATAACCATCTCAAGGACAGGGACTCCTATTGTTTATTTATTAAAAATTGTCTGGCATAGTATTATTAGTATTTAACAAGTGTTTAACAAGCGACACAGCTACGTAACTAGTGGTGATAACTATGGTAATACAGGAGTTAGCCACTTGACTACTTACTATGTTCCTGACACCATGAAAGATACATTATAAACCCTTTATTCATTTTATGGTTACTAAAATCCAATGAGGTTATGATTACCCCTATTTTACAGGGGAGGCAACTGAGATCAAGAGCAGTTAAAAAACTAGCCCATGTTTTAACTAACCAGATACCTATTCTCTGGCAGCATGTGGACCAGAGCCCAGATCTTCTGATCCCCTTTGCAGTGCTCATTCTCCAGTCCCACCTGGGCCTAGCATACATGCTGATGTTTCTCTGAAAAGGGCAGGAGAACTCAGTGACTGGAAATTGACAAGTGCTCCATTTTCATTAAAACCTTGTGTATAAAGTCAGTGACCCCAGACCACGTCTTCCTTGGGCTCATGGATGATGGATTTGCCCATGGGAAGCCAGAGAGGTATTGCTCTAAATAACAAGCTCATCTGGTCTTGACAGGTTCAACTATAGCTTCATTTTACACCAGCTGCTTGGAGGTATGCCAATGTGGAATATGCAACCAGGTCCTGGAGCCCATAGGACCCTAAAATTTAGAAAGTCTGATTAGACCTGTCATAGCCAAATCTCCTGAATCCAAAGGTTTATATTTGTGACTGACCTAGCCATAGTCAACCAGAGCAAGTCAATCTTTCAATCTATCCAGACCATGAAATCCTGGTCCACTGACTTATGTTGGAGAAATAAAAATATTAGATGGTTGACAGGAAATGGCTCAGTTCTTTTATCACCATAGGGAGAGAATTTTTCAAGACCCTCTGGAACTGTAGTCTAACTTACCTATTGTCTTCATTAGCTGGCTGTTTGAAAAAGGGGACCAGAAACGAAAACATTCCTCAGCTTTGTCTCTGATATGTAAGATTTGTCATAACCCTTTCTGGAAACTAGAAATTTTTTTCCTTGAAATCTATTTTATCTACATTTTGAAGATTACCTAGTGAACTGTCCTTTCAAACCTAACTGCCAAGGTTATTGCAAAATCATAATGATAATATTTGTCATGTAAATGTCTTTCAGACTTTGCTTTGGCACCAATGCCAATCCATTCCTAAATTTTATCTCAATCCAAGTCAAAATGATTTCAAGATGAGCTATGGCCCCTCAAAGCAGTCATTTAAGTGCTCAGAAAATTGAGCTTCCCTTTTTTGCTTATGGATTATATGGAAAATGGCTTCTTTTCTGGATTTCACCCAGCATCTGTAGCTCCAGCAAATATGATGGTGAGGTAACCTATTAGCTAATGGCAAAGAATGTGGCATAAAGAACAAGCCAGTATAAAGGTTGTCTGTACTATTCAGATTTTCCAGATTATTGCTCATATCATCACTTGACTTTGTCTATGGGAAAACATCTAAGATAAAATAAGAAATTAGTCTCATAACCTAAATCACATTTTATAAGGGGTCCCATTGTTCTTTTAGATTAGAAGGTAAATGCGGCAATTACCCGGCTAACACAGGTCAGTCGAAAAATGTTAGATATGTTAGATGAACATCAATTTCTGTTCTCCCTCTACCACAAATTTTCTAAATGATGGCCTTGCTTCTCACTCCCTTTGTCCATGTTCACCCAAGTGGCAATGGCAAAGTCCCCTGCAGGGAAGCTCCACGGGGCAGCTCTCCACTTTCCTTTCTGCTTTTTCTCTTGTGTTTGTCAGACCTCTGAGTAGATTATCAAAACCTAATTTTTTTTAAAGATTTTATTTATTTATTTGAGAGAGAGAGAATGAGAGAGAGCAAGCACATGAGAGGGGGGAGGGTCAGAGGGAGAAGCAGACTCTCCGCTGAGCAGGGAGCCCGATGTGGGACTCGATCCCGGGACTCCAGGATCATGACCTGAGCCGAAGGCAGTCGCTTAACCAACTGAGCCACCCAGGCGCCCAATCAAAACCTATTTTTAACAGGAAGAGAAAGTTTCTAATATCCGAAAAGGGGGGGCGGGGGAAGACAGCATTTCAAGATTATTTCTGGCAGCAGCAGGGCTCTCTGAGCTGGAGAAGTTAAAAAAATGCCAAGCCCAATATGCTCCTAGCAATGATCCCTCCTTCCCTGCTCAATGCATCACTGTCTTGCCCTGCACAAGCGAGGAAACACAAAGAAGATGAATTGCTAAGGGCAACGTTTCTTTTAAAAAGAGTCCCCACTGATGACAATGATATGGCAAGATAGAAAGAGATGATGAGGTTAGAAATGACTGGCAAGCAGATGGTAAAAACTTGAAGGTTGGCATCATGAAATGGTTTGCTCCCAGAATGGTCATCTAAGAGAGCTCACACCAAGCCACTGGATTGCTCTGGGCTACAAACTGGGTCAGCCATTTAAGAATGGGCACTTAACGGAAATTGCTAGTGTCTGATCCTTTTCATCTGCCAGGGAATTTGACATTCAGTTTAGTTTGGTGTTGATGGCTTCGTGTCAATGACAAAGCATGGCCAAGCAATTCAAAATTATCACAATACCAGGTTTTCTGGGAAAGGAAATGCTAGGGGAGATTAAAAAGTTGGAATAAAAGAGAATCACCTTAAAAATAAAAAGAGAGAGAATATAAGTCTAAACCCTATACTTTATTTTTATTTTATTTATTTATTTTTGCCCTCGTACTCATCATTCAGGTCTTCTTTAGGTGTCCTTGAACCATACTGGCAGTTAAATTCCCCTGCTATATGATTCTACAACCTCACATTCTCCCAGAATAATATTCACAATGTATTATTTTGACATTTTCAAATAATCTTTTGCTTTTTCTGTAAAGGGTAAAGGCAGCAATTTTTCTTTTTTATCACTCTATCCCTAGTACTCAACTTGGAATGTGGCCTATGTTTGGTCTGTAAATATTTGTTGAATGAACCTCTTCCCCAAAGACTAGCTTTGGATCCTCATGATATGATGTCTTCACAAGCCAAACTTCTCTTTTGCAGTGTATCTCCTAGCAGGAATGTTTGGTTCACTGCTTGTCTGTCCCATTGGGCTGGACACTCTGTGATAGCAGGGATTGCATCTTGTTTACTTCTTTATCCCTAGTGCCTGGCATAAGAGTAGGAATTCCACATTTGCTAAATGACTGAATAATGGAAGGAAAGAAGGATGGAAGGAAGGAAGAAAGGAAGGAAGGGAGGAAGGGAAGAAGGAAGGAAGGAAGGGAAGAAGGAAGGAAGGAAGGAAGGATGGAAGGAAGGAAGGAAGGAAGGAAGGAAGGAAGGAAGGAAGGAAGGAATCAGGGGAAGAAAGAAGGAAGGGAAGAAGTGAGGGGGAGAAAGAATAAACAAGGAAGAAATGACAGGAAAAGAAGAAAGACTGAATATAAATTAATCCTCTTTGGGGGAACTTTTCCTACCCAAATATTCATTATGTGATCTTTTAAGAAAATGAACTTGAATGATAGATGCAGCTTTTGCCAGAAAAATCATCCCTTTGGTTTGGGGTAGAGCCAAAATGTTCAAAAGATAAACTTTTCATTCTACATGAAATGACTGGAACACGAAATAGCAATTAAGAGTAACCATAAGGAAACTTCAGGCCTCATTTAAAAGTTAGGCCAGAACATATCTCCTTATAGTCAAGGGCAACTTTTGGAGGAAATGAATAAAACGTAATCAAGGAATGTTAAGACTAACATCATTATTCAGATACTTCCATTTTCACTTCATTGTAAATGGTCCCTCTCTTTAAAAGCTGTTAGGTCTAAGACAAAGCACAGATTTTTTTGACATTCACTTTTATAGGACGTTTTGATCAAGGCCTTATAAGTAGTTCTCTTGGAATGTATTGTAGCGGAAGTCAGAAATGCATATTTAAGACTCTGTTAAAAATGCTTTATTGACCCAGTAGACTGGAAGGAAGCTCCACATGTCTCTGTCTGTAAATCACTGACAAGAGAGACTCTAATGGATCCTTAAGCATGTTTTGGTAGAGGAGGACAAAATGGCTGCTTGATTTGTTTATGCTTCAGATTAAACAAATTAACATCTCCTCCCTCCTAGCGCTCTGGGTTATGTAGAAGACAGATGAATGTAGGAATAAAGAACAAATTCGGGGCTGGGCAGCCCTGTTTGAGGCAATATAGCATGATGAATAAGATCACAGATTCTAGAGTTAGGCTGCCAAAGTTCAAGTGCTAGATTTGTTGCTTCTGATCATTTTCTATGCTGTGTCTCAAGGTTCTCATCTATAAAATGTGGATAATAATAACATTAATTTTGGTTGTTCTGAGGACTAAGAGAGTATAAGAATTAAATAAGTAGAGGCAGTTATAATAATACCTCGCTCAAAGTAAGCTTTGAAAGGTATTCTGCTATTAGTAATACTGTTGGAATCAGGATTATGACTGAGAAAAAAATTTGACCCTTTCCAGTTTTTCTTTAGTTTCACTAACATGGACCATTCCTCACACCTGTATCCTTACTCTCAGTCTAGGCCAATGACTGGGAAACATTTAGACCCCACTCTTCCCCTAAAATGAGATCGCTAAAAGTAATGTAATACTGCAATAAACTGATCACCCATACCCCAGATTTCTCCTTTATTTTTTTTTAAGGAAGAAAAGGGCTTATACAGAGGATATGCTGAAACTCTACTGTAGAAATCATTTTTAAAAACTGCTCTAACAACATGGAAATAAATTTTACCCAAAGATACACCAATGAACTCATAAGAAGAACACCTTTGTTCCTTAGTGTTCTTTAAATACTACAGAACTTTGACTCTTTTCCAACAGGGATGACTTGGATAGCATTAGGGAGGACAACCCAAGTGATGGTTTAGAATCCGATGATGCAGAATAAATAAATTGTATTCTACTATTTTGGGGAAGGCAAAGGTTAGAATGAAATGAGGCTTTTAGAGGAATAGTTATGTCCACTGTTGCTCTCTAAGGTTCAACGTTCTTCATCTAAGTCCCACTTGGGTCTCCCCCAACTTTTTGCCTAAACTGAAATCCCTGGTCCAGCTGGGTGATAGTTTATCAGGATTTTCTTCTCCATTGCTAGCCTTCAAGGCTGGGAATGACATGGAAACAATTTTTAGCAGAGACAGGCAACCCTATTTTACATGAGCAACTCCTCTGGCTATGTTAATTTCCCTAAAATTACGTGAAACATTGACCTTAAAGGTTGAATATGTTACTACTGAAATGATATTTCAAATAACCTAATTTGGGGGTTACCAGCTAGATGACTAGGGACAAGTTGTAATCTCTAAACTCTGGTCCCTCATAAGGAAAATGCCCAACTCTATAGGATATTAGAATTAGAAAGTTGTGTATTAATATACCAAAGAGCACACAGTAGGCAGACTACAAATAAAAGCTAACATTCTTATGGTTTAACCTAAAAAAATGAAACCTAGTTTTAAAGATGACATTGGAGGCAGTTTCTTCCGGCACAAGTTTTGATGGAAGGATAGAATCGTGAAAGGCTGAAAGATGGAAGAATTTACCTTTCAGCCTCCAGGACCTCATGTCAAATGTCTGAACCTTTCATGCAGTGGTGGGTCTGATGTATTCTCTTTATTGAATCCTTGCCTATCTGCTCCTACGTCTTTATTCATTTTTCTGTGTTTCCTCACGGCATTTATTTAATGGCAAACAAGTAGGAATACTCTCTGATATCGAAGTCCAACAACAATTATAAACTTGCTCTATTCTCTTAAAATGAGATTCTTCTATTATCCTTTGCAGGTGAGTAGAGTGGATGTTAACAGGAACATGGGTGGTAATTATACATAAACTCCATTAGGAAAACGTAAAAGTCGAGCCAACAAAATAAAGCAGGCAATGCAATGACTCCAAATCCATCACCTCTAAACCAAACTGTTCTTTGACATTTTTTCCTCAAACTAAACAACAACAAAAATGCCCATGGAACATCATTTCTGACTTGGCTGAGAAGCAAAGACAAGAAGGCTAAGAGACACTTTGATATAATCAAGGAAGAAATACTCTCCTCTGAAAGAAGCATTTTCACTTTAGGGTCTGATGCCCACCAGTGGATAGCCCTGCTGAGTCAGGAAGTGATCTTAAATCGCAGGTTCTTCCTTTAGGATCTGTCGGAAAACCTCATGAATATCCGTAGGCATCCATGGGCTAATTACTCCCCAACTCCTAACTGAATTCTTAAGCATTATGGAAATCTGTTCCACAAACATTAAAATTAGCATTTTGCATCTACTGAATTTTATAATTAAGGCTTTTGTCAGGAAGCGTTCTCTGCAGTAGTGAGGGCTGGGATTTCTGTGAGTCCTAGAGGGTCCATGTGTGGGACAATGGTTAAGAGTACAGTGTTCAGGGTGGATTTGGGAGCTCTGTTGACTGAGCTGAAATACCGTCTTCCCCCCCCCTTTTTTTTTTAAGATTTTATTTATTTATTTGGCAGAGAGAGACACAGGGAGAGAGGGAACACAAGCAGGGGAAGTGGGAGAGGAAGAAGCAGGCTTCCCGCAGAGCAGGGAGCCCGATGCGGGGCTCGATCCCAGGACCCTGGGATCATGACCTGAGCCAAAGGCAGACGCTAAACGACTGAGCCACGCAGGTGCCCCCACCTTCCCCCTTTTTAAACTGTATTTATCTCAGGAAAATCACTTAAGCTTTTCATTCTTAGTTTTATCATCTGTAAAATGGGGAAGGTAATAGTACTTTCAGGATGAGGATGTTGTGAGGATCGGTGAGTGAACACTGGCAAAGCACTTAGAACAGTGCCTGCAGTGTAAGAATAATGCAATTTCCTGCTATTAATATTCTTGCTATTATTAGTTTTAGCCGTGGCAGCCATCAGAACTGCTAAATGACGGTCTCTGGCTCTCTTCCTCCTGGGCTTACTGGTATTCTTAGCCCCCTTGTGGGAGGTGGGGCCATGTGACTATTTCTGTGTTCATGCAAGTGACTTATCACTTCCATGCTGAGTTTTTAATTCCCTATGCAAGACTCTCCTAGGCTCTCTTCCTGCTGGCGTGACAACCCAGACATATTTTAGATCAGGGGTCGGCGAACTTTACCTATAAAGTTCCAGATAGTAAATATTTTTGGCTTTGTAGGCCATCCGGTTTCTGTGGTTAACTACCAAACTCGGTGATTTTATCCTGAAAGTAGCCATGAACAATACATAGGTAAATGAGTGGGGGTGTCTGCTGATAATATTTTATTTATGGAAACTAAAACTTGAGTTTCATGTAATTTTTATGTGTCACAAAATATTCTTTTGAAGGTTTTTTTTTTTTTTTTTTAGCCATTTAAAAAGGCACAGGGCATCCTGAGCTCACTGGTGGTGCAAACCAGATGGTGGACCAGATAGGACCCCTGGGCCATGGTTTGCCCACCCTTGTTCCCTTGTTTTAGGTGGTGGCCGTTCCAGCAAGTCTAGTCGTGAGTGACTTCAACGAACACAACCCCGCTGTTGAACCACGACAGGCCTGGTGCCTGATCAAGAAATAAGACTTGGTTGTTTTAAGCCAACAAGATTTGGGGGAGGTTTGTTGGTCAATCTGTATGTTAGCCTAATCTGACTAATAAATTATTATTTCGGATGATTAAAGTCAAAGAAGTATCTTACCCCCAGAAGAGTGCTTAAATCACTTCTCTAAAAATGTTTAATTGTAACTAGCGTGGCAGCGTCTTCAGGGCTTTCACCCGTGAAATACCATCTTTCAGATCTTCGCCTTCCTTGGAGAACTAGAACGACATATAGCTGCTTAGCTTCCTCTGTGCATATACCTCATGCAAGCCAAGAATCTGGCCCCCGCCATCTTGATATTTTTATCAGGTGAGCTGAGAGGTGATAAGAAAAGTATATATTTATTTATATCATGAGACTGTGCCTCACATTCACAGCCAGAGAGAGCAGAAAACACACATTTAGAGGGAAAGAAGACAAACAGAGACTCTGATTTGTGTTACACATTGTAGAAGTCATTAACTATCGCTCAGGTAGAAAAACTTATTACTTCTCTTTTTGACGGTGATGACAATTTAATAGTATTTGACTCTACCGAGTTACATACAGCGTCCAGAGGCACTGAAAGGGGCTGTTTATCAAGATGATAAACAAGGTTTCATTTCGTCCCTGGCTGCATGGATGTGATCAGAAGTCGAAGGCCATCCAAGATCACTTAGTCTGTCCACCAGGCAGACGTTAAGGTACTCGGGACCATCTGCGCTTGAAATGAGCTTCACTTAATGGACCTTCTCTGAGCAGGTCAGCACTAAGGTAGGTATGGTGCAGGACATGTGAGCACTGGGGCTGAGGGCTGAGGGAAGGGTGTTAGTCCTACTAAAAACCCCACTCTCTGGGAATCCCATACTTAGATTTCAACAGAGCTAGTTTTGCCTTCCGGCTTGGGGCTGGATAGATTTTTCAACACGCCAGGAGTGTAGAACAAGTTTGTATGGGTAGGTATAATAAACACTTAGAAAATAAGTGGTTTTTCTTACTGTTATTACTATTATTTCTGTTAGCTGTGACACCCATGAAAGCAATTAGACATTTCTACTCTGAGGAAGGCCCCTGTTCTTTCTGCCTGCCCAGCAAACATTCCCACTTCTACCGGTGAATGCTTCTTGGCTTTTCAGGGGAAGCCAATGGTCTTCTTCCCTAGTCCCAGATCACGGAGTTTTGGAGATGCTGATTCTATCCCTAATTCAAGAGAAGGCACAAGACTTAGGACTAGCAAAGTGGACCCTGTGTTCTCTAGTGAACGAGGGATTGCTATACTGGCCAGTTCCTGGCCTAAGCCATACATAATGAGAGCCAGTTATAAAACATTTATTCTTGGGAAGAGAACATTTTTTCTACAAGCGTTCCTGATAAAAAGACATAAGTCTGGAGCTTTCCACTATCTTAATATCATGATAGAAAAAACTCAGATGAATGGAGCCAACACAGGGAGTGTGTTGAAGTGTGTGTGTGTGAGTGTGAATGTGTGAATGTGTGAAGTGTGAATGAAGCCAAGTGGAAAAGTGCAGTGTTACCTGACACCATTGATCGTACTGCTTGATGCAACTGTGCCTGAAGGTGGAGGCTGAACTTTTGCCAGTACATGCCTTTAAAAAAAAAAAAAAATTCAGAATAGCCAAACTGTGGAAAGAGCCAAGATGTCCATTGACAGATGAATGGATAAAGAAGTGGTATACACACACACACACACACACACACACACACACACACACACAATGGAATATTATGCAGCCATCAAAAGGAATGAAATCGTGCCATTTGCAACGATGTGGATGGAACTGGGGGGTATTATGCTGAGCGAAATAAGTCAATCAGAGAAAGACATGTATCATATGATCTTACTGATAGGAGGAATTCTTAATCTCAGGAAACAAACTGAGGGTTGCTGGCATGGTGGGGGGTGGGAGGGATGGGGTGGCTGGGTGATGGACACTGGGGAGGGTATGTGCTATGGTAAGCGTTGTGAATTGTGTAAGACTGTTGAATCACAGACCTGTACCTCTGAAACAAATCATACATTATATGTTTAAAAAAAAAAAAGAAGATATCACGACGGGAAAAATGAATGGGGGTGGAAATCGGAGCGGGAGACGAACCATGAGAGATGATGGACTCTGAAAAACAAACTGAGAGTTCTAGAGGGGAGGGGGGTGGGAGGATGGGTTAGCCTGGTGATGGGTATTAAGGAGGGCACATTCTGCATGGAGCACTGGGTGTTATACGCAAACAATGAATCATGGAACACTACATCAAAAACTAATGATGTAATGTATGGTGATTAACATAACATAATAATAAAAAAGTAGAAAAAATTCAGTTTAACTTAGATTTTCTGCTATTTGTGAAGAATCATGAAGTACACTTATAATATAGGCATCCAAAGATTATCAGAAATTACTGTCTGCAATTATCTTTTCTTCTTTTCTATGAACTTTGTTACATGCAGGCCGTATGTTAGGTGCTAAAACTGAACTAGATACCACCCTAAGTGCCACCTCCTCAGGGAAGCCTTCCCAACTTCCCTAATTAGGTCACTCATGTCTCCTCCCTCCCATTCTTTTGTCTTGTTTTAAGATTTATTTATTTGTCAGAGAGAGAGAGAGAGAGCACACAAAAAGGGGGAGTGGCAGGCAGAGGGAGAGGGAGAAGCAGGCTCCCCACTGAGGAGGGAGCCCAATGCCGGGCTCGATCCAATCCTGGGATTCCGGGGTCAACTGATTGTTTAACCATCAATTGCTAGGGATCAATATGTTGAGTGATTCAGACTTCACCTGCGCCCGAGGGTGGAACTTTTAAAATATAGACTTTAGAATAGAATACAGCAAAGCTGATAGGATGTTACTGCTGTAATTAGGCTACCTTATGTGGCAAGGATGATGTGATGTCCCACCATGGTTATCTCTATCTTTATCTCTACATAGAATCTTACTAGTATACACTAGAGAGACTCCCTGTCCATTGCTAGCTTTGAGGAAGTTTACATGGCAAAGACTTGCAGGTGGCCTCTATGAGCTTAGAGGGAACCCTGGCTGGGTTTAATACAACCATGAGGAGATGAATTCTGCCAACAACCTAAGGGAACTGGGAAGTGGATATTTACTCAAGGCATCCTCTGATGAGGGTCTATGTGTCTGTCATCTCATACCTGTCTAGATTCTCGCAAATGATGAGGGATTAGTTAAGTAATTCCAGGTAAAAAATGTCTATTACATTTGGTGTTTGATTCCATTTACCAAGGACATCTTTCAAGAATTAAAAGCCTCTATAAGATTTATATAAATATGAAAACATATGTTTTTCTCTTTAAGAATCTGTTCAGAGAAGAATAGTACTTAGTAATTTTACTTTGCTATGTCTAAATATAACTCTTTGTTCTATTTTAACTTGTGAGAATTAGATCAAGGGATGTGGAATGACCCAGGTAACTTTCCTGGTTTCTTATCAGGGTTGAAATAATAAGCAGAAGCAACAAACTCCCCTTGAAAATCTTCACTTGTAGAGACTCAGTTTCTAAAAATGCACTGTGGTTTTGTGACTACCCTGAGACTTCTTGGCTGGAACACTACCTTTCTATCTGACTAATGGGCAGATATCGACATGTCACTCTAAACTTCCTGAACCTCAATTTACTTGTCTGTAAAATGGGGATAATGGTGACTATCACTTCCTGTAGTTGAAACCCTCTGCTCTTGGTTGCCTATGACTCACTTCCTCTTCTGCTGATTAATAGCATTTAATCCTTCGGGGACTGACTACCCCACCTTAGTTTTAGTCCATGGCATGCAGGTGAACAAAGTCTCCAGGGTGGGACTGTGACCTAGCATAGACCAAACAGCATAGTCCATTCCAGCCACAAAGATTGGTTTGAGGATGAGCCTGTGATCCAAGTTGGTTCAGCCAGACTAAACCTGAGGGCTGTGTGGAAGTACAGAGTAAAAAGCAGGTTGCTTTCTGCTGGGCTGGAAGATGTGACCCGACCTTTGCGGAGATTCTGGGTGAGACGGAGCTGACAAGGAGCAAAGTGGAGAGAGGCGGCAGCAAGGGACCCAGCCCTCATGACACATTTGAGCTGCCAGATTCAACATGCTGGCTCTACCTTTGAACTTTTTAAGTATTCCAATACATCCTGTTCCTTTTATTGTATGTGCTTAGGCCATTGGGGATTCTGTTGTCTCCACCTCTCCATCGGAAAGTGATATCCAACAATTCAATTCAGTTCTGACACTAACTACTTGGAGTTTGCACAGACCCACAGGTTGAAGGGATCAGTCCCCCAAGAATGAGCTCACCTCAAACACCAGTCACAAATGGGTGCCCAAAACACCTACACTTGTGTCTGACTTGATGATAAATTTGGGGATTCCCAAGACCCATTGTCAGGTTCAATAATTTGCTAGAATGGCTCACAGGACTCAAGAAGGCAGATTACTTACATTTACTGATTTATTATAAAGGGTACAACTCAAGAATTTTCAAATGGAAGAGATGCATAGGACAAGGTATGGGGGAAGGGCAGAGTGTACCTTCCACCCACCTGCCCAGCACCTCAAAGTGTTCACTAACCCAGTTCTCCAAACCCTGCCATTTAGGGATTTCTGTGGAATTTTCATTACATACACATGATTGATTAAGTCATTGGCCATTGGTGATGAACTCAACCTCCAGTCCCTCTTCCTCCCAGAAGTAGGGGTGTAAGGTTGAAAGTTCCAACCCTCTAATCTTACACTCAGTCCTTCTGGTAATCAGCCCCCACGGGGAAGATAAGGCCCCTCAGCCAACAGTAATCTCATAAGCATACAAAAGACACTCGTTACTTTGGCAGTTTCCGAGGGTTTTGGCAGCTGTGTGGCAGGAACTAGAGGCAAGGACAAAATGTCTTTCTAGAATTCCAGAGGAATTAAGTTTTAGGGTTCCAACATTATACTTCATAGAGTCTTTGTGGGGACTAAATTTAAAAATGCACAGAAAGCATTAAGCACAGTACTTGGGACATAATAAGCACTCAGAGCAAGTAGTCATTTTTGTTGCTATTATTGTTACTATAATAATAACTATCATCCTATCCTTTATTATGAAGTGACTAGAATTTTATTATGCTAATATGCATATGGGGCTACAAGTACTGTTGAACATCTACAAATTTACTGAGAACAATTGAGCAAGAAGCAATTTTTTTTAAGATTTCATTTATTTATTTGAGAGAAAGAGAAAGAAAGAGAGAGAGAGAGAGAATGAAAGCACAAACAGGGGGAGGAGCAGAGGAAGAGGGAGAGGGGGAAGGAGACTCCCCTTGAGCAGGGAGCCCGATGTGGGGCTCCATCCCAGGACCCTGAGATTATAACCTGAGCTGTAGGCAAACGCTTAACTGACTGAGCCACCCAGGGGCCCCAAGAATCAATTTGATACTGATTTTCTGTGACTTCTACTACAGGTGAAGTCCAAATAACTCACCATATTGATCCCTAGCAATTGATAGTTAAACAATCAGCTGAACTGACTCATAGTCAAATGGATGGTTAAGGCTCTGTTCTTAGGAAATCCCAAGCAGCAGAGCCATGAAATGATTGGCAAAATACTACAGTGAAGTCTCCTGGGCTCAGTAACTGCCAAGCATGAGTTCGAATTCCAACTCTGCTGCTTATACATCACATAAAACAGATCCATTTCTTAATCACTCTGAGTTCTGTAAAATGATGTTATAAGAACACCTTCTTCATAAGGTAACTATGAGGAATAAACGGAGTATGAAAGCCTGACTCAAACTGTGTAACACCATAGTCATCAGCACTTCCGATGTTATTAAAACATGTTGACTGGTATGAATAAACCAGTTCAATCTAAAGCAAAGTGATGTGCCCTTAACATTTTTATGGTCAAACAATATTGACTAACTGTCATTTGAGCAATGTAGAAGCAATATGTAGATTAATTCAAACATTTAAATTATGTGTACTAAATGAGAGAGACATTTTCCCACCTCATGTAAAAGAATGCAATCTTTAAGATTAAATTATTCTTTTAGATTAAGTCATACAGAAAGGATGAGTGACCCTGCAGTGAGAAGCCTGTAAAAAAAAATGACCATTCCTCTTTGGTTAGATGTCAGTTTGTCAGGAAACATTTAATGAGTGATCATTTGAAAAAGCAGAATATGGTTCCTGAAGTGTCGAGTTCCTTCAAGAAAAAGTCCTATAAGTTAATGATTGTAATGAAATAACATTAGAAAAGCTGGCCAAAAAGTACATAAATTTCAATCTGAGGCTAAAGTTTTCTTCTTCACAGCAAATTATATTCAGGTTAATGGGGCAGACATATGGACTGCAGCTACTGAGGAGGCCTCGTTGGCTCATACCAAGTTTCCGCTAGGGTCAATAATGCATAAAAACATGGGGAAGAATGCTATTTCCAGGTGGTATGTGTGAACATGCAAAGTCTTAGTGGGAAGAGCCCTCAGAAAGAATACCTTTCTCCTATTTTTCTCCATAGGTTTGTTTAGACATTTGTGTCCACCTAGAATGGTGTCCATCCTCTCTGACCACATTTCACCATCCAGTCTCTCACCCCCGAACCCACCACTTTTTCTTTTCTTTCAGCACATCTTTACAGAAAGCTCAGAGAAGCAATATAAAACAGTAGCCAAGGGGCACCTGGGTGGCTCAGTCGGTGGAGTATCTGACTTTTGATTTTGGCTTAGGTCTTGATCTCAGGGTGGTAAGATTGAGCCCCACATCAGGCTCCACGCTCAGTGTGGAGTCTACTTGGGATTCTCTCTCTCCCTCTCCTCCTGTCTCTCCCCCACTTGTGCTAAATAAATAAATAAATAAATAAATAAATAAATAAATAAAATCTTAAAATTATATTAGCATATAATGTATTATTTGTTTCAGGGGTACAGGTCTGTGATTCTTCATTCTTACACAATTCACAACGCTCACCATAGCACATATCCTCCCCAATGTCCGTCACCCAGCCATCCCATCCCTCCCACCCCCCATCACTCCAGCAACCCTGTTTGTTTCCTGAGATTAAGAGTCTCTTATGGTTTGTCTCCCTCTCTGGTTTAGTCTTGTTTCATTTTTCCCTCCCTTCTCCTATGATCCTCTGTCTTGTTTCTCAAATTTCTCATATCAGTGAGTTCATATGATACTTATTTTTCTCTGATTGACTTATTTTGCTTAGCATAATACCCTCTAGTTCCATCCACGTCATTGCAAATGGCAAGATTTCATTTTTTGATGGCTGCATAATATTCCTGTGTGTGTGTATACATACCACATCTTCTTTATCCATTCATCTATTGATGGACATGTAGGCTCTTTCCATAGTTTGGCTATTGTGGACATTGCTGCTATAAACACTGGGGAGCATGTGTCCCTTCGGATCACTACATTTGTATCTTTGGGGTAAATACCCAGTAGTGCAATTGCTGGGTTGTAGGGTAGCTCTATTTTCAAATTTTTGAGGAACCTCCATACTGTTTTCCACAATGCACCAGCTTGCATTCCCATCAACAATATAGGAGGGTTCCCAAAAGGGGTTGTTTTAAAAACCATGGAGGAGAATAGTGAGAAACAGCATTGGGTCACAATTACCTTAGAAAATCATTAACTCCTTCATCAGACTGGAGACATGCCTACAGTGTAGGAGGCAACGAGATTTAAAAGGAAGTAGAGGACAGGAGACACAGGACCACTAGCTCTTGCTCACTCACTCCAGGCAATCCTAAGAAGAATGGTGAGGGTTAGCACCACGTAAACTGTTACTCATTCACTGTTGGCTCTAGCTCTCCCCTTCTCAAGCACAAGCGGCCAAACTGAGGAAGTTCAAAGCATGTGGAGGAGCACTCCTACTCTAAGTCTTGGAAGATTAGAAAGAAAAATCAATTTCACTCTATTATCATTTTATCTTACATTTCAGCAATAAAAAAATTTTGTGGAACTTTGTTCTTCAGCCATTTAATTTAAGTACCTGCATAGTAACCTCAAGTTTGCCATTTGGTCCACAAAGCATACTATTTTTATCTTGTCCTTAACAGAAAAAGTTTGCTAATCCCTGTTGTAGCTGAGTTTAAACTCCAATTCTTTCCTTAGGCATCTGATAAGTGGAGTGAAGGACAGAGGGAAATTAACTTCCTTCCTTCCCTTCCTTCCCTTCCTTTCTTTCCTTCTTTCCTTCTTTCCTTCTTTCCTTCTTTTTCCTTCTTTCCTTCTTTCCTTCTTTCCTTCTTTCTTTCTTTCTTTCTTTCTTTCTTTCTTTCTTTCTTTCTTTCTTTCTTTCTTTCTTTCTTTCTTCCTTCCTTCCTTCCTTCCTTCCTTTCTTTTCTTCCTTTCTTCCTTTCTTTCCATATATTTCCCAGAGAGAGGGAAAGCACAAGCAGGGGGAGTGGCAGGCAGAGGGAAAGGGAGATGCAGACTCCCCACTGAGCAGGGAGCCTGATGTGGGGCTCCATCCCAAGATCATGACCTGAGCTGAAGGCAGACGCTTAATAGACTGAGCCACCCAGGCATCCTGGAAATTAACATTTTTGCTGCTAAGTGAAAAAATGCTGATCTGTCTCACTCTTCCTTCATCTCAGAGAGTGTGCTTGACGTTGTAAGAGCAATAGTGATCATTAACACTGGTACATCATAGTGGCTTACCTTTCAGACTTTAGTTTTTTTAATCCTACAATACACTAAGAATTAGTTTCTGTTATTACCCATTTTGTAAATAGGAAAATTGAGACTCAGGAAGACTTACCCCAGGGCATAGTTAGTAAGGTTTGGAAAGGAGCCTCTTACCCAGTTTTCCATATACAGATATTCATGGTAATGAAGTGATGCAAAATTATTGTTCACTTTGGTCTAAAATTGTTAGCACTTATTTTGTGCAGTGTATGTTTGGTAAGTAAGCCATGGTGAAGTGGAGAGTAAGGTAGAAGTGAATGTACAGAAAGAGACATGTTGTATGGAAGTTTTAGATACTGAGGCATGTAAGTGAATTTCACCCATTCCTTTACACAATCATTAATTCATTCAACAAATATTTTGATGACTACCTATTGTTTGCCATCACTGTGCGAGGCAGGAGGATACAACAACGTAAATATCCTTCAGGTATTTACAGTTCAGTGGGAAAGACAGACAAATAAAAATAAGTCCAATATAGTGATGTAAATGCTATGATTTTGATAAGTACCTGAAAGGGACCTAACTCCAATTTGGTGGGAAGGGGGAGGTTTCTAAATGTCTTGAGACCTAAAAGATGAGCAAGATTTTCTCAGCCAGTGGTGCAAAGGAGAGACGAAAAATTTCCAGGCATATCATTCAAAGAGGTTTTGCTGTAAGCAGAAAGGCAAGCAATTGGTATGGCTGAAGATTCCTGTGGTCAAATTGGGGGTAGATGCTTTAGAGAGGAGAATAAGGGAAATGGCCAAAAGATAACCTGGTGTAAAATTCTTAAAACCGAAGTTTAAAAAGTTCTCAGTTTATTTTAAGGACACAGAGCAAAATGACATGGTTGAAGCATTGTTGTAAAAAGAATGTTTAAGCTTGTGCAGAACATTGTTACCCTACTTCTAGTGATATACCCAAGGATAATGAATGCATTCACAAGAAATGTCCATGAATGCTCATAGCAGCTTTATTCATAATAGCCCCAAACTGGAAAGAACTCAGATGTTCATCAACAGCAGAAGCAGACCATGGAGTGCTTCCTCGTGGAAAACCACACAGCCATGAGAAGGAGCCACCTACCGCTGCATGCAACAGTCAAGGAAAGCAGCGAGACATCAAAGAGGATATGTATATTAGTGTATTTATTTATTTTTAATTTTTTTAATTTTTAATTTTTTTTTATTTTGTTAAAAGATTTTATTTATTTGTCAGAGAGAGAGCTCACAAGCATGGGGAACTGCAGGCAGAGGGAGAAGCAGACTTCTTGCAGAGCAAGGAGCCTGATTCAGGGCTCGATCCGAAGACCCTGAGATCATGACCCGAGCCAAAGGCAGACGCTTAACCAACTGAGCCACCCAGGCATCCCAAGTATATTAATGAATTTAAATGAAGGATATTTTTATTCGTGTGTTTTAGGCAAGACCAGCCCTTGGTGTTAGGAGTTAGAAAAGTGTTTACCTTGGGAGAGGGAGCAGTGAGTAGAAGGGGTCTCCAAGGATACTTCTGGATGGCTGGTAACATTCTCATTCTTGATGTGGATTGTAGTATCACGGATGAGTTCAGGTAATGAAAATTCATCGAGCTGCTCACTCATGACTTGTATGCTTTTCTCAATGTATATTATGTTTCCATTTTAAAAATTATTTAAAAAGAAGCAAACACTGGAGGCACCTGGGTGGCTCAGTCAGTTAAGCATCTGACTTCGACTCAGGGTCATGGAATTGAGCGCAAGTCAGGGTCTATGCTCAGCTCCCTCTCCCTCTACCCTTCCCCTCACTCATGCTCTCTCTTTCTCTCAAATAAATAAATAAATAAATAAATAAATAAATAAATAAATAAATAAAATCTTTTGAAAAAGAAGCAAACACTGGAAACTTTGACTTTCCTATTTTATAAGATCCCCACTCAACAGAGTTTTTACTCTAAAATAAACAAAGAAATAAATGAACAAAAACAACCCTCACTTAAAACAAAAAACTAAAGTTAATTTAGAAATATTTTTCCCTAATCAGTTTTGTAAAAACGATAAAGATGGCAGATATCCAGAGTTGATGAAGGTATATAGAAACAGACACTCCTCAAATGTAATTAGGAAATATCAACAGACATTTTTTTTTTTAAGAATAGAATTTGGCAGTGTTTACTACTATTTAAATGGACATACCTTTTGACCAAGTGATACCAATTCTAGAAGTCTTTTCTACCAATATCTTTGCAAAAGTTTACAAAGCTCTATGCACAAAGATATTCAATGCAGGCTTATTCATGATAGAAAAATATGAGGGTTATTGAAGATGATATAAAAATGAATAAAGCATTTTTAATTACAAAGAGGCCAAGCTGATGAAAGCTGTCTATGTGTTTTTGCTGGTTAAAACAAAT
This sequence comes from Mirounga leonina, assembly GCF_011800145.1. Classification (NCBI taxonomy): domain Eukaryota; kingdom Metazoa; phylum Chordata; class Mammalia; order Carnivora; family Phocidae; genus Mirounga; species Mirounga leonina. Next base: position 23,895,176 of record NW_023270855.1, read on the forward strand.
ACCAAAAAAACCCCAAAACCCCACCAAAATACTACTGGGTATTTACCCCAAAGATACAGATGTAGTGAAAAGAAGGGCCATATGCACCCCAGTGTTCATAGCAGCAATGTCCACAATAGCCAAACTGTGGAAGGAGCTGAGATTCCCTTCAGCAGATGAATGGATAAAGAAGATGTGGTCCATATATACAATGGAATATTACTCAGCCATCAGAAAGGATGAATACCCAAATTTTGCATCAACATGGATGGGACTGGAGGGGATTATGCTAAGTGAAATAAGTCAAGCAGAGAAAGTCAATTATCATATGGTTTCACTTATTTGTGGAACTTAAGGAATAGCATGGAGGACATTAGAAGAAGGAAGGGAAAAATGAAGGGGGCGGCAATCAGAGGGGGAGAAGAACCATGAGAGACTATGGACTCTGAGAAACAAACTGAGGGTTTTGAGGGGGGGATGGGTGAGCCCGGTGATGGGTATTAAGGAGGGCACGTACTCATGGAGCACTGGGTGTTATATGCAAACAATGAATAATGGAACACTACATCAAAAACTAATGATGTACTGTATAGTGACTAACACAACATAATAAAAAACCAAAAAACAAAACAAACAAAAAAACAAACTTGAGCTTAAAAAGCTCAAATACCTACTATATTTAGACTTAGAAAGACTAACTGAAAAATCAAGGCAAAGCACATCACAGTCTTACAACTTGATCTCCTTGATCCTGGCATATTTTCCAGGATGGCTACTGAAGGTGTTCATAATGAGCCTTGCCAATATGTGCCACTTTGGCATGTGGATAATTCTGAGCTGAAGGTAATCATGGCCCAAAAGATGCAGGAAGAGTGTTTTACCTCCCCCTTAACTGCCTCTAAGAATTTAGATAGAGGGCCTTGTCCAGAGATAAGCACAGGGAGGATGGGCCAAGTGTAAACTAAGGGGAGGCTCAGCAGGGCCTGGAGATCAAATTCCTCTCTGTGTCCCACTGTCTCTGCATGGCATGACAAACATTTGTTTATCAAATGTCTGCTCTTCTCATCTTCCTGTGAATTGTCTTCGTCCCCTCGCAGCCCCAGACCCCTATCCCCCTTTTCCTTTGCTCAGGATGCATTCAAGCCTCAATTGCCTGACTGTCTCTGAGACGCTCCCGTCTTTGTGGGGTTCCTATAATATATAGACTTCAACTTGTTTTTCTTTGTTAGTTTGTATTATGTCAACTTAATTAATAGATCAGACAAAAGTACCCAGAAAGGGAAGAAGGGAAATTGTCTCCTCCCTTGCACTACCTACAATCATGATCTTTGAAAATACAGAACAGCCCTTATCAACACAGACTAGGTGCGAGTTGGCAGAATCCACAATTTTATTTTTAATTAAAAAGTTATTTGTACCCTTTGGCCCATGGTCGGGAATACTTTTCTTATTTTCCTTGTAGAAAAAGGTCTTGCAAAAAGTACAAATAAAGTGACTTGTATTATGGCTTATTAACTCTCATAATAAAAACCCCTTTTCCAAACCACCCATCGGTGGATGTACAGTGATTCTCTTGGGCCGGTTTCCCAGATAAATATCACTTAACAATGCAAATAATTACAATCTAATTTTCTACAAAACAGATTTTTGAAGTAAAGCTAAAGCATCAATGGCTAATCACATGGAGATCTATATCCCATTGTGATAGAATTGTTGGCTAATTATTGAGCTTTAGAAAGCCCATTCAAAAGGCTTCTTTTGCTGCTTAAGTTTATATTTAAAAAAAAAATCAAACAGTCATAAACTTTTTAAAAAGGAGCATGTCTTTATTAGGATTGATTTGGTCTAGTGGAGTTTTTTGCCAGTGTTATAGTTTTGGCATATGGGACCAAAGGGGTCCAGAGGAACATGGCACAATGAACATCTAGTTGGCATGCTCTCTACGTCTGCAGGTGATGGGGCTTTATTACAGGGAGCAAATTAAAATACCGGTGAGAAGATCCAAAAAGAAATTCATAGGTGGGATAACGAGCTGAATACAGCAAGAAGGAAGTAATAGAAATGTTAGGTATGACATTAGAAAAAAGTCTGTAAGTATAGATGGAAAAGAGGTTTGGCAACAGCAGTGGTTTAAAAAAGAGAGAGAGGTTTAAATTGATGAATTTAGAATGGGGAATCTGTATGATGTGGTTACGAAAATTGCTAATGTGCTTTTGGATTTCATTAATAAAAGTTTAGTACCCAGTTTAATGGTTCCAAGTATGGATTCTTTAAATCCATACTACCTCTTTACAAAGCTAAGATTTAAATCTAGTGATTATGATATGCATTTATTTGGCGGCATATCCTCCCCTAAGCCCTTTCTAAGAATCTTCCTTCCCCCATATTTCTTCCTGCCAAGATTCCTTTGACCCTAACTTTTGATAATGTCAGTTAAGACATCAGGAATTTTATTTGATTTCTAATAATAACAATGTGCTGAAATACTGAATATGCCTCTTCAAACTATAGAGAGTATGCTTATTATGCGACCAATGATTAATATTCTTTTATAAAATAACACAAGTTCCTTTGGTGGGATGGGGAAATGTTACCTTGAATCTCAAGAATTAGTTTTTTTTTTTTTAAGATTTTATTTATTTTTATTTGAGAGAGAGAGAGAATGAGAGCGAGGGAGTACATGAGAGGGGGGAGGGTCAGAGGGAGAAGCAGACTCCCCGCCGAGCAGGGAGCTCGATGGGGGACCCGATCCCGGGACTCCAGGATCATGACCTGAGCCGAAGGCAGTCGCTTAACCAACTGAGCCACCCAGGCGCCCCAAGAATTAGTTTTAATGATAGAGTCAAGAAAGGATTTAGATACCAAAAGGAATACAATTGCTGTTTTGTATGAAAACAGAGAGCTGAATGGAGTGCATATTAGAAATAACCTCCCAAGGCTGTGGTCTCAGAGAGCAACCATGAGCTCCTCTGCTGAAAAAGAGAGAGAGAAAGAGAGAAAATTTTTACGTCATTGTTGGAAGCAGTAAGTACTACTGATGACCCTGTATGGGAATCCTTAACTATACGGCCGAGAAAAGACGTCCTGCGTGAGAGGAGAAAGAAGACTCGCAAAAGAAACAAAATCTGAGAAAAAAGATTGACCCTCGTACAACCTTATTCTTTTGTTTCCCCAGCATCAGCATAATGTCAGGCACAGAGTTATTTCTAAGTAAATGTTTGTTGAAGGTTGAACACAAGGTAAAATCATACCAAGACTCTTCACTGAGACATAAAATTTCCATGGTATAATGGCACAAATTACCATGCATAAAAGTTGTCTGGATATAAGAAAGCATAAATAAGTACAAATGAGGCACTTTAAACCTGATTTTTATTTAATAAATGATCCTAAGGCGATGTTTTTAGATAACTGGAAAATTCCAAAAATCACCTGACAATCTAACAAAGTCTTTCATAATGTTTTGAAGAAGATCCCTATTGCAGAGTGAACTACAGACTGCCATTTGGAGTCTAGCACAGAGGACATGAAATCTGTAAGAAACTAATTATCCCTGGAAGTACAATGTCTGGATTTAGAGCCACCAGAATTTTTAATCCTGCCTTCAGCCAACAACAAAGACAACTTTTTGAAGATTTAGATTTGAGATTCATTCCATCACACCCTTCTTGTGCTTAAGGGCTTCGTCCTTAGGAAAGTGTCTATGTGCAGACACCAAACAAAGGAACATTAAGGCACAGGGTGTATGGATTTAATTTCTGACTTTACAAAGAAAATTCTGAGCACACTAGCAATCTAGATGTAGGGCAAGTGTATGTATTTCTTTATCAAACCAACATACACACTAGAGAATGATCTTTCTTTCTAAACTAAAGGTTCCTGCAAATTGAGCTCATGGGACAGTTTTCCTAGGACCTAATTCTTATGCACATCTTATATTTCAAAAATGAATCAAAGGAAAATGGCACCTTCTTAAACAAAATAAGCTTCTCGCAGGCACAGCTTTGGACCCTCAGCATCTCCACTGGCTTCATACCTACTAGTCACAGAGCAGATATCCAAGAGGCCAGTAGGAAAGAAAGGCACAGTCTGTGACATTAATATTCATCAGCTACACAGCTGGCCTTATGGAGGCGACGAGGTTGGTGAAGGCCAAGAGTTCCCTCCTGGAAGGGGAAGATGATTGTTGACAAAGATGGAGGTAGGGGAACGTACCTGTCACCAGCCTGGCTTTACTCAGGCTTGTCAACTTAGAGCTCAGTTTTCAGCACAGGTGAACTGCAGTGGACTGGCCTGAACATAAACTTTTCAACTCTGCACTCTGTGCTATCTACTTATGAGATGAGAGACAGAGTGGAACCCTAGGAACTACCACAGCCACTGTTCATCATCAAAGAATAACCTACTTCAATCTGGAAAATATGGTTAGAAATGCAGATTTCGAGTCATAAAAAAGTGGTTCCAGGTCTATCCAGGTCTTTACCATTTATTAGTTGTGTGACTTTGGGCATTTTACATAATAACTCTGAATTTTTGCTTCTCCTTATGCAAAATAGGGATAGCAAGAGTATCTACCGAGTGTTGCTGGCAGAAAATGCTTTTCATCTTATGGGGATTACATTTAGCACAGTACCTTGCTTATAGCCGAGATCAGCAACCTTTTTCTGGAAAGGGCCAGATAGTAAATATTTTAGGCTTCAGGGGCCACACAGTCTCCCTCACCACCACTCAGATTGTCACTATAGCACAAAGACAGCCTGAAAATATGTAAATGAATGAGTATGACTATGTTCTGAGAGAACTGTATCTACAAAAGCAGGAGAGGAGCTCAATTCAGCTGGTAGGCTGTAATTTGCAATGGTTTAGAGATATGCTCAATCTCAGTATTCTAAATAAACCTAATGATATCAAATATTTGAAATTGCTTAAGAGATGCTACCTATTGTGCTTCTCAGGGATTAATTTACTCAGTTGCCATAAGGTAGAAATTATCATTATGACCAATTTGGCAAATTTAAATAGGCCCAGAGATGTTAAATAATGCAATCAAAGTTGCATAGCTTAATAAACTGAAAAGTTAGGATTTGAACCCAGGTCTTCAGGCTTTTGAGTCCCTCCTCTTAGCCACTCATGATGGCACTGAGAATTACCTACTAACTCCTGGTAGATTGCAACCATAGGCCAGGGGAAAGCCACTCTGCAATTAAATTTCAAACAAAACTCTCACGTATTTGAATTTTGAGGAAATACATCATCCATAGTTATGATCTAGATTAGATAGGTGGTGAACTTAGAGGAATTTCAATTAGTTTTATCTTTGGTTGTTACCATCACAATGTAGTTTTCTTGGAAACATGTTCTACCTATGAGTTGTGGGTAAGTCCATGCTGTGAAGTTATTTGAAGGAAAATGAACTAATGATGATACTGATGAAAATGGATAGGGCTGATCTAAATGATTTAGGTCAAAGAGAACCTTAAGAATGATTTATCATGGAGTATACCCACTTGCAAAAACAATATACCATACTCAAGAATTCATTTAAAAACACATAATAACTTGGGGCATCTGGGTGGCTGAATTGGTTGAACACCAGATTCTTGATTTTGGTTCAGGTCGTGATCTCAAGGTCATGGGATCAAACCCTGTGTGGAGCCCTGCTTTGGGCTCCACGCTCAGTGTGGAGTCTGCTTGTCCCTCTCCCTCTGCTTGTTGCCTGGCTCGCACACTCTCTCTCTCAAATAAATAAACAAACAAACAAACAAATAAAATCTTTAAAAAAATAAAAAATAAATAAAAACACATAATAACTTGATTTACCAAGAACTTTACTCTTTGACCAGGATGTATCCTAAGGAAACACAGTGGTTTTTACCATCATTGGAAATGTTTTCAAAATCACAAGCAAAAGATTTTCTCTTCTACAGGAGACAATGGGAAATGCAGTTCTTTCCTGGTTCTTTGTAACACACTAGAAGCAGGCATTATCTTATTTAGTCCAGTAAGGTGGGCTCTATTATTATCACAGATGAGAAAGTTGAGTTTCAGCGAGGTTAACCTGCCCAAGCTCACCTAGTTAGTAAATTCTAGCACCAGGATATAACACCAAGATATTAGATTCCAAGGTAAAATATTGAGGCAATCAAACTCTGCAATGAAACGTCCCTTTTCAACTCAGGAATGTCACATAATTGATGGAGATGAGGACTTGGGGCTCAAAGGTCCATATCCTGCCTAAGACCAGAAGACAAACAAAAGACAAACCTTGAAATGCAGTGAAAGAGCACTGGAAAACATCATCTAATTAAGATAGTGGTATTGGGGGCGCCTGGGTGGTGCAGTCAGTTAAGTGCCTGACTCAGCTCAGGTCCCGATCTCAGGGTTGTGAGGTCAAGCCCCAACTGGGGCTCCATGCTCAATGTGGAGTCTGCTTAAGACTCTCTCTCCCTGGGCGCCTGGGTGGCTCAGTTGGTTAAGCGACTGCCTTCGGCTCAGGTCATAATCCTGGAGTCCCGGGATCGAGTCCCGCATCGGGCTCCCTGCTTAGCAGGGAGTCTGCTTCTCCCTCTGACCTTCCTCCTTCTCAAGCTCTCTGTCTCTCATTCTCTCTCTCAAATAAATAAATAAAATCTTTAAAAAAAAAAAAAGACTCTCTCTCCCTATCCCCTGCATACTCTCTCAAATAAATAAATAAATAAATCTTAAAAAAAAAAGATACTGATAAACACTCACTGGTGAGTGTCTCTAGTAGGCTTTAAAAATATATAGGTGCCTGGGCTGCTTGTTTAGAGATTCTCATTCATTTTGGACTGGGGTGGAGCTAAACACAGAGGCTCATCCTCAAGTGTACATTCGAAAAATCTGGCAGAACTTTACATATATATATATAGAAAGAGTGGGCTACAGCAAAGGTCTCAAACTTGGCCACCACATGTGAATCACTTGTATATGTAAAATACTTAGTACAGAGCCTGATCTATAGAGAGAACACTCAAAAGAATTAATTCCTGTTAGGTGAGAAGGTTAAAAATGAAGGAGCAGGCTTTAGGTCCATTTTAATGAATTGAGTTACACAAAGAAAAATGATTCATAGTGGTCCTTGGAAATCATCTATAAATTAATCTGATACTGACTTTTCTCAGATGTGGGAGTTGATTGGGCTTATTTATACACAGAATATATAGATCCTAACTGACTTAAGGTCAAGGACAACATTTGATTCATCTCCATTCCTTTTGCTCAGTGACTTGTATGGAACATATGCAATATATACTCACAGAGTTGATTTCAAATGTGCTTTATGTATGTAAGCCACAACCTGTGATTTTAATGAACCATATATATTTTTTTAAGATTTTATTTATTTATTTGACAGAGAGAGACACAGTGAGAGAGGGAACACAAGCAGGGGGAGTGGGAGAGGGAGAAGCAGGTTCCCGCAAAGCAGGGAGCCCGATGCGGGGCTCCATCCCAGGACCCTGGGACCAAGACCTGAGCTGAAGGCAGACGCTTAACGACTGAGCCACCCAGGCACCCCAATGAACCATATTTTAATCGATACCAGTTTAGAAATTATTTGCTTGGTAATAGAAAGTCCTGATAGACATTATCAAATGATAACATCAGTGTCTGGAGTAGGATGAACAACAGAAACCAAGCCTATTTGGAAAAAAAGGAAGCTCTCGCCTTCTATGACAATGGCTGATCAGCAAACAGATTGAAAAACAGGAGACCAGAGGGCTATTTATGTGTGAGAGGATTAGCGTCCAGGTAGGAGCCCTGAGAAAAAGTCTAGTACAGTCATGTCAAAAGAGGACCTTCTTCCACAAAGATTTGGGTTTGATAAGATCAGCACCAGATAAATGTATCCCCAAATACAATTATTTTGAAATGTGATTAGCCTATGGAGAGTCTATGATGCCATCACCAAGACAGAAAGGTAGTTAGAGATAATGCTTTCCTTTTACTTTTCCACTGGAGGACGATTTTGCAGGCAGGGAGATAAGAGGCGTTGGAAGTAATGTGATCCATAAAGAATGTATAGAGACAGAGCTCCTGAGATCATTGAGATAATATGAAAAGGCTGAGCTAGAGTTCCTAGCAGGGATGGGGACATGTATCTCACAAGAAAGCATAATAAGTAACTTAACAACTAGCAGACCTGGAAGTAAATGACTTTCATCAGTACAAATCATAAGGTGAATGCTGAACATGATGCTGGCATGTCCTGGCGATCTTTAGAAATAGTCAGGATATGGTTATATAATACAGAATGGTTGTGGAGTTTTTAATAGTCATTTTACACATCAAGGCACACTGAATTCTAGAGTGCTCAAGGAGCCAGTTTATCTTAAGAAATATTAATCTATTAAAACCTAGACAATCAGGGGCACCTGGGTGGCTCAGTCAGTTAGGCGTCTGCCTTTGGCTCAGGTCACGATCCCAGAGTCCTGGGATTGAGGCCTGCATCGGGCTCTCTGCTCAAAGGAGGGTCTGCTTCTCTCTCACTTTGCCTGCCACTCCCCCTACTTGTGCTCTCTCTCTCTGTCAGATAAATAAATAAAAAATCTTTAAAAAAGTTTTTAAAAATAAAACCTTTACAACCTGAGCTTGGGAGAGGGAGTTATCCTTAAATCATCAATTGTCCTTCCAAGTTTAGAAGGTTAGAAAGGTTAGAAAGCTTTTCCCATTCCAGTTTTTGACACATTTATCCCTATTACAAAATGATGAAGTTTTAAGAAATAAATAAATAAATATTTAAATAGGGAAAAGAAAACCTTTACAATCCGTAAACTCTCAGACCAAATTCTACTCTGTAAGAGATTTTACACAGCAGGGACGTTTTCCTTTTTATCTGTATATATAGATAACAGTATGGAGGACAACTGAACGTTGCTGATTTGCTGAGAACCTACTCCCCCTCACTCCCTTCTTTATAGAGACCAGCCCCTTACTGCTCTGCTCTATCATGCATACAACCATATTCGTAAAATATGACCTCTGTCTCCCTGGTTTCAATTGATTGGAGTGGTGGGGGTGGGCGACTGACCCAAACTGGACCAAGAGGGATTTGGAATTCCTGCATTCATGTGGTTGCCCTCATGAATAACTAGATTTAATCACAAAATGCGTGGATGGCTGTGTTTTACCATGGGGGTTGAGAAGCAGAAAAAGCTAATTTGCAGAGTAGAGAGACACAGAAAGGAGAGTGGACTTGTCTGTGGTCTATTTCTGCATCTTAGATGCCTTCCTGCCATCAGGTTTGAGGAGACAGAATATCCTTACAATAAATTTCCTTCCCTGTGTTTTATTCTTGCTCAAGTGGGTTTCTATTCCTGTCAGACAAGTCTGAACTAGTACAGAAATGGGCTCTAGCTGTTTGCAGAATCCATTTGCTTTTACTTATGAAAAAGGGTCCTAACAAAATGAATGTTTGCTAGGCAGAATGACCCAAGTTGTCAGTTTGAATGCTGACCCAAGCATTTCCCTCACATCGGAGTTAGATTTAAAAATCTGGCCTCAAATTAAGATTGGCATATCTGGTCTTCCAGATGGTGACTTGTGTCTTGATGTAAAATGAAAAGACTTCTGTCTCTTATGTTAGCTCTGACATCAACATTTATTACACAGTCAGAGTGTGTTGCTGGCTACTGAGTAAAACACACCCGAGACGTACTGTTGGCCAAGGCTTCGCTGAGGAAAACAAAGCAGGTATGGGGGACTGTGGTGTAATAGAAAGAGTAGCCAGGTTAGAGGAGATAACCTGCCTGGATTTCAGTCTTCTGTTTCTTTGTGTAGCTGGAACCACTTCCCGTAAGCCTATCTGGATAAAACTAACAGAAGGCTATAGAGAAAGGAGTCTGCTTTTACAGTGAACTGGTTACAGGTTCAAAATCTCACTTCTGCCCCTTAGTAGTCATGTGACTTTAATTCAGTTCCTCTCTCTTTGTGAATCTCAGTTTTCTCATCTGTGAAATGAAAACCAGACAATCCTCTGCCCTTCTAGAATCATCATCACTAATACTGTAAAAGCTAGGTACACAGTAGTGATTCATCACATAGGGGTTACCAGATCAAGCTACGAAATTCATTTTTTCCTTCATTTACTCATTCGTGTATTCCACAAGTATTTTCTTTTTCTGCACCTACTGTGTCCGAGGCACCGTGTTAAGGGATGCAACTGCTCGAGTCAGTGAACAGAAGTGATGATCATGTCTTTAGGGGGCTTACAATTCATGGGGCATTAGAGACATTAAACAAACTTCTTGCTATGTGGAGACCCCATCAAGAGAGAGATACCCTAACAAGATCCTTCCTGTCTGAGCCTGTGGGGATCCCTGTTTGCCATTTATCTATCTATCTATCTATCTATCTATCTATCTATCTATCTATCATCTATCTATCTATCTATTATTTATTATTTAAAGATTTTATTTATTTATTTGTCAGAGAGAGAGCACAAGCAGGGGGAACAGCAGAGGGAGAGGGAGAAGCAGTCTCCCCGCTGAGCAAGGAGCCCAATGCTGGGCTCCATCCCAGGGTCCTGGGATCATGACCTGAGCCAAAGGCAGACGATTAACTGACTGAGCACCCACGCGCCCGTTTGCCATCATTTTAAATGCAATGTGCATAAACATGCTTCTTCCCCCTCATGCTCATTCTTCAACCACCTGTAAGAGGGGTCCGCCATTTGGGCCATTTTCTCTTGGTGACAGTTTGCAAGGCTGTGATCTATACCTTCTTCATAAGCAGCACCCTTGTGCTCCATAAATGGCCGTGGAAAGTTGCAATTTAAAACTACAAGGATATACTAACTGTGAACTTTACATACAGAGGGGCCAACTTTTTCCCCACTGATATTGAGGCCAGATAAATCCATTTCCATCTCCAGTGTGAGATTTGCCTGCAGACAGATTGGGGGTCTTGCACACCGGCTTCCTTTATAAACCTCGACAGTTTTTCAAATAACTTCTGTACTTTCCAACAGATTCCCTGGTTTCCTTTCTTATCAAAGCTATTCCTTTGTGCCTTTTAGTTCTTTTTCTAATCACTGATTTCTCTGGTGTTGGATTTTTTTTTCCCCATTTGATTGGTTGTGCTATTTCATTGTATTAATTCAACCTTTGTTGAATCAGATCTTGGCAGTTTCTTCCCCAAATTGTATTTTTGCGATTCAGCTTTCATTTGCTTCTTACAACAAGGCTCTGCTGTATTATGCCCTGAAATTCTTTAATGCTGCATTTTTGTATCACCTGCCAGTTCCATACTAGGCTATTCATCACATGCTTGACAAGTAGTCAAAATGGCATTTCGAGCACACGCCCAAAGCAGCACCAAACACTGGGGGGGATCCTATGTCCAAAGCCACCTGGCTCTCTTCCTCAAAATGCTCATGAACTCAGAGTTTGGGCTTCCATGCTGTCAGTTTCTGGGACTGATCATTCTCCATTAGGGTCTGGGTCAGCCTCCCTGACAGTCTTGCTGTTTACCTACATTTACATCTCCAGCTGATACCAGACCATTGGGTTGCTGCCAGGCTCTAGAGGAGCCCCAAATCAGGCAAAGTTATGTTCTTCTGGGGTTGGCCAGACCACAAAACTATCAGCACTGTTCCTGTTGTATTTCAAAAACAAACAAATGACACCTAATTTCTGTGTTTCTTTGATCGCTTATTTCCAACCTATGGGGACATCTTAAATAATTTGAATATTTATCCTATAATTTAGACTAAAGTATGAAACATAAGGAGGTTATTTTTATTAAATACCTTCTATGTGTTAGACTGCAGGTGTCCAACAGCTTGCAAAGCATCACCCATTAAATATTGGCCTACCTCAAATTTTTTAAATGTTTGAAGGAGTCACCATCAAATTTTGTGTAAGAATCTAGGTTTCTAGTTTCTCTGCAAATTAGCAGAATATTTAACAACATTGGGCCTCCATGGACCCATGCAAATAATTATCTGGTGCTAAGGCTAACTAGTAACCCCTATTTCAACTAAAAGTAGCATGTGCTCAACTCCCCACCACTCCTCTCTGTCTCCAAATTGGCCACTTCGGTTACCTTTTCTTTTTTTAAGATTTTATTTATTTGTCAGAGAGAGAGAGAGAGAATAAGCAGGGGGGAGTGGAAGGCAGAAGGAGAAGCAGACTCCCTGCTGAGCAAGGAGCCTGATAAGGGACTCAATCCCAGGACCCTAGGATCATGACCTGAGCTGAAACAGCCGCTTAACCAACTGAGCCACCCAGGCATCCCAACTTCGGTTTCTTTTAAATCTTCTACATCCTGTATGCAACCGAAGTTGCAACACCTGCATTAGGTGATTATAAGCATTTTAGCTTCATAAAAACCTTGAGAAATAATTATTATCTGCAGTTTTCTGATGAAGAAACAAAGGCTCAGAGAGGTATCTGATGGAGAGATGAAAAAAATTTATAATCTTCCCTTAACAAAAGAGTCAATAAGTTAAATAAAGTATTTCTGGCTTGCTTGACCTCTTCATTCCTCTTCTTCGCTGATTTCTAGATGATTATACTAGTTTACTGTTACAGTTAGATGAAAAAATAACTAACCAAAGATAGCTACAGGGTGGGGGAGGGGAGGAAAAAAATCAGTGTTCTAAAAAGACTATACCCCCCAATACTTTCTTGAAATCAGAAGATTCAACCACATGGTGACAGTTAATTAAGTTGATAGATTTTTTTTTTTTCTCTCTCCACTGGACCAGGATACCTTGTTTGTTCACTCTTTGGCTAGAAATTGGAACTGACTGACAGGTGTCTTAAACACACTAAATAAGGGAAATTGTGTGAGCATCATTTCTGACTGCGACACTACACCACTTACCCGGCGATTATGGAGTCCAGACGATTAAAAAACAAAAACAAACAAAACATGAAGGAGGTTTAGTGAGGATATCAGCCATTCTCCAATTTTCTAAGAATTTTTCTGTGGTTCTTCCATGTGGTTTCATGAAGACAATTTCTAATTCCTGTAAGGTTTTTGACATCACTTTCCTTCGCCCACATGCTTAAAGAAAATTACTATCACTTTCGTAACACCCATTTCCTTAAGGAGTCAACAAGTCATTTAGATGTTTTGCAATTAAAGTTCGACTCGCTCTTTCACTTTGGTTAAATTCAGGCTACACAACTTTTTCTTCTTTTTCATGAATGTTCAGCAATTTAAAACAAACATTTATTCAACCATTAAATCTCTTGTGTGTTTTAAAAGCATATGGGTGGTCTTATTTTCTTTTCTCTCGTCTTAAGGGAGGATTTCTCCTGTCTTTTGAAGGTATAGCACTGGAAAATATTTTGAGAAGGACACGGGTTTGTTCTTAATAAGAATCCTAGAAAGAGAAGCTCTTGTTAACAAGAAGAATATTTGTAGAAACAATGCAAGAGGCAGAGCCAATTTATATTGAGATTGAAAACAATGTGAGAGTGAGTGATGGCAAATCCCTAAGAAATTGAGGATTTAAATGCAACAAGAGCTATAAAAATAGAATTGGCAAAGGGAGAAAGATCACTCAGAAACCAGATCGGACGAGATCGTCTTTGAACTATAACTGCTGATGCCCAATAACCAATTGGGTAAAGTGGCTGACAGAACTGAGTTTAAAATTTGCCTCTCATAGAGATTCTACAGATTTAAATTATTTGGTTAAATATGTATACCTTCACTACAGGCATGATTTCTTTGCAAAAAATAAAAAAAACTTAAAAATGCATTTTTTTCAATTTTGTTGAACTTCACCATCGATGTATTGACATGTAATGCAAGCCAATGCATGACCTCTTTCTTCACATCCATGATAAAAGATACTCTGATTCAAGGATTTGTCAAAAGCTCATCTCAGCTGGTACAATGGTTGCTGCTTTATCAACCTTCCATTACAAAGCAATTTCCACACTAGACTCTTCAGTTCTATTTTTCTTTGGGGTGTTTGTATGTGTGTTGTGTGCGCATACACATGCTAGGCTGATGGCCCAGAATGTTCTTCCCTGACTGGGCAGCACTGGAGCTACAAAACCTGTTTTGGAGAAGTCTCTGCCATAACCAAACACATGTTATATATTCTGATAATATCAGGAGTTTATACCCAGTAGAAAATAGCCATATATATCCTACACAATAAATTCTATCTTCATTCAATGCTCTCCTTAAATGATTTCTTAACTCTCCAGCACACATTTGTCCTGGTTCTAGTACGAAGTTACACACAGAGGAAATAAAAGAGAACAAGAAAGAATAGGCATAAACGAGGAATTCAGCATATATTCATGTGTGGTGAGGTACTGCTCCTAAATTGTAGCTGATTCCAAGGATTTGTTGCCCCCAACTTCCCTTGGGTCTAGGTGAAGGGATTGCTGGGGGAGACACTGGTGGATGGATGGGACACATTTGTGTTCCCTTTCCCTCTTTCACCCGTGCAAATAAGTAAATCCAAAGATGATGCTGAGGAAATGAAGGAGGGAATAGAGAAGACAATTTAGAATTTCAGTTTTTCGTCACAAGGAACACTAAAAATCTCAAGATAGTCTCAGGTTACTTGTCAGATTGTCATGCCAGTTGTCTTTAGGAGGCACTTGTCAATGTTCTGTATAATGGGGTTTTCTTTCCTTTCACTGTTACCTTAATGGGACATAGAGATGTCAGGGCTTTATGGTCCATCGGAAGTAATTTCATGGTATAGTAATGAGGTCACTGGTACTTGTGGCCCCCAAAATGATCTCTCAGTGGGAACTGGGACTATTCTTATGGAACCAAATGTTCAGTGCTGCTCTTGTTTACAAACTCTAAGACAGAAAGTTAGATTACCAGAGAAAACCTATATTAAGCTAATGTCAATCTATGAGGTTTATTTCATCCAATAAATTTAGTTTGATTACGAGATGATAAGAGAAAATAGTGAGGTTAAGTACCTTTTCAAAGGCTGCCCAGGTTGTCTGGTACCTGGAGAGGGGGATGAGGGGATGGGAGGAGGGGAGAGGGTGGGTGGAATTCCTAGCTTTTTCACTTGGGAATGTGAACAAAATGAAAATTCCAGGCAACTAACTGCCAGAATTGCATGTATATTTATACGTAGGATGGTGCATTTTTCATTGTAATTAGCTTTTAGAGCATCACTTGGGATTCGAATAAATGTATGGAACTGTGTTCATATAAATAAACTGTTTGCATTTGAATTAATTTGCTTCACCACGAGACACACACAGCAGCTAAGTGAGCCATCAATGTTGAATATTAATTTTGCAGACAACAGAACTACTCGCTCCATCTAGGCAGTTGCCCTTTGTTTTTCTGTTGCTATCCTAGAACCTGCCCTATTAGAACTTTTACACCCCATGTTGTAACCTTGACTTAACATTGGAAATGCTTGGAGAGCTTTAAAACAAACAAATGCATGGGTTTGGCAGAGAACCTTACATTTTGTCTGGGGTATGGTTGGGTTACAGTAATTCTTAAAAAGCTTCTCAGGTGATGCTAATGTGTGTCTGAGATGGTGGACCAAAGAATCCCAGCTTGAGTTTCTACAGATTTTAGGAGCATCACCTGGATAAACACCCATCTTTCATCCTTGTCTCCTCCCTTACAGGTGACTTGTGGTGTTCTTAATTTGTTTATCCTTTACCACAGGATGGAGAAAAATCATGGCATATGACCTTTGATGAACCCTGCAAGCTGTTACTAGACTAGAGGGTTAGGGGGTCATTTGATCTAATTTTTGTTTCCTTTTGCTCTATTATGCCTCACCATTGCAATATTGTTAAAACCCAAAGAGATCTGGCACACTTTCTAAGACAACTGTATCAAGTTAAGCGTGGGGGCCACTGCTTGAGTGGCACTGGTTATTTATATGAATTATAATTTCTGAAGGGGGAACAAGAAGACATTAGACTCTGGGAGACTTCTGTGCCAGAAACCTCTCCCTTAAAGCTTCAGATGGGACTTAAAAAATAGATAACCTGACCATTTATGTGTGGGCATTGCCTGAAGGACTTTAACACTGAACTTCATGCAGTACTTAAAGCAACCCTGGGAGGTAGATGATCCCAATCATTATCCTTGTTTAAGAGGTACGGAAACTAAGATTGACTTAGAAGAAACGGAAGATGTAAACAATGAGCTCTGGAAGCTTTGAATGAGTCATGGTCAATGTCCAGGGTATAATAATTGACAAGAGAGGCCAGAATATAAACACCTTTGAATACGATCTGGCTTTAGAGGCGTAGATACGTTTCCTGGTTTTTCATTCTGTATCTTGCTTCTAATAATAACAGAAGGTCCTATTTATTGAGCACATACTATTCATCAGGCACTGTGCTAAGCAATTCATATTAATTATTTCATCCATCCCCACAATCCTAGATAAGTACTACTCTTTGTCTCAATTTATAAAAGAGAAAATCTAGGCTTAGAAAACTTGTCCAAAACTCAAAGTTGAGTTTGCACTGTCTTGCCTTGAAATTTTGAAACTCTGCCACTACCACCTTGCTATAAGGAAGGGATTAAACACATTTGTATCCATTATATTACACTATTTCCTGTGTCTTTACCTTTCTACCCAATGAAGTCCCCATCTCCATTTTAAATCTTTCTGCTTAAGAACAATGGTTTTATAAAGAACTTCTCAAACTCAACACCCAAAAACCAAATAATCAAGTCAAAAAATGGGCAGAAGACATGAACAGACACTTCTCCAAAGAAGACATACAAACAGCTAACACACACATGAAAAAATGTTCAACATCATTAGCCATTAGGGAAATTAAAATCAAAACCACACTGAGATACCACCTTACACTAGTTAGAATGGCAAAAATTAACAAGGCAGGAAACAACAAACGTTGGAGAGGATGTGGAGGAAGGGGAACCCTCTTACACTGTTGGTGGGAATGCAAGTTGGTACAGCCACTTTGGAAAACAGTATGGAGGTTCCTCAAAAAGTTAAAAATAGAGCTACCGTATGACACAGCAATTGCACTACTGGGTATTTACCCCAAACATACAGATGTAGTGAAAAGAAAGGGCACATGCACCCCAATGTTCATAGCAACAATGTCCGTAATAGCCAAACTGTGGAAGGAGCTGAGATTCCCTTCAGCAGACGAATGGATAAAGAAGATGTGGTTCATATATACAATGGAATATTACTCAGCCATCAGAAAGGATGAATACCCACCATTTGCATCAACATGGATGGAACTGGAGGGGATTGTGCTAAGTGAAGTAAGTCAACCAGAGAAAGACAATTATCATATGGTTTCACTCATATGTGGAACATAAGGAATGGCACAAAGGACATTAGGGGAAGGAAGGGAAAAATGAAGGGGGGGAAGTCAGAGGGGGAGATGAACCATGAGAGACTATGGACTCTGGGAAACAATCTGAGTGTTTCAGAGGGGAGGGGTGTGGGGGGATGGGTTAGCCTGGTGATGGGTATTAAGGAGGGCACATGTTGCAATAAACACTGGGTGTTATATGCAAATAGTGAATCATAGAACACTATATCAAAAACTAATGATGTACTATATGGTGACTAGCATGACATAAAAAAAAGAAAGCATACACAAAAGAAAAAAAGAACAATGGTTTGAAAATAGGGACTCCATGGAAGGATGTTTAAGGAGGTCTCTGAGCTTCTGTGTTCATCCCAGTGTCAATGCCTCTTGCCCTTTCTGGAAGTCAGGATTCAGACCAGTACACTCACCCTGTGGCAGTTCCCTGGCTCAACTACTACCCCATGGGGAGACTGGAAAAGACACCCATCTTTACTGGAAAAGTCCTACATAGTAATTCACATCCTTCACATTCTGCATCTGCCCTCCTACCCTTCTGCTCCTCTCCCTTGGTCAAAGTGTTCCCTACATTCCATTTTTTGAGCATCCAAACTGCCTTGCCTTCTTCTGTAATTTGGAAGTTCCACAAAGACTTTCAAGTATAGACATGACTTCAGTAGACATGGTCATTGTCTTAGAAGTCACGTGTAACTCTTGCATCTGAACTCGTGTGAGTGCCAATACTGATTCCATAAGAAGGAGCAATACAGTGTCCAGAAATTGGGCTTCCAGTCAAACAGACCTACATTTGAAACCTGATCTATCATTCACTATCTGTGAAATTTTAGCAGTTACTGAGGATCTCAGGAAAGAAATTCAGTTTCCCTATCCGAAAAAGGACCAAAGCATACTTACTCCATTGGGCCATTCATAAGACAGGGCATATGAAGAGCCAAGAACAGCGCTTGCTTAGTATATGTTAGCTGCTACAGCAAAAACAACTATGATAATGATTACTCTCCCACCCCATACTAATAAAAGAGTCTTTCAGCTTTATGATCAAGGTGAAGGGCACAAGCTCCTTTATAGACAAGCTGGTTGTCATCCAAAAAAAAAAAAAATGTTTTATGTAGCTGACTCTCCATAGCTAGACATCTGGATTTGAATCCCTGTCTGGCTCTTTCTGTGTGAAGTTTGGTAA
The DNA here is from genome assembly GCF_011800145.1 of Mirounga leonina. Classification (NCBI taxonomy): domain Eukaryota; kingdom Metazoa; phylum Chordata; class Mammalia; order Carnivora; family Phocidae; genus Mirounga; species Mirounga leonina. Next base: position 23,913,641 of record NW_023270855.1, read on the forward strand.
GTTCCTTAAATTCTCTGCACTTCAGTTTCTTCATCTATGAAACGAGGAGAAAAGGGCTGTTGCGAAGATTGAAAAGGTAACATGAAAATTGTCGCATGGGTAGGTCCTTAGAATGATACCTTGCACGTAGTAAGCAATATGTCAGGGTTAGCTATTTTTGTTATGATTTCAGTGGAGTTCACCCCAAATTCACAATGGCAAAACAGAATTGAAGAATGTACACTCTATGATATTCTTAGGTAGATGTCTAGGTTTCTAGGGAAACCTGCTTAGAGGTTATAAAGTTATATGCCTGTAAATGTATTATTTTTTTAAAGATTTTAATTATTTATTTGACAGAGACACAGTGAGAGAGGGAATACAAGCAGGGGCAGTGGGAGAGGGAGAAACAGGCTTCCTACTGAGCAGGGAGCCCAACGCGGGGCTTGATCCCAGGACTCTGGGATCATGACCTGAGCCGAAGTCAGATGCCTAATGACTGAGCCACCCAGGTACCCTCTGCCTGTAAATTTATAAGATAAATATATATTCCTAGGAATAGGTTTCCTTGATATGCATTCTTCTCTTTATTATCCTTAACCTCTTAATTAAGTCTTTGCCACAAATCCCTCTTTCTTTTTGTAGCTTCTTAAAGTTTAGAGATGGGCCTTCTGACTCATGACTTACACACATTATCTAGGCTCTGGTTATCAACTGCCACGAATCACTGTTTCCTAAATTTGTCTGTTAGGATCCACTCTAAGGGCCTGTGAAGTATGCAGATTACCTGGCCACTCCCTGGGAAATCCAAACTCAGCAAGTCTGGGTTGGGAGCCCAGGTATCTGTATTTTAAACGAACACTACAGGATATGCTTAATGCTAGATCCCTCTGTCATAACGGCTGACTTACCTAAAGCTGAGGTGGGAAATAGTAACAAGGCCTCCAGATACACTTCTCATTTCACCTTCTGTTGTCGCTCCCCGCCCAGCCCCACTGGGTACAGTTCTCAGCTCATTCCTGTGAGCAAGTTTTTCAAACACACTGTGTAGCCTTCATTTCCAGGATTCCTAACTTCTGGTACTCATGTTTTCAGAGCACCCTGAATCCCTCAGCTGGAAACAGTTTTCATGGCATGTTGAACAAGACAGAGGCCATTCAATCCCCAAGACTCTGTGGAGTGGAGAGAAATAGGTAAAAACCTTGTGTTGACATTTTTGTAACCTTAAAAATGACAGGAAGGCACCTGGACCTTAGTTTGGGTACCCATATGGAAAAAAGTTATAACTTGCCTTTCTTTTAGGATGCACTGGAGAATGTCTTTGGTTATTCCAGGCAAGAAAATGAGCCAATGCTTTAAAAAAAAAAACAGGATAAGGGGCACCTGGGTGGCTCCATTGGTTAAGTAGTCTGACTCTTCATTTCTGCTTAGGTCATGATCTTAGTTAGGGTCCTGAGATGGAGCCCTGCAATGAGTGCTCACTTAGCATGGAGTCTGAGTCTGTTTGAGATTTTTCCCCCTCCCTCTCCTTCCCCTTCTACTCCCCCCTCCCCCTCTTGTGTGCACATGCTCTCTTTCTGAAATAAATAAATAAAATCTTAAAAAAAAAAAGAACCAGGATAAGTCTTCTAAAGAAAATTAGGTAAAAAAAAATAAAGAAAGAAAATCAGGCAAAAGACATGTCTAAAATTACAAATTTTTTTTCTTGTTTATGTTTCCTTCAAATTACTCTCTCTCAGGAAACGGTTAGAAGACATAAGATTTCTTAGCCCTGCTGTAAGTAGGACAGTATAAATAGAGCTTCGAGGTCAAGAGTATGCCATGCTTCCATGAACTGGCTATGAGACAGAAGTCACTCAGCTTCTCTGAGGATTGGTTTTCTCAGCTATCAAGTAGGGTAATACTATCTACTTCATAATATTTAATCCAAACTGATTTTGGATTTAACCACCTCTGCTACTCACCAACTTGGTAACTCAGGTAAATCTGTAACCTTCTTAGAAACCAAGTTTCATGTGTAAAACAGAATAAGAATGCATACCTCACAGATTTTTTTTGCATCATAAATAAATGAAATAATATGCAAAATCACTGGACACTAAAGGTTACAAATAGTGCATGTTCAGACACCTTGAATCTTTCTTTTGCTTTCTTATTAGGTCCTACCTAAGATAGGTGTGCTACAATTTAACCCTGTTTATTGGTTTGCTCAACACTTGCTGGAGGCAGCCAGGGGAGATTGACTACCCACCTACAATTATTCAAACACTTGGAAGAAGACTAATGTGAGATCGTTCTTCAGATATCAGTAATTAAGTTTGAGTTTTCAGCAAAATTGTATTTTGCCTAATTACTTCTTTAGCATAACCTGGTACCAAACTTTTATCCATCATCATAACAGAGATGACTGGAAACATTCTTTCTTGTGAACATTAGACTTATTGATTTAAAAGACTCTCACCAGTCTAATGTTCAATGAATAATAACCAATATTAATAAATTTTAGTTTTCATTAGGGTACTATAAAGCCTTTTTCAGGGCTGCAATATGTTGTTAACATGCTAATGTATAGTTCAGTGACTTCTGTTTTAGCAGAAAATGTAAGCATTTCCATATGAGTCAGTGATTTTAGCATTGTTGTGTCTTCATATGGGGCCAAGCTGTGAATTTAAATAGGAGCATATGTCATACTTATGTATACAGGCAGTATTATAAATGACTAACTATGACAATATTAGTGATACTGACTTGAAATTTTCAGCCTGCTGAGTGAACATTTGTGATTTTTAAAATCTACACTACGTCACATAGCCGCTAAGTAACTAGGAACGTGAATTTTGCCCTTTTCCTTCCACCCACAGCCTTTTTATTTGTAAATGTGTGTCGGGTGACAAGTGGAGTTGGCACCCTGCTCTGGGAGGAAAACTTGAATTAGTTATGCCAACAACAGTGCTGGGACTCCATGATGTATATCATGTCACATATTATGGCCTTAACTAGGCAAACAGCCTTGCAGAGAGAATAAGCATCTATGCTCTACTAAGCATTTAAATTGTTAACCATAAATGCTTTGCATTTGTTAAAGTGGTGCTCAAATTGGCTGCTATTAGTGGTGCTGTCAGAATTCTCTGGATGTTGTAGGCCTCCGAGAGGATGTGTTGAATAAATATTCTCTGCCAAATCACCATGTCATTTAGCATTAGGAGGCATGGAATTGAAGAGCTTCTGAAGTTGGTTATTTACTCGTATTGTTCAAGGGGGGAAAATCTGTACCAATGTTGCGTGGCTGTGAATACTACAGGGGCAAGAACTGAATTCTGATGAATATAAATTGGGGTCTGAAAAACATACACAACTACCAACAGGAATGGTAAACCCATGAGGCCTCTCGATGTAAAGCTTTTTAAGGGAGTAAAGACTTGAATTTTCTCGGGCACCTGCGTGGCTCAGTTGGTTAAGTGACTGCCTTCAGCTCAGGTCATGATCCCAGGGTCCTGGGATCGAGCCCCGCATCGGGCTCCCTGCTCTGTGGGGAGCCTGCTTCTCCCTCTCCCACTCCCCCGGCTTGTGTTCCCTCTCTCGCTGTGTCTCTCTCTGTCAAATAAATAAATAAAATCTTAAAAAAAAACCAAACAAACTAGAATTTTCTCATTCAGTTTTTCCATGTTTTGTTAATATGTCTTATATCAAGGTCCCCATTAATAGAATCTACAAAATGGCTCATTATGAAAATATAAAGGTGTTTCCTTTGATGGAAAAAACTCTCTGCTTTGACAATGAAATAAAATTCAGCTGCAGCCAGGATTTGATAATCTATGAAAGGGTATTTAGGGGCTATATTTCTTTCCTATTACTATGGTAACAAATTATTACAAACATGGAGGTTTAAAACAACACAAATTTATTATCTTACTTTCTGTAGTTCTGAACTCCAACTAGCGTCTCACCGGGCTAAAAATCAAGGAGCCGGCCGGGCTGTGTTACTTCCGGGAGCCTCTAGGGGAGAATCTGTGTCCTTGACTTTTGCAGCTTCTCAAGGCACTTGGCTCCCTTCCTCTGATGTCAAAACCAGCAATGACAGGTTGAGTCCTTCTCACATCCTATCGCTTCAATCTTCTTTTTTACCTGCCTTTTCCATTTTTAAGGACCTCTATGATTACATTGGGCCCCCCAGATAATCCAGGATAATCTCTCTGCAGTCAGATTAGCAACCTTAATTCTATCTGCAAACTTAGTCTCCCTTTCTCTCTTAAGGCAACATATTCACAGGCTCCAGGGATTAGGAGGTAGAAGTTTGGGGGTGGGGCACTATTCTGCCTACTACAGTGGCCAATCCAACAGTTATTGGAATCTGTTTGGCAATTTCTGAAAAACGTGATTTTAAGAATATTTGCCTTCTACCACAGAACGCTGTAAGAAGAATTTCACATGCATGCACCATGTGTGAATAAGAAAAAAGGAGGTATCTCCATGAGAAGGGCCTTATAATTGGTATGTATCTGGTCCAAGCGTAGGAAATTGTGCATTGGACACAAAGTTTGTACTGCCAACCAGATTCATGAAAAGAAAAAGACTTTCTGTTAAAGTAGCAAGACTCAGGTATAATGTAGTACTAGATTAGTCATAAATTTAAGAGGAGAGAATACCCAATTAATTTCTTATGTTAAAGTAACTTTTTTTGAAAAGATTTTTTTTATTTATTTATTTATTTATTTATTTATTTATTTATTTATTTATTGAGAACGTGAGCAGGGGGAGGGGCAGAGGGAGAGAGAGAGAATCTCAAGCAGATTCCATGCCCAGCATGGAGCCTGACATGGGGTTCCATCTCACCACTCCGAGATCATGACCCAAGCTGAAATCAAAAGTCAGACACCCAACCGACTGAGCCACCTGACTGAGCCACCCAAATGCCCCTGTTAAAGTAACTTCTGCCTTGGGCAGGATTGAAGGCAGATTTAGGTCTGGAAACAGAAAGTCAATTCAGATCATTCAGCGGGTGCCAAGAGCTTAAAATAACAGTCATGCAAGGATTATTGTCTTCTTTATCCATAATGCCACGGTGAGTTTTCTACAACTATATCTAAGAACCATAACAATATCACTAACATACACCACAGGGGTTATATTTCTGAAGGCTATAAAAAGAGGGACAGCATTCATTCATCAGCACTAACTGTAGCTGAGGGCTCTGGGTAGTGCAGTGATGGGGACAGGGAGTTATCTAGGGATGTGGGGTGGGAATGAGGGCCATCTCAACAGGAAGTGGGTCCGTTGAAGTTGTGGTGCAATGATGAGACATCCATAAGATGGAATAATATTCAAGCATTTAGGAAGTGAGCCGTATTTTATAGTGATTGAGCGGGTCCATCAGTTACCAGCTGTGCATCCTTGAGCAAGTTCTGGACCTCTTTAAGCTCCAGTTTCCCTTCTGGTAAAATGGAGATGATGCTAACACTGGGATAATGCCTCAGGTTAATTGAAATGTTAATGAGATGGTTAATGTAAATATATTAGTACAGAATCTGATATATGGCATGTCCTTCATAATTACTGGCTGTTCCTGGCATTTTAATTATGAATATTCTTATTAGCTCAATAAGAAAACATGGAACAGTATTCTGGGATATGAAAGTAAGGACAATTAACATATAGAACTAGAATGATTCCATTTTTTTTTTTTTTGTAAAAGCAACTCAAAATTATGTACACAGAGAGCTCATATAAGTTTAGAAAACTGTCTGAGAATACACCTGTTAATAATAATTCTGGGAGTGGGACTGGATACAGATATCTTTGACTTTCAGTTTTATTACCATGGTAAGAATACACAGCTTTGTTGAATGCTGGCTCCCTGAAAATATCACCAAAACAACCTGCCGATAAGATGGTCTATTTAATAAATCCAGAATACTTTTGTAAAAACAGCAACAAAGCAAATGAAGCAACATGTAGAGTAAATCTAAGCATTGCACATAACATTTGAAGACTTTCATAATCTGAAATCATGCCATCATGTCCCGCGGAACAATCCTCTCTCCAATTTCCAAGATTCAAAAACCTAAAGTAAAATGAAAATCTTCCTTATAATTTCTTGGGAACCAGAACAAATGTAATTGGAAATCCACAAACTCAAAGAACACTGACATCTCCAACAGGGACATAAAATTGCCTGGTAATTCCACCCTTAAGTTTCCTTTTGCACAAGGAAGAATCAGAAAGCTTGGAAAGCATGCAGTTGCCAACAGCCGATTTCTCCCTCTACCTCAGCCTCAGAAACACTTGTTTAATTAACCCATTGTTTATTTCACTGGTGTTTTCTCCAGGCTGGCTTAGCAGAGAAACTGACTAGGGTGGGGGAGATCTCTTAAAATAGAGGGGTGAAAACGGTCTTAAAAAAACAAAGGCCATCATAGCTGTTTAAGGAATTAAACAACAATAAAACAAAACAACAAGAAAATTACTGATGGGTACTCTATCAGCCAAATGCTTTTTGCCTCCCCTCCGGTCCCAGTTACCTTTCTGAGAAAAGAAGCTCTTTTTACCCGGACAACAGCCATCTATCAATCATTCAAGCGATAACAAATATATACATAATAAGCTTATGGTTTCTTTCGGGCGCCTGGGTGGCTCAGTTGGTTAAGCGACTGCCTTCGGCTCAGGTCATGATCCTGGAGTCCCGGGATCGAGTCCCACATCGGGCTCCCCGCTCAGCGGGGGGGTCTGCTTCTCCCTCTGACCCTCTTCCCTCTCGTGCTCTCTGTCTCTCATTCTCTCTCTCAAATAAATAAATAAAATCTTAAAAAAAAAAAAAAGCATATGGTTTGTTTCATGAAGATGGGTAAGTTTCCACTAAAGTTAGTTGCTAAATAAGAAACATTTCTTAGTCTTGTCCTTTTAGAAGATTTAGCTCCACATAATTGGGCAAACACTTATTTAATCATTGTGTGTTGTGTACAGTTCTGAGAGACACAGAAGAAACAAATGTTACAGATACAATTCTTGTCTATGGAGGGCTTATAGAATCATTGGGAAGGAGAGAGAAATATTTGGTATCTTTTTTTTTTTTTTTAAGATTTTATTTATTTGACAGCACAAGCAGGGGGAGCAGTAGAGGGAGAGGGAGAAGCAGGCTCCCCGCTGAGCAAGGAGCCCTATGCGGGACTCGATCCCAGGACTCTGGGATCATGACCTGAGCCGAAGGCAGCCGCTTAACCAGCTGAGCCACCCAGGCGCCCCTATATGGTATCTTTATCTTTGTATGACAAAGGCCACAGTGACACCACTCTTGAAGATTCTGCTCATCTGTCTTATAAACAAGGAGGCTAGGCTGGGAGCACAGAAGTCAAACACCTAGAGCTAGAGAGACTTGAGTCCAAATAAGCTGTGTCAGTTCCTTTGTATAAGCTCTTAAAAGCAAGGCATTTAATTCTTCAAAAACTTTTCACCTATAAAATAGCTATTGGAATTAAATGAGATGATGCATTAATGTTCTCGGCACAGCATCTGTCAAATGTAACAATCTCTATATACCAACCATTTTAAGTGAGAATTATTGTGAGTCAAAAGAATCTGCGTTTGAATTCTGTATTCTGGGCAGATCACATAATCTCTCTAAACATTAGTTCATTAGTTTCCTCAATACGAGGATAGTATGAGTACTTGCCTCCCAAGATGGTGGTGGGAATTAAATGAGATATGCAAGGAGTTGGGCTTGGAGCCAGGTACGTGGTTATATGCTTCCTGATGGTAGCTACTGGGTATTTTTTTGGCGGGGGGGAGGCTGACACAGAGTGGAGGCTTTACTGTACTTGAGATTGCTGGCTTTACCTAGTTCCTTCCCTTTAGTTCAAGAAAGAACCCAAGCATGCGTTAAGAAAGCACCCACTTTCTGCTAGGTGTTAAGCCTGAATTTTATCCATTTATACTCATAATCACCCTTTGAGGCAAGTTTTAATTATAGAGCTGGGAAAACTGAGTCTCAGAAACAGTGTTTTGCCTGGGGCTATGCATGAGTTTGAAATCCGTGAGTCCATGGGTAGGTGAACCTCATACTATTCAGTATCTCAGTTCCTTCCATGTGTTCCATGCTTCCTGGATTGACCTTTTCCAAGTGATCAGATTCAGAATGCCAGTGCAGGGTATCTTTCTACAATGTGCTGCTCACCAGAACTTTCTATGATGATGGAAATGTTCTAAGTCTGTGCTATCCAGTAAAAGAGCTGTTGGCCACTTGAGGCTATTGTTACTAGCACTTGAAATGTGGATAGTGTGGTTCAGAAGCTGGTTTTTACATTCCATTTAATTTTATTTCCTTTTTTTTTTTTTAAAGATTTTATTTATTTATTTGAGACAGAGAGAATGAGAGAGAGAGAGCACATGAGAGGGGGGAGGGTCAGAGGGAGAAGCAGACTCCCCGCCGAGCAGGGAGCCCGATGCGGGACTCGATCCAGGGACTCCAGGATCATGACCTGAGCCGAAGGCAGCCGCTTAACCAACTGAGCCACCTAGGTGCCCCTTCTTTTCTTTTTTCTTAGATTGTATTTATTTATTTGAGACAGAGAGCATGAGAGGGAGAGAGCACATGAGAGGGGGAGGGTCAGAGGGAGAAGCAGACTCCCTGCCGAGCAGGGAGCCCGATGCGGGACTCGATCCCGGGACTCCAGGATCATGACCTGAGCCGAAGGCAGCCACTTAACCAACTGAGCCACCCAGGCGCCCCCATCTAATTTTAAGTAACAAATTTAAATACACATACCTCATGGCTATGAATTTGGACAGCAGATCTATGACATCCCTAGCCGACAATCATCTAGTCCTTGCTTGAATGATCTAAGTGACAGGTTGCTCATCTCCTGATGAACAGCCCCTTCAATTGCTCTGAACATAAGAGATAGGCCTTCATTATGGTGGACTAACATCTGTTGCCCTCTAACTTTTACTTACTTGGTCCTAATTTTTCCCTGGAGTTGTATAAAGTATGCTTAATCAGTTCCACAAAATAGTATCCCCTAATAGTCTTCACCACACACAAATCTTCATAATTGCAAAGCATTCTGGGATCAGGGATTTTTTTTTATGAGGCTACTGTGAAGAATCGGCATACTGGGATGATGATAATAGAATGATGGTAATAATAATCAGTACCGTGTACTAAGCACATACTACCACTGGATGTGAGCCAGTTGAGCTAATGGCTTGTCACCCAGTCCTACTGTCTGGGAGGAAGTAGAGAGCATAGGGGACACTGTGGCAAACTGAGGGGGCACACATCCTCTCTAGAGGGGCAGTGGGGACTCAGCTGCTTATCACTCCCATGGTCAAGGGCATGAAGCTCTGCACACAGGACTCTTGTCATCAGAACCCCTGAGCTTTCAAGGGAGGTGTGAAATCCAGGTTTTTTTAATGTAAAATCTTTTACTTGTTAAGTATTGACAATTAATCCAATTAAAAAAAAAAAACATCCTGTACTAAATGCACAGTGGTACCCTAGATTGGATCTTGAGATAGAGAAAGGACAATAGAAGAAAAACAAATGAAATCTGAATAAAGTCTGGAGTTTAGTTTTTTAAAAATTGGGGAAAAGAAGACCCTATGGCCAAAACTGGCTGGTCACTTAATGCATACATATCCCATGGGCTGCTAATTTGCCATCTCTAATCCAGTCCAACTTCCACATTTAATGACGAGGAAGCTGAGGCCCAAAGCTCAAAAACACTTTGCTCAGAGTCATGAATCAGTTCCAGTGTTTTGTCTAGAAATCCCATTTCATATTGCTCAGGGCAGAGCTGATTAATTCTGGAACAGTAATATAACTTCCTGTTTTTTAGTCCACGCTTGGAATATGGATTTGATTTGTGAAGTTCATCACACGTGGTAAGACGTTACGTGATGGAAATGTGCCACCATGTTAGTGATGAAGATTCTTCCTCTTCTTCCTTCCCTCCTGGCCTTCTTCCCCGGCTGTCTGCCTCAGGCTTGATTTTTCTCTACATTGCCTTTTCCTGAATATTTAGAGCTTTCCTTTTATTGTTCCCTACCTCCCTATAGCCACTGTTGCATGACAAGCCAGATTACGCTGCAAACAGTTGCTATGAATACAAAGTAATGTGCTTATCCATAAATGGGGTTTAGAAACACCCTTCCATTAAAGCATCAAGAAATTTTCACACCAAGTAAGAATTATTACTAGAGAGCTGCTGCCAACCCAGTCACATTCTATGCTTGTGCAACCGAGCAGAAAACGATAAGGCTGGGATCACCTATAAACGGCCAAAAGGATATATGTGTCTTCAGTAAAGAAACAAAGAGACGCCTGCAGGCAAGTCCAGCTTGACCATGTGACTCTTAGGGAACAGAGAGGACTTAAGAAAGCAGACTACAGACTTCTTGTTTGTCCAAATATGGACCAGAAGGTTTAGGTGAGTTGCATAAAGCAGGTAGGAGACGAGTGAAAAATCAGAGCCTGGGATAAAGGACCATTCCAGCAAAGAACAACAAACTTGTGGAGCGTACTCTTTTCGGCACTGAGTACAATTCAAGGACAGATAAGGGTGTAACCTCACTGAGAAAAGGTGCAATTTTAAGGGGACAAAGAAGCTTTTTTTTTTTTTTTTTTTAAGAGCGGCAGAGAGAGAGAAGGTGGGGGAGGAGCAGAGGTAGAAGGAGAGGGAGAATCTTAAGCAGGCTCCCCACGCCCAGCCTGGAGCCTAATGTGGGGCTCCATCCCACAACCCTGAGATCATGACCTGAGCCAAAATCAAGAGTTGGATGCTTAACCGACTGAGCCACCCAGACGCCCCCAAAGAAGCAATTTTCTAAGTGTTGTGGTTTACTAGTGGGTCCATTTGGCTAACGGGGAGCTAGGTTTTCCAGATTCTTGGCTTTGTGACTCTGAGTCGGTCTTGAACACAACAGAAGTCTGAGATTCTGAAGTCTGTCACAGTTAGAGATGGTGGGGGAAAGATGTGGACTCCCGGTTGTCCTATTCTCTCCAACTGCTGACCCTGCAGATCACCAGCGACCTCAGGGCTAACATTAGACTCTGGGACTACAGCCTTCTGTGGGCTTCTCTGCCAGTGGCTAGGGCACCTGCCTTCCCACATTCCCATGCAAGCTACTACTTATCCACACTCCCCAGAGCTTTGTGAGTGCTGGTTAGTGACTTTTTTCACATCTTCTAATTCCTTCAGACCCTTGCTTCTCCAGCTTCTCCTACAAGCATGTATCCTTACTCCTAGTATACAACCCTTATTCCTTAGTACTCCTAGAAATCCTGCCCCCACACTGGACTCCGCTTAATGTACTAAAGTAATTCTCTGGGTGGTGTTTTCCCAAGTTTACCAGATCACAACAATTACCTTGGTTGCTTATTAAAAACACAGATTCCCAGGACCTGTCCCAGGCTCAATGAGCTAGAATGTTCGGGACAGGGGCCCAAGAGCCCACACTTTTAATAGGCATTTCTCAGGTCACTCTTGAAATGGAGTAACTTCTTGGCTACACAGTTGATAACTTAGGTTGCACATTAGAAACACCTGGGGAATTTTCATAAGAAATTTTGATGCCAAGGTCCCACATCCAGAGATTTGGATTTACTTGATCTGAGCCTGGACATTAGGATTTAAAAGCTCCCATATGATGTCCACGTGCCACGTGCCACCAAGGGTGAAAAGCCCTGCTCTATTGGAATAAAGGTGAGTCACCTAATAAGAGGGAATAATTTTCTTCTAACTCACTAGCAAAATATGATAGGCACCATATGCTCCAGCAAAAGAATTCTTTTATAGAATTTTAAAGTCAGTGTTCCAGCTAGAAGGGTCTCAGTGGTCATTTAGCAACGCCCTCCATTCGGCCCTCTCTGAGGCCAGAGAGGTTAAGTGGCTGGTTCAAGGTCACACAGCTAGTTATTAGAAGACCCAGCATAGAGCTCTTTCTGCCACAGATAAGCAACCTTTCATTAACGCTTAATTGTGCCTGGAATAAATGTTCTTTCATGTAATTGACTCTGTTCTGAAGAGGCACCCTGCTGCTTTTCTGTTAAAAGGGGGTTTAAATTACATCTAATAAACAAACAAGAAGTACCCTATCTGTACTTACCTCCTTGCAGCAGTTCTGCAAATTCTACCCTGCACAAAAGAAACACACTGGGACCTTTTAAATGTGCAGATCCTGAGAGGCTGATTGAGGAAATCGGTGGCTAAGCATCCTCAGTTCCTACCTAATTATAAGTGTACATCCTTCCTACTCCCCATGATTCTGATGCAAACAGTCCAGAGCCAGACATTGAGAAGCCCTGTCCTGTCATTTGATTCCAAACACTGGTGTAAAATATTTAAATGAGAACAGCATCTAGCTCTCATCCTATATAACACAATACTTGACATTTTGTTTTTCCAAATTTGTGCAGAACATTAAGCTCTCAGCTCTTCTAGATCAGAGATTATAACCACAGCTTCTAAAGGAATGCTCTATCCAACAAAACCAATCTAATCAGTGACTGAATACCTATAAATTTCTGCCTAACTGCAGTCCTACCATCCATAGTTGGGCTCACCAGACTTTTAAGATAATGCATGCCATTTATATCCCAATATGTTTGCATGTCAATGATTCAGTTTAAACCAGTCACAGACTCTGAATCCTACAGAGGCCAGGGAAGTATCACTGATGAGTTAAGCCAACTGGGTTGGGAGTTTCATGGGAGGTAGTGGGCTGTGGCTAATGTATAGCTCATTTTTTGTGTGTCTAAAAAGAACAGCTGTTATTTGGCTTGGGACTATTATGATGCTGATTTTTCTGGTCTTGCTCCCCTATCCCACCCCCCAAGAGAAGATGAGAATTACCATCAAGATTCTCCAAACTAAGACCTGAGAGCCAAATCCGACCCCTTATCTGGCTTTGCAAATAAAGTTTTATTGGAACACAGCCACACTCTTATGTACATACCACCTGTGGCTGCTTTCTCCCTACAATGACAATTAAGTATTTGTGACTGAGCTCTATGGCCCTCAAAGCCTTAAAATAGTGACTCTCCGGTCATTTACAGTTTGAGTTTTCCAATCCCTGATCTAGATTTGTTATGTGTGAAATCTTAAAATGCCAGCTCAAATTCTTTTTTTTTTTAAGATTTTATTTATTTATTTGAGAGAGAGAGAAAGAGAGAGAGAGAGAGAGAGAGAGAACACAAGCAGAGGGGAGAAGGATCATATGGTAGTTGTATTTTTAACTTTTACAGGACCCTCCATACTGTTTTCCATAGTGGCTTAACTGACTGAGCCACCCAGGCGCCCCACCAGCTCAAATTCTAAAAACACTGCATGTCCAAATAAAACAGATATGTTGATGAACTGAACAATCATTCCTGTTCACCCTTCCTCTGGTCTGTATGGGTGAGAATATGACTCTATACGGTAGAGCAGAGATGGGGGAATCATTTCTATAACACCTTTTCATAAAATATCATGTCCAAAAAAACGAGCACTTAAGAACTGTGATATTTGGTGGAAAAATTTGGCAATTAGAAAACATTTTGCTTGTGGAAACAAAGAAAAAAAACCACAAAGGATTCTGAAGACAATTAAAGCCAGATTTAAGAAAAAAAAAAAAAGGCCTCAAAGAAAAGGTACAGTCTAGATAACAGACACTGTGGGAGATTCTACCTCACATTTTATGACGTCCTAGGAAAATTACCAAAATGTCCTGAGTACAGAGAGAATGATTCAGAAGTTTCCAAAAAGAAAAATTTACCAGTCCCTTATAAAGAACAAGAAGCAAGTTGGCATCCAGCCTTCTAAGAGGGTTTTAACATCAGAAATCCAGTTTGTTTCAGAAGCAAAGCCTTCTAGAACTTTTATGAACTGTGTTTTAAAATTATCAAAAGCTGTTCCTCTTGCTTTCCCCTAACCCTCTATTTTATATGAGTCCTTGATCTTTTCTACTGCAGTTTTTCCAACCATTATACTTCTCATGCAGGAACGTGATCCCTGTGGCAGTTGGGGGATTGCAATAATTCATTCTTACATTTCATGTTGAGTTTTAAAAATTGCTTTCAGAGGTTTTGGGGGTAGAAGAGAGAAGGAAGAAAAGAAGGGTCATAAAAAACTTGGGTTGAAATATTTCAAAACTGTAGCAAGATGGAAATCCTCTACAATTCACTTGGTGTTTTAGGAGCCAAACTTACATAACAGCTCAGACTTGGGTCTTACAGCCTAGATTTCCTTTCCTCTACCCTCTGAGATGCAGCCAAGGAAGAAAATTAGGAAGATAGGTCTTAAATAGCTTGCAAATGGTATTCCATACCTCTCATTTCTAGCTTAGAAAAAGCATGTGTGTGATGAAATAAACTCTGTTATTCAAGGAGTCAAATACTTTGCTGGTAGAAGACAAGCAACTTGAAGGATACCAGCAAGAAAAACAGACACACATTGTGCCTAAATCTGTACTCAGGCTTACTACTCAGGAAGCATTCCATCATCATAAGTATACAGATAAATAAAAACACTAGTTAGTATAGACTTACCATGGACAAAGCTGTAGAGTGAGCACTTTACATACATTATCCCTTTAATTCTTACAGGCTATCATCCTACCTTCTATGCAACAATGCTGAGATCTAGAGAGGTTAAGTAACTTGTTCTAGATGATACAGCTTGCAAGAAGTAGATTGTACTACTATGTATTGTAAAAAATATATACAATTACAGATATAAATGCTCTGAGGAATGAAGTTGCATGCTACCATGGAGTTGGTAAATGGGAGCATTGGGATAGAACCCAGGTCTCTGGACTTTCGTGCCCTTTCCATAATGCCACACCATTCCCCACCTGCAAATCTTCTAGCCTGCCATTCCTAGGAGAGAGAGAGATACAGAGAAAGAATCTCAACAGGAGAGGAGCTATTCAGAGATGTTACCAGTCAACAAGCTGCACAGGATGAAAGTGGCTATCTCAAAATGGACCCTTTCAAAAGGCAGATCATGAGAGACTATTGCTAGAATAGATTGTGAGTAAAAGGTTAAGGCTCTTACACACACACACACACACACACACACAATAACACCAAAGCTAGTGATCTTAGAGAAGGAATCAGCAAACTGTGGTCCTATTGGCCAAATCTATCCCCAAGTTGGTTCATTTGTTTTGGTTTTGGATTCTTCATGTAAGTGAAATCATACAGTATTTGTCTTTTTCTGTCTGACTTATTTCATTTGGCAGAATACTCTCGAGGTCCATCCATGTTGTTGCAAATGGCAAGTTTTCATTCTTTTTAATGTCTGACTAGTATTATTTCATATATATCACATTTTCTTTATCTGTTCAACTATTGGTGGGCACGTGGGTTACTTCCAGAACTCAACTATTGTAAACAATATACAAGGAACATGGGGAGTGCATATATCTTTTTCAATTGGTATTTTTGATTTTATCGGATAAATACTTGGGGTGGAATTGCTCGATCATATGGTAGTTGTATTTTTAACTTTTACAGGACCCTCCATACTGTTTTCCATAGTGGCTGCACCAGGTTACGCTACCAACAGTGCAAGAATATTCACTTTTCTCCATTTCTGCTTGTTACTGAATTGTATGAGTTCTTCATATATTTTGGGTATTAACCCCTTATTGGATATATGATTTGCATATAGCTTCTCCCATTAAGTAGGTTGTCTTTTTGTTGATGGTTGCCTTCACTGTGCAGAAGCTTTTCATTTTGGTATAGTCCCATTTGTTTATTTTGGCTTTTCTTGCCATTGCTTCTCTAGTCATATCCAAAAACATATCACTAAGACCAATATCAAGGAGCTTACCACCTGTGTTTTCTTCTAGGAATTTGATGGTTTCTGGTCTTACACTCAAGTCTTTAATCCATTTTGAGTTAATTTGTGTGTATGGTATATAATAGTGGCCCAGTTTTATTTTTTTGCATGTGGCTGTCCAGTTTTTCCAACACCATTCATCGAAGAAACTCTCTTTTCTGCATTGTATATTCTTGCTTCCTTTGTCATAAATTAATATATATATGTGTATATATATATATATATATATGAGACCATATATGCATGGTTTTATTTCTGGGCTTTCTATTTTCCACTGATTTATGTGTCTGTTTTTATGCCAACACCATACTGTTTTGATTACTGTAAGTTTGTAGTATCGTTTGAAATCAGGGAGTGTGATGCCTCCAGCTTTGTTCTTTTGTCTCAGCAATAGAAAGAGAAATAGTTTGGTTTGAGATCTTTTGTTATTCCATACAAATTGTATGATTGTTTTTTCCATTTCTGTGAAAAATGCCACTGGAGTTTTGATAGAGACTGCAGTGAATCTGTAGATTGCTTTGAGTAATACGGACACTTTAACAATATTAATTCTTCCAATCATTAAACACAGATTATCTTCCTTTTAACTAGTTCAATTTCTTTCATCAATGTCTTATAGTTTTCCATGTATAGGTCTTTTACCTTTTTGGCTAAATTTGTTTCTAGATATTTTATTTTTTTTTGATAGAATTGTAAATGGGCTATTTTTCTTAATTTCCCTGATACCTCATTGTTAACGAATTAAAGTGCATTAGTTTTTTTATACTGATTGTGTACCTTGTGAAATTACTAAATTCATTTATTAGTTCTAATAGTTTTTTGGTGGAGTCTTCAGATTTTTTATATATAAAATTATGTCATCTGCAAATAGTGACAGTTTTATTTCTTCCTTTCCAGTTAGATGTCTTTAATTTCTTTTTCCTGCCTAGTTGCTCTGGCTAAGACTTCCAATACTACGTTGAATAAAAATGGCATTCATGTCTTGTTCCTGATCTTATACAAAAAGCTTTCAGCTTTTAACTGTTGAGTATGGTATCAGCTGTCCGCTTGACTTATATGGCCCTTATTATGTGGAGGTACACTCCTTCCATACCCATTTTGTTGAGAGTTTTTATTGTAAATGGATGTTGAATTTTGTCAAATGCTTTTTCTGCATCTATTGAGATGGTCATATGATTTTTATCTTTCGTTTCGTTGATGTGGTGTATCTCATTTATTGATTTGCAGCTGTCGAACCATCTATGCTTCCACTTGACCATGGTGTATGATCCTTTTAATGTGTTGATGAATTTGGTTTGCTAATATTTTGTTGAGGGTTTCTGCATCTATATTCATCAGGAGTATTGGTCTATAATTTTTTTGTATGTATGTTTTTTTGTGTGTATGCATTTATACATATTTATACATTTTAATATTTATTTGTATATTTAATGTATGTTGTTTATACAGTTATACAGAAATAGTATATACAATAATTTTATATAATAAAATTAAAATTATATGATATAATGTAATAAAAACATAAATATAATATATAAATATATTATGTTTATAATAAAATCTATATAAAGCCAATATATGTATATATTTTTCTGTCTCATGTGAGGAAAAGAAATTGAGAAGCTAGTATAGCTCATTATTTAAGGCTATGGAACAACTCTAGCTAGAAATTTTAAACTTGGGATACTTTGTGGACTGAAACCTCTAACCATGGCTTTGGCATTCAAATGAAAAAATGTCTATCAAGCACAGTGTATAACAATGATCAGACAATAGAGTTTCAAAAAATGTTAGTGATCACTTGCAACCAACTCTTCTGCTGACTTCATAGAAAACATAACTTACTCCTTTCAAGTACTGCTGCTTGGGGATATTCATGCTGGGAGGTCCCTTTGGGAGTAGGGTGGTGGAGATTCTGGACTCAGAGAAGGAATCTATAGATTCTCACCCACTCCCACTATTAGCCACCTGATAGCACTTTGTTAAAACAACTAACCTATAGGAAATTTGATCCATGCATAAAAAAAGGCCTGGGAAGGATAAAAGATACTGGGAGTGTGTGAAGAATCTACTATTAAATCTTAAAGGCTGCACTGCATAAAGTGAAATTATTGTTATTAAATTCTCTACAGATTACAAGGTAGTAGCAGCTCATATTGTAAAGGCCACATTGGGCCTTTGTGATGTGTAACGTGCTAAGCACAAGGGAAGTAGACTTTGCTTCTTGAAGGATATTTGCCTACAGCATAATACCAATAATGGAAATAATATCAGATCACATAAAGTTGAGGCTTTTATTCTCCACAGAACTGAGAAATGATGAGAGAAGCACTCTGGGAATTTTCTCTTTAGATTAAATATTTGAGTCATGACTGTCTGAGACAATCACATTCAGCTTGAAAATTACTTTGCTATCTCAAGCATGCTGAGAATAAAAGACACTTTCAGTATCACAATTAAGACATGAAAATCTTATTTTCTACGGGATTTGTATAGTTAAGGAAAGAGAATAAAAATATTTGAATGGTACCTAATGTTTTAGCTGAAGTTTACTCCCGTCATCTTCCTGCCATTGTATGGGAATAAACAAGTTGGCAGCCTTTTGGAGCTGAGTAAAGCTCTCCTCAGTTTTAAGCAGGATCAGAGAAGAGAAACAAAGGAAAGGCAACAGGGCAACCACTTTGTTGTTCTGCATCAAGGTGGCAAACCTCAGGTTTTCCAGCACCTTCTTAGGTCAACGTCCAAGCTGGCTTGGATCTCAAATTCCCCTCACATATGAACAAGGCCTGGGTGGGCAGGGGCAGCATTTATTTTCTAGGTTTGTTCCCTTTACCTAGTTCTTGCCAGGGTCAGGTGTCATGTCTTTTGGACGCCACCCAGCTTCCGGAAGAATTGGTCAGAAGGATGGAAACATTCCATCCATCCATCTCCATGTGGGACTGACCTTAGGAGAAGGTGGTAACCACTGGGTGATAATTTCTTTAGCAAGATCTCCTTCCCATAATAGGCCCTCACTCAATTATCCATTCTCAGTGAAGTCCATTCCCAAACCACCTCGGTATCAGAGGCCTTTTTATCAAGGCTACATTTTGGTTGCATGTCTCCTCTTTTCCCCTTTTAAGCTCCAGGCAAACTGAATAACCAGGATTTCTTGGTGTATAATCTCTATTCCTCCATCTCCGCAACCCTTTCTATTATGGGACATTATCTTACCCCTTCTCAACTTTCATATGCTAACATCTTACCCATTTTTTTTTTCATTTCAAAATTTTATTTAAAATCTATTTAGTGGTGTGCCTGGGTGGCTCAGTTGGTTAAACGTCTGCCTTCTGCTTACGTCATGATCTTAGGGTCTTGGGATCAAGCCCCGCATTGGGCTCCTTGCTCAGTGTGGAGTCTGCTTCTCCTTCTCTCTCTGCCCCTCCCCCTGCTCGTGTGCACTCTCTCTCTTTCAAATAAATAAATAAATAAATAGTCTTTAAAAAAATAAAAAATAAAATCTAGTTAGTTAACACATATGGTAACATCTTACCCATTACTGATGCTACCTTTTCTAGAAAGGTTTCTATGGCTCTCAGCATCCCTGCTGACCAAGTCTCTGTTTTACTAGATCTGGACCTACAGCATTGATCTCCATGTGCTCATCACTCTCCTCCTGATAGTATGGAAATGCGGGTATAGGTCAGATTCATGTTTTACTCATTACATTACAACTTGTAAAAGATTTAATTCACTTTTGCATATTTCCTGGCATATAAGCAGGGCATATAGCCGGCCACTGATGAGTAATAAATGAATTAGTGAATTAGAGAAAATAATTGATATGCAGTTTCCCCTAGAAATTCCTCAAAGACTCTGATGTATCTAAGGTATAAGTGACTGAGCTTTCCTGTTTCTGTGCAAGGCAGTATTCATGTAAAGAGAAGAGAAGGAGTGTACACAGAATATGAGGTCATCGCTCAACTCTGGGGTCAGGGGCTATGGAAAGAGGACAGCACGGGGAGGCATTTTAAAGGTACACTTCACCTAGTTTAATTATTTTGCTTAGTACCTGGCAAGGGAGGGACTATTTTTCCCCATTCAAATCCATGTTCATTCAGATGAAAGAGACAAGAAGGCACAGTTATCTCTCATATTGACCACACTCCCCAGTGTAATCCAAAGTTATTGATCTGGATTTCACATAGTCCATCGCAGATGGAAATGGCAGATGGAAAAGGAGGTGTTCTCTTTGGTCCACTGAGACCTTGACTATTTAAGTTCAAAGAAAACATTAGTTTCTTTCTTAAACCATAAAGAACATGTAACAGATGACATGCTACAAAATCATGTAATTCTCTATGTAGAATATGTAATTAGCTGTACATCAAAAACACAGAGGCCTGTTTTCAAGGCTTCGAGCACAATATTTTCATACGGACCTTCCCTTACACATGATGCATTGTATTGATGGTGTCTGCGAATAAACTCAGGCAACGGGAAAGAATAATCAGAGTAAAATAAAAGAGATAAGAAACTCCTCAATGGAACAAGTAGTATTATTTACCTAGGAAGAGATTCCTATGGGAGTTGGCTAAGAGTGGCATTTTGTAAGCTGGAATATTGAAAGGAGCCATGTGATTTACATCACAGAAATTAGCAAACATGACAAATCAAAACCTTTTCTTTCCCTTTCTTTTTTTTTTTTGAGAACTGGTTTATCAATACACTAGTGAGTAGGCACTAGGGTAGTCATAGCTTGCAGAGAAGAATAAAAAAGTAGATTGAGATATTCTTATTGATTTTTTGTTTCCTGAAAATCTACATGAAGAGCAATTATCAGTGATTACATATTGAAAAACACTGGCAATGTCTAAGTAGAACTGTACATGTGGCAAATGTATGATTCTATTTAGAACAAGAGGATTATAAATCCTAGCTTCATGAAAATCAAAAGAGCTTTTAATAAGATGCCTTTTTAATACACAAATTTCCTATTTCTCACATATATGTAATACCCTCAATAATGATTGAACCTTGAATTACTTCCTCTGTCAAATTTAGTTGGCCATTATCCTCTATACTTGCTGTAATCATCTTTAAACAGTAATCATGATGTACATTAAGCCCCTGTTTCTAGTAATACAATTCTCTACATCTTTATGACTAAGTTTTCTGCGGTAAAAACACCATGAAATGACAGAATAACTTGAATAAGAGTCACAAAACAAAATCCTATTATACTTTGTAGACAAGTATGGTTATTTTTTTTTAAAGATTTTATTTATTTATTTGACAGAGAGAGACACAGCGAGAGAGGGAACACAAGCAGGGGGAGTGGGAGAGGGAGAAGTAGGCTTCCCGCTGAGCAGGGAGCCCAGTGGGTCTTGATCCCAGGACCCTGGGATCAGGGCCTGAGCCAAAGGCAGATGCTTAATGACTGAGCCACCCAGGCACCCCAAGTACGGTTATTTTAATGCTGTGCTCATTAGAATCCAACCCCATGTCATTGACTATGAGAGGAGGAAGGGTTGCTCTGATATATACCCAATCAGTGCTGTAATCCTTTATGCATCTGCCCCTTTGCCAGTATCCACACTCATTTTCCTATACTTCCCATGGCACTGCTGATGGTATTGGCCATCCAGAAGGTGGGTAGAACCCATAGTGTCACTCCTTATCCCAAGTCCTCAAGAACCATTGTTCATTTCTCTTCTGTTCCTGTCACTGACCATGAGGAGCCCTAGAAAGCTGCATCCCTTAGCTTGAACCCCAGAATGAGAAACACAGCACAGACTTGAACCCAACCTATAGCCTCATCCAAGCTCAGAAAAGAAGACTAACTGAGATCAACCAAACTCCAGGCAACTCACTGACCCATGAGTGAACACCAATGCTTATTTTAAGCTGATGAGTTTTTGGGTTTCTTTTGTTTTGAGAGAGAAAGCATGAGCAGGGGGAGGGGAGGAAAGGAGAGAGAGTGTCTTTCTTTTTTTTTTTTTTTTTAAGATCCTATTTACTCATTCATGAGAGAGAGAGAGAGAGAGACAGGCAGAGACAGAGGGAGAAGCGGGCTCCCTGCTTCTCAGTACGAGACTTGATCCCAGGACCCTGGGAATCATGACCTGGGCTGAAGGCAGACGCTTAACCAACTGAGCCCTCCAGGAGCCCTGAGGAAAGAGAGTCTTAAGCAGGCTCCACACTCAACACAGAGCCCAATGCGGGGCTCAATCTCAAGACCCTGAGATCACGACTTGAGCTGAAATCAAGAGTCAGAGGCTTAACCAACTGAACCACCCAGATGCCCCATAAGCTGATGAGTTTTGAAATAATGTGGTATGCAGCCGTGTGGTAGCAACAGCTGACTAATCTAGTTACCAGACATTAGGCATAAGTAGAAATTATGTGAAACTTTCCTTATGACAGCTTGTATAAATCAACCGTGTACAGGTTTTGGGATGAAGAAGCAAAGTTTTGAATCATGGCTCAATTATTTACAACCCCTCTAGCCTCCATTTTGTCATCTATAAAAGGAGGACAATAATATTCATTCTGTAAGTTTTAGTGAAGATGAACTGGGAATCCTCACCATAATATGATCCATTATAAAGGGCTTGACATAGGATCTGGTAGAGAATAAGAGCTGAAAAATTGATAGGTCTAAGTATTATTTTTATTTAATAGCATTTATTGAACATTTACTGTTGACCAAAGCAATAATAGGAACTGAAATCTGGAAGAGAAATGAAAAGCATTTCTGGTGTAGAGTCAGAAATTACTAATAAAACAAAATCACTTGCAAGACAACATATTTAATATTGACTGCAGAACACAGCCAAAGGTAATTGCTTTAGAATTAAACACAGGTTTGGAACAGGAATTTATTTTTTGAATACGGCTAAGCACTGACCATATCAAAAAGTCTGTAAAATTTGATGGATGTGTTCCATTATGTAAGTAAAAATTAAGGAATGGCCTTATCCAAGTGCTGTTAACAACAGGCACCAAAGATCCATAACAGGTAGCCCAGAGCTCACCATGGAGGAAAATTTTCAACATAAGCTTGTACAGCAAAAACAAATATTCACATCATTAAATGAACTCTAAGCCAAAGAACCTTAAGCTTTGTACTTGAACAGAGGCTAATCTAATTTGACAGAAACCCACTAAGTGGTTAGAAAATTCAACCATATGGTCTTCAGTGAATTAATGAAATTGGTTGGGGACTTAGTATCTTAGACATACCCTAATGCTCCTTTTCAGTTGCAAGAGAGAAAATAGATAAATAATAAAGAATGTAAAGCTTAGGTGGATGCATATATCACTTCACGTGGTTGTGATTCCTCTTAGAAGCCACAGTATCCCCTGTCCCTGTGTCTCCCAGACACTGTCTCATGATTACTTTCTAAGGGCAGCACTTTAACTAGTCTATGGTGTCAAGCATTAGAGGGCATAGAATCATGTAAAAAGCTTCTTTAAAATGTCCATGGTGCTGAACACAACACTCAAATCCTGATTCGGTGGTCCCTGGAATTCAGCAGTCTGGAGCAATGTTTGGGATTTTCCGTTTTTGCCCATTTGTACTAGGTAATGGGCAAGCAGATACGGTGAGAACTGGACTTTGAGGAATACTGAATTAAGCTTCATAGGAGGTCACAAACTAGTAGACCATGGGCCAAACATGTGTTTTCTTTGGCTCACAGATCTGTTTTACTTGGTAGTTGCCAAAAAGGAGGAAATTTCACATGAACAGATTTCTGGATTTTCTTAAAAAGTAAGTGGATAGATTTCTGTGGCAAAGCCAGGCTTCTGCATGACAGAAATACACTGGACAGGAATAGTAACAGGGAGGTCTGTCTGGAGGATCCTGAAAGCATGGAAACAAGAGATCACAGGTATGGTCCTGGT
Organism: Mirounga leonina; assembly: GCF_011800145.1. Taxonomy (NCBI): domain Eukaryota; kingdom Metazoa; phylum Chordata; class Mammalia; order Carnivora; family Phocidae; genus Mirounga; species Mirounga leonina. The sequence goes on from NW_023270855.1 coordinate 23,937,325, forward strand.
AGGGCAGGAGGTCAGAACTAAGGCTCTCAGGGTGAGAGCCCAGTTCACACGGCCTTTTAACAATCATACCCAATGTTTAAAGCAGACATGTAATGAGCTGGACCTTCTGCTAGATGCTTTACATATATTGCTTCTAATCCTTATAACTGCCCTACAAAGTAGGTGTTATGTTCTTTATTGTAAGATTAGAAAACCAATGATCAGAGAGATGAAATGTTTTACCTAAGGCCACACAGCTGGCAAAGGGTGGTGCTGGGCTGCAAGCCCAGGTCTGCCTGGCTGCAAGCTCCTCTTCCTTAATGACCCATTGCTTTTCCAACTCAGTATATTAAGGAGAAAGAGGAGCATGCCACAAATGCTGAAAGCAGTGGGCTGGGATTCAGGAATTGCAAAGAAGGGTTACAAATCAAAACTTGACAAAGCAACAATGAAATGTTTTCCAGAACTCAACCTTCCATGTTGCCAGCAATATATCATGTGACTTTCTTCCTTTCTAAGGGTATTTTTGTTTGAGCAAATAATTCAAAGATAACTTGGTGTTTGTTCTGACTACTGACATCATCTATTATTTATCCTGTAATTTTTAGAATTAATGGAAATTCTTACAGTAAGTGGACTCAATGACCTGCCAAACTTGGAACATGATTATGCATCTTCTGATGCCACTGTGTTTGTGTGTGTAAAACCATTTGTCCTTAAATTTTGTAGGATATCCTCCAGTTAAAAAAAGTTGGTCCCATTGTGCCTAAAAATCATTGGAATGGCCCGGAAATTTTAGTTATTAGCATCTAAGTTCCATTTTAATTCAACTATTTTAAAATTAAAAAGGGCACAAAATTCTTTATAAAATCATGTGTACTGCCCATGGATATGGAAAAATTGCTCTCTGGATAACCCATCCGTCACTTGCCATTTATCAGAGTAAGAAATGGGCAGGGGTGCCATAAAGAAATTCACAATGTGTAAGCCAAAACAACTGAATTCTAGACTTAATATTCCTTTTCCGGAAAGAAAAGTGATTACCCTTCTTTCTATGCCTCTGCAAATAAAAGGATTGGAAATAAATTCTACAATTCTTTTTGGCTCCAAAACTCTATCAGTCTAGAAAAATAATTCTATTTGCCTATCCTATGAGGAGAAAGAAAAATCACTCCAAAATAGAGAGCATGTAACTAAAGCCTTAAGGCAAATGTATTTCCTCTGAAACTTGTGAATAACTAGTATATTCATGTGATGAAATCCCATGCCCAGTCCCTCAACATGACAAGTTACTAAGATTCACTAATACGTGGTTCTGCTCTACTTCTGAGTATACAGAGGATTACATTTCTCTGCTCCCTTGAACTTAAGCATGCTCATGGGATGTGTTCTAACTAACCAAACATGATCAAAGGTGACATGGGACACCTTGAAGTCAAGGTGGGGACTCAATTTTCCAACCCTCTTCTTTCCTATCCTTGATGGTTGACTACAAGATAGTAGATTTTCTCCTGATACAAGTGACTGAGTGACTCTGTAGAGCTAAGTTTCTCACTAAAATTCCATCAGATATGGATGAATAAGACATAGAAGACTTACAGTGTGTGTCAAAACCCTGGGATTTCAGAGTTAATTTCTTCCCACAGCAAATATCAAAGGGTGGTATATGATCTAGCAGCATTGGTATCACTTGGGAGATTAAAAATGCAGACTCTCAGGCCCCATCCAGAACTACTGGATCAGAGGCTGTTTTTTTATAAAATCACCAGGTGATTTGTATGCACAAGCACTGATGGTCTATTCCGATTTATACAATGCTTAAGTAATTTTGTCCAATGTAGAAATATTTGAAAGATCTAGCATTCCCCAATAATTATGACCTTCTTCTGCTTAAGGATCTTCCTCCGCATGTTCCAAAGCTGTCTCACAAATCTGACAAATGCAACAAAGAAATAATTGAAAAATAGCATGTCACTGATGCATCAAAATATACTTAATAATATGAATGCCCTCTATTTCTAACTTGAAGAATCAAGAGGGGGAAACACATATAAATGGTCTTACTCATATAAATGTCTTAATGGCATCCCAGAAGATGGCTTCAGTTCATCACAAAGAGCATGTTTCTCTGCAAGAGGTGGGTACAGTCCTCGTGACCAAGTTACTCCCTAATTTTTTTAAAGGTCTTATATCGCATTAGTATCCGTTCATTTGTTTATTCAACAAATTTTTTTGAGTACCTACTATGTGCTTCATCTTTTTTGTAGTAAAATTCATGTAGCAAAAATTCACCAGTTCAACCATTTTAAAGTACACAATTCAGTGACATTTCACACATTTACAGTGTTATGCAACCCTCAACACAGTCTAGTTCGAGAACATATTCATCGGCCCAAAAGGAAAACCCATACCCTTCAAGCAGTCACTCTATTCCTCTCTCCCTATAGTCCCTGGCGACCACTAAGTTACTTTCTGTCTGTATGAATTTGCCTGTTGTTGTTGTTTTTTATTTAAAGATTTTATTTATTTTTTAGAGAGCGAGCGAGCGAGCAAGAAATAGCATGAGAGGGGAGAGGGTCAGAGGGAGAAGCAGGCTCCCCGCTGAGCCGGGAGCCCGACGTGGGACTCGATCCCAGGACCCCGGGATCATGACCTGAGCCGAAGGCAGACGCTTAACCATCTGAGCCACCCAGGCGCCCTGTTGTTGTTGTTTTTTAGATACGTAATCATATACTCTGTGGCCTTTGTGTTTAGCTTCTTTCGCTTAGCATAATGTTTTTAAGGTATCCCTTGTCATGTGGACATCATTCTTTTTATGGTTGAATATTTCATTGTATGGTTATACCACATTGTATTTATACACTCCTCAGTTGATGGGCATTCAGGTTTTTTCCACCTTTTGGCTATTGTGAACAGGGCTGCTATGAATATTTGGTACAAGTTTTTGTTTGAACACCTTTTTTTTTTTTTAAGATTTTATTTATTTATGTGAGAGAGAGAATGAATGTGTGAGCGGGGAGGGGCAGAGGGAGAAGGAGAGAGAATCTGAAGCAGACTCTACACTGAGAGCAAAGTCCGACTCAGGGCTCCATCCCACAACCTTGAGATTATGACCTGAGCTGAAACCAAGAGTGGATTCTTATCTGACTGAGCCAACCAGGTGCCCCTGAATACCTGTTCTCAATTCTTTTGGGTATGGAAACTTTTTTAAACTGAAACAAACAAACAAAAAACCACAAATGAAATTCCCTGTAGTCAAGGGATTTAAATCTAGTAAGGGAAAAAGACATTTCACAATTGAAAGTAGAAAATGTCAGATTCTCTTAGACTAAGACCATTAAGATCAGGTTTCAGTTAAATATCTCAGGGCTAAAAATCCCCAAAGTTAAATAAAACAAATAAACAAGGCTAGAAGGGGTAGGAGTTAGTTACACTTGATTTCAATCCCACTTCTACCACTTGCTGTTTGTGTGGCCCTGGACAATTTACTTAATTTCTCCAAGTCTTAATTTCCTCTTTTGTAAATTGGGAACATATCTTATTTCATAGGGTTGTCTTGGGGATTAAATGTGATAACACATGTAAAGCTTTATAAGAACTCAGTAAGTGGTCATTCCTATTACATGCATTTGAAATAAAAATGGGGCTTACTCAAGGCAAAGTGAAAACACATAGAGGGGACCTGGCATACTTCTCTTTCCAGAGTCCCTTCCTTACTTGATTATTAAAATTCTCTACACAGTAACGAATGCATTTTATGTGGTGCAGCGAGGCTGGCCTGACTGTCCAATCTCAGGAAAGAGCACGTGTCCTAGCTGGGCCAGTCCAAGGACTCTATCACTTCAGGGAATGGCAGGTGACCAAAACTGAACTGGAGTCTAAGGTGAAAAAAAATTTTTTTTATAATGTGGACTCTGGCAGAAAAAACAAAACAAAACAAAAAACACCTCTAGCATCTAGACCCACAACAAGGATGTAACCCGTACCTTCTTTCGGCCATTTGATCATGCTGCATGGACAAAGCCAGTGGTAAAAGGAAAAAATTAGTCCAATACATGCATATGAGTGGCACTGACAAATGGAGTGAGAAAATCCACTGACACATTTTGAGCCTCTGGATCCAGCTCTATCTGCGATTAGGTACTAATGGATACTTATTTACTTGAGTTTATGTACGAATGTATTTACTTTTTATTTTGCCTAAGCAAGCTTGAATTGGGGTTCTGTCACTTAAGAAGCCAAGACTAATGCAAATTCAACACAGACCAGGTAAATGAACTTGTTGACATAATTCTAAATTTATGAGGTATGGAAAACCAGTGATTTCTCCATCTCTCTGCACTGAGCATCGTCATAAACATGACAGTTTGCAGGTTACTCATACTGACACAGGCTGTCTATGGTTGTCCTTCATACATATAAACTCTTCCAAAGTATCGAAGAGTCTCCCAGCCGCTAGTACTGAAGATGTGTGCCTGGAGCTTGGAGAAAGCCAATGGCCATCATGTGAGATGAGCACATTTAAACCAAAGCAAAACAGTAACAGCATGGGAGTTTTGTTTAAGCAAAGCAGAAAGGCTCTGGTAGTCAGCCACTATGGCCTCTGAGCTTTGAAGCCAGTCTTTAATCATCGGCACCTAGTACAGATTTATCCTGTGACAGAGCTTTGCTGGGACAGATGGACATTGGAAGCTGAGACACCAAACATGGCAGATCAGAAGAGTGGCCACAAAGGGCGCGCAGGTGGCTTAGTTGGTTAAGCATCTGACTCTTGGTTTCGGCTCAGGTCACGATCTCGCCGCTGTAGGATTGAGTCCTGCATCTGGCTCTGAACTCAGCATGGAGTCTGCTTCAGAGTCTCTCTCCCTCTCCCTCATACTTACTCTCTCTCTCTTAAATAAATAAATAAAATCATAAAAAAAAAAATAGTGGCCACAAGATGATGTTCTACTTCTCCAAGGAAGCTTGTGAGACATGAGGAAAGGCATAGATAGCATCAGACTACTTGAGCAAATCATGACATTATTCTTTTCCCTATTTTGCACATAGCTTGAGACCAAACTGCCATTCCATGTTTGCCTTCCTATATGGTTTTTATTTCAGTACATTCAGCCTCCCCTCTTTGTTTACCACTAACTCTCTCTTCTTTGCTTCCATGCCACTGTTCCCTACCATTAAGCTCTGATTGCTAGTTCAATTTCATTTGTCTCTCCTCCTTGGAGCTGTAATGCTAAGTACACATTCATTACATATAAAGAGCTTATTCTCTGAAATGAAGAAATAAAGAGTGTACAGGACTCACTGTTATCTGTGTGTTGATGTTCAGACAGAGTGAATTCCAAAGTAAAGTGCATAATAAAAACTGGGTAATGTATCCATGCCCATATTAGCCTTCTGCTTTATGTAAGTCCCTGGGAAATGCCCTGAACAATTTGTGATCATCCAGAGAAGTTGAAATGTGTGCAGGGCAACCACACGGGCTTCTTAATACCTCTCAGGAAATAGCTGAAATACTTAGACTAGCTCCCCAGCCCAGCAGACGCTATCCCCAGCAATTTCAGCTCAAGGGGTTTCAAAGCTGGGTAATAACTACTTTCTCCAAACACAAATCTGAAACTAAATAGGATCATCAAGAAGAAGAGACTGTCCTTCTGAAACTGGGGCGGCAATTGCCGTGTTCAATAAAAATAGCATCTTACCGAACATCAAAAGCAATTTTATGAAATTGGTAATTTCAGCACTCCACACAGCCCCAGCCAGACACCGGGGAATGCATTTGTGAGAGCAGCACAAAATCCCAGTTGATCACCAACAAGCTGATTCATGAAAACTAGACATGTAGAAAATAGAGAAGTTGAGGACAGCTTTCCAGTTGAGCCAGATGAGGAAAATGAGATCCTAGGCAGCAGCAAAGAGGAATATCCTTTTATAACAATGGATTGATAGGTCGATAACCTATATTAATTAAGATACCCTTGAGGACACTATATTTAAAAAGTTAATACCCTGTAATCAATTTGTTATTTTAATATCCAGATGCCTCTAAAACTTCCCTCATATTATAAAAAATTATAGTAATAATTATCAAGAATTTGGAGGATGTTTGTTTGTAGGTTGTCTTGGTCCATGTATTTCTCCTGATGAAGACTGATGGTGAAGTAAGGCAGGCCTCCATCTTGCTTTGAATGATATCATCCATTTGAAAAGATTTCTTCAATGAAAAGTCCTGTCATTAATAAGAGGCTGAAGATTTTCATGCATTTTAGTTAATTACAAACACATGATATTGAACTTTAGGCAGAGCAATAAACACCCCAACTCATACCCTTTCGTGAGTACTTATTTCGTGCCCAGCACTGTGCCAAGGATTAATATGAATTAACCCATCTCATATTCTCAACAAGCCTATCAAGTTAGTGTAGTTATCTCCATTTTACTGATAAGAGAATTAAAGCTTAATGATGTTAAGTATTTTGGCCAGAGTTTCATGCAGCTAATTAGTGGTGAAGCCAGTACTTGAGCCCAAGTTGGTTTAATATCATAGCCAATACTTAACTCATATAGCCTCTCCTCAGTTATAAATCCATTTTTATTTCAAGTTTTTATAAAATTTATTTCTTGCTGAAGTTCTAAGGTTAAGGCCTAACATTCTTAAAATAGTTTCCCTGTTCATATCCAGATATCTTTGGGAAAGGTAGAAGTTTGGGCAACACTGTGTCCAGAAATTGGACATCTTTGAAGTAAGATGTCCAAACTCTGCTTTACAGTTTTGGCTTTGTCACATAACACGTCTCAGTCTCATTTCTTTATCTTTTCAAAGGAGATGTTAATACCTCCTTCCCAAAGTTGGATTAAATGAGACAACATATAAATATCTCTGAATTGTGTGTATCCAGTAATAACAGCTGTTTAGATTCTAATTTGCTTTCATTCTGCCATGATTACTCTTTTATTATTCATGGTGAAAGTGTATGTATCTTTTCTTTTTTTTTTTAAGATTTTATTTATTTGTCAGAGAGAGAGAGCGAGAGGGATCACAAGCAGGGGTTGCAGCAAGCAGAGGTAGAAGCAGGCTCCCTGCTCAGCCCGATGCGGGACTTGATCCCGGGACCCGGGATCAAGACCTGAGCCGAAGGCAGAGCTTAACCAACTGAGCCACCCAGGTGTCCCATAAAGTGTATGTATCTTTTCAAACACCAGATTCTGATGATGCACTGGCCATGTAGAAGGGGCAGTTAGCTAAGGGTGGCAGAGATGGAGCAGGGTTATGCAGGGCAGCAGAAAGGATGTGGTGAATGCAAAGACTCAGGTAATCATACCCAAGACTGATGTGAATATACGCATAATTTGAATGGGAAATACTTACACTTAACAGATAGGATTAGTGAACCCAACAAATTCCCAATGGTTCTTATTCTATTCCGTTATAATCCCTCCCCTTTCCCAGGCTTGATTTCCCAAGGTCAGTGTCAATGACACAACCCAAAGGGTGCAGCAGTCAAAACTCACTGAAAATGATGGCAGATACTCATACAACCATGTGATACGAGGGACACACACAAGTTGGTTGTGTTCAACACTAACATCAGCAAATAGGAAACTCAGTATTCTCTACCAGCCTGGAAACCTCAACTCCTTTTTTGTCATGTGAAAATTTAAAAAAATAAAATAAAAAGTAAGGAGCTTTAGGAAAACAGCATTTGGGACTTGAAGTCCAGTAAACTCAGCTAAGCCCTTCCCTTATATTTTTTTAGGAATAGCCATCTTCTTGGATTCTCAACATTTTAACTTGTCCTAAGTCTATCTCAAATGGCCCCCTTCAACAGCTAAGACCAAAGAAATCCTTATATCTCCTGCCCCATAATGAATCCTTTGTGTCGTGGCACCACCATCACAGAGGAGTATTTGAGTTTGGGATCTGGGTTCAAGGGTGCTTTATCACCAGCAAGGTACGTGTCATTGGGCACATTATTTAACCTCTCTCAAGTCTCAGGTGCCTCACTCAGCTGAGGAGAGCCTGTAGGATCCTCACAGAATTATGGGAACCAAAGTGATAGAGAAGTCAATAAATGTCAAATATTACATGTGATTAATAAAACAATAGATCTTAAAACCTCATCTGGTTCATCTCAAAGCTCATTGCCATTGCAGCTCCCAGAAAGGAATTCACTAGGATGCCTGGCCCAGCATCTGGAACATAACAGGTACACAATAATGAGAGGGGTCTTTCTCATCACTATCGTACTGGTAGATACAAATACTGAGCATTTATTCAATGTCAGGCACTGCTCTAAAATATTCACATATATTGGGGCACCTGGGTGGCTCAGTAGGTTAAGTGTCTGCCTTCGGCTCAGGTCATGATCCCAGAGTCCTGGGATCGAGCCCTCCATTGGGCTCCCTGATCAGCGGGGAGCCTACTTCTCCCTCTCCCTCTGCCTGCAGCTCCCTCTGCTTGTGCTCTCTCTTTCCATGTCAAATAAATAAATAAAATCTTTAAAAAAATCTTTGCATATGCTGCCTGAATTATCAAAACAATGCTTAGAAATAGATACTAATACCTTCATCAGTTTAAAGATAAGGAAGAGGTTGAGTAACTAGCCCATATAATATGTGGGGGCCAAGATTCAAACCATGCGGCTTTCCCCCTCCCACACTGTTAACCCCAGGACTTGAGAAGGAATAATGTATGCTTAACTCAACCTTCCTTCTACAACTCATGAAACTGATGCCTGGTGCCACTGTTTTCCTAGGGTCACACATCTAGAAACTCAAGCCCATGTTTTCCAAGACCAGTCTTCTATCTATTGCAATGGTTCCCAGACCCAGATCTCATGAATAATTGTGATATTGAGAGATGAGACAGAGAGAGAGGGAGAAGTAGAGACAGACACACACCCCTGACTGGTGTATTCGTGTCAGCATGGAGCAGACCTGGCCCTGACAGTCAGACCACAGTATTTTCCTGCTAAATGCAAACAATTTCTCAGAACATCAGCCAACATCAGATAAGGTTACTTGGTGACCATGATGAAGAGCGAGAAGGAGAGACCACCTTCGAACCATATCTGAGCACAGAAAAAAACAAGAACATGATCCAAGCCACAAAAAATAACCAACCCTCCCCTTTGCCTAATAGTGACTGCTCTTTCTCGACTAATTACTGCTTTAGCTCCATTTTGTTCCGCCCACTTACTTACAAGAGTGGTCATGATACCCAATCACAGAAATGTTCCTGGTTTCTGAAAGTACCCAATCCATAGCAAAACCACGAATCTTCCCCCAAATACCTAACAAGCCAAATGTTACGACAAGCGCTTCTTCACAGTTTCTCTACAGTTCCCTACACACACACACACACACACACACACACACACACACACACACACGCCCCCAGCATGTGCCGTTCCCAGCAAGGAGCCCTGCTTTTACTGCCTTGTGGATGTTCCTGGTATTCTTGTTGTGTTCCTGATGTTCTTCAATGCCCAGGGCCTGTACAGATATAGAATTTTCAAATATATGTATTTTTTTATTACCTGAAGGTAGTTTTTAAAAAATGACCATTTACTCTCTATGGCCAAAATTCCTAAAACAAAGGGCATTTATCAGCAAAACATAGTAAGGAAATACTTTCTCCCACTCTGTGCATTAAAAAAAGCCTCACAAAAGAATGATTAATATTATTAGTTCAGCTCTATGTAAAAGTCTCTACATTATTTTTTTTCCTATTTTGGACTAGCAACACCTTTGTCATGGCCCAGCACTACCAGGAAGAGGTCTAGGTTTTAGGAAGCCTAAAGCTTATACGATTTGGGGGTAAGAAAAATACAAAATTAGTCAGACAAACTGTTGTCTACTGAGAATGAGAAAAGAAATACAAGGATTCCTAGAGACCTAAGAGATGTAGGTGCCCTTCTTCTGATATCCCTTTAGATACTTTATCAGAAATGCTTTGACAGAAATTATTTCCTGATCGCAATCTGGCTTCTCCGTCCCACCCGGAACATAATACAGGGTTCTGCGCAGGTGGAGGGTTCCAAAGCTCAAGTTTCATTTGCTTCATAGTAAATCCACCAAGGGCTGGCATTTGGTAAACAGTGCCTTACGTCATACTGCTTCTGAGAATTATTTCTCAAGAAATGAATTCCAACTGATCTCCCAGACTAAAGGAATAAACAAATGTTAGTATTACTTGGCTCACCTTTATTCTCTAATGGTTGGCATTTCTTCCCCCTGCCCTTTCACGTTAAGATAAATATATGGGCGTTTCAGCCTTGAAAAAAATGATAGTTTTGATGGCCCAACTTACTTAGTTACACATGCAAGGAGGGGCAGTTCAGTAAATTTTGGCCAGAAAATTGTCAACCACTGACCTGTGGTTAACTCAGACGCTCCCGCTTCCTTTCTTTGTAAAACTCAACATTTGATTTTGTTTGGTTTGGGTTCTAGCTCTCCCCAGTTTCTCTTTGCAGTTGTGTTGGCTCCTATTTCCTGAGTCTTCAGGCTGTTTCCAAGTTCTGGACACTTGAATCTATTCATTTCAGTGCATTTTGCACAGCTGGGTAGGTCTGCAGGTGGCAGCTAAGACATTATACGTGGTGGCTGCATAAATCCTAATTCCATTCCTCTGGAGGAGGTAGCACCTCTCCCCGACATATGGTTAGTTCACCTGGATCCAGGGCACACAGCCCTGGTCACACTGAAGCCAGTGTTTAAGATGAGACAACGCTTGGCAAAAGTTCACGAGGATGTGATGTACAATTTATTTTTCAAAACATCTTTTAAGATAAGCAATGACACCACTTTGCAGAGATTATGTTTATGATCACAGACCCCAAGTGGCCCTGATTTTCTTAGAAGCAGTGAGGCTGTGTGATGTGATAGCAGAAACTTAGACTTAACCTAACTCACTTAACTCTTGTCCAAACTTAGTCTCTATATGAACCTGACTGGTTCTTATAGAGACTAAGTTCATATAGGCTGTGACACTTCTCCAGATCTGTGGATCTGAATAAACTAGAGACAGTTACACTGATGTCTTGGGATTGTGAAAATTAACTAACAAGGACTCTCTGGATTTCTTGAATAATGTGTGTGTCTTTCCAAGGATATATGATGGTACTGAGAAGAAGAGGAAGGACACAAGCTCAGTACATCTTACTGAAGTACTAATTTTACTTAAAGATTAAACTACTACTTTTGTATTACAACAATTGTAGAGTTCTAAGCAAAATGTGAATGCATTCCATAAATTTAGCTATAATACAAAATTACAGAAAATTTTCTCTTATGTAGGTAATTTTGGCATATTGGCCCCAGGCCCATGAAATGAGAAAAGTAGCCTCCTCTGTTCTTGGAATAATTCATAAAGGTCCTTTGTATTTATAAAGTACTCTATCAGATCCTGGAACAATTGTTCACATGGCTGTGGAAAAAGATCTCTCTGCCTTTGGGAATGAATACAGGTGAAATGCATGGGAATTTATTTTAGGATTGAAATATGTCTGTTATGAATGACATTCACTGGAGAGAGAAGAGAGTAATTATTCATATTTAGGCCCCTGCAGAAAACCCTGGAGTTGCAGTTGGCTATTTCCTTTAAAATGGTAGACAATGTCCTCCTGTGGTTTTCATGGCCTTTGAGTCCAGATGGAGCCTGGAGTGGCCTGACAGAGGGAGAAACGTGGAAGGCCAGGTGGGAGGAGGTTATGGGGATGGGTAAATGTGGGGAGAGATGCTGGTGGAGGGGAAGGCCAGGGAAGGAATGACCCTGGTAGGCAGGGAGGACATGACAGATAATTAAGAGCAACAACAGCTTCCTGTTACTCAAATATTTAGAGAGCATGTAACTTCCTGAAAATCCCTAGCATTTTTAAAATTGCAGTCTTTATTATTACATGCCAGGCTTACCTAATGATTCTTATACAAATTTGAGCTATTTTCTTTTTTTTAAGATTTTATTTATTTGATAGAGAGATTGAGTGAGAGAGAGAGAGAGAAAGAGTGAGCATGAGATGGGGAGGATCAGAGGGAGAGGGAGAAGCAGACTCTCCGCTGAGGAAGGAGCCCCATGCGGGGCTTAATCCCAGGACTCCGGGATCATGACCTGAGCCAAAGGCAGACGCTTAACTGACTGAGCCACCCAGGTGCCCCTTTGAGCTATTTTCTTACCTTTCAAGTAAAACAAGTAAAAAGGAACACCTTCAAGATTTGGTTCTTATATATTTAAATTTTTTAATTTGTTTATTAACCTACCTTTACTTCCCTCTTTTTTCACTCCACCACCAAGGGGGAGATTGATTAAAGACACCCCCACCGCCCCCCGCAAATGACATCTCATTCACAATAGTGAAGTTACTAAACATTCATTAAGGCCATGCACAGACATTAATCCCATTAAATCTTACAACTAACTTATGAAGTAGGGGCTCTTTGTATCTCCATTTCATGGGCAGACCAAGAAGGATAGCAATAGCAGCTAATTGTGTAAGGAGTTTTCCATGTGCCAACCAGTGCTCTAATAACTTTTGTGTATTAGACAACATAGAGGTCATGATAATTCTATGAAGTCGGTCTTATTATCCCCTATTTTATATGCAGACACCAAGTAAAGAGAGATTAATTGTTTTTTTTTTTTAAAGATTTTATTTATTTATTTGAGACAGAGAGAATGAGAGAGAGAGAGCACATAAGAGGGGGGAGGGTCAGAGGGAGAAGCAGACTCCCCGCCAAGCAGGGAGCCCGATGCGGGACTCGATCCAGGGACTCCAGGATCATGACCTGAGCCGAAGGCAGTCGCTCAACCAACTGAGCCACCCAGGCGCCCAAGAGAGATTAATTGGCTTCCCTGCATCAAACAGCCAGCAAGAGGCGGGTCAGAAGTCTGAACCCAGACTGTGTCAGGTTTTGGAGTCCATTCTCGTGATTCTGGTCTGTATTGTCCCCAGTGTAGGACTAACATGGAAACGTCTACTCCATTCTCCGGGGGGAGATCAATAGGGTACTGTCTTCAGCTCTTCTCCAGTGCCTTCTCTGTCTCCATGGGAAGAGAGGTTCTTATCTGACCAGAGAACCTCGGGGAAGAAAGTGAGCAGGAGTTCTGGTAGCTCCCACCAAGGAAGAACCTACTCTCAGGGTATAAACTTTCTGTCCTCAACTTCCTGCCCTTGGGGTCCAACCTTGAGTTCTGGGTGAGAGATAAGCACCCAGTTCTAGGTGAGCCTGAGTGTGAGAGAGTCTTCAGAAATGGCTTTCATCAGAAAACTACATACAAGTGGTGAGAGAAAAGGTGAGAAGCCAAAGAGGAGATGGGGCTTGGCACCCATCTGAGCCACCCATGGTCCTGGCTCAGAAGGAGACCAGAAGGAGGTGCCCTTATTGGGGTTTAATTCTCAGAGTCTCTCCATGAGAGGTGGAACCATGGCGGGCCTCTTGGGCAGGTATGGAACCATAGAGGGGACAGAGCTGCGGAGGACATTGCAGAAGCAAGGGGGTAGAAATACCCGTTTCTCCTTTCCTAACATCTCAATCTCCCATCAGCGTCCCCACTGTCTGAACCCAGATGGCACAGGGGTCAAGGACATGCAGCCAGCAGCAGACAGCCTGGCTGCACCCAGCAGAGCGAGGCAAGGGGGAAGGTGGATCTGAGGGCAGAGAGCCCCAGGCCCACACAGTGGGTGGGTACATTCCACTGACATGGAAAAACCCAAAGAAGCCACTTACCTAAGCCTTGCTTAGGTACCTAAGCCTTGTGGCCACTTACCTAAGCCTTGCTCCCAACCTGGACTTATCATTTATAAAGCTAAAATATTATATTCTTCATTTATACGACTTACATAATCTTTCAACTGATGTGGAATATGGGGGAGAAGAGATGGGGCTTGATTATTTCTCTCTGTCCCAACCCAAACAGCACAACTGATGGTTAAACTGTAAGCACTGAAGGATTTGTTTTTGTTTGTTTTTTTTACATATGTATATATGTAAAATATGTATTATACTTTCTATTGATAATATATATAAAATATATATATTTTCTCAATTTGGACATGAAGTATTCAGGTGAAATTCAGGTGAAATCATTATTTTAGAAGAACCTCAGTTCTAGTAGTATTCTCATTACTTGCTTTATCAAAGCTAACAACCATTCTAATGTTACTATGAAAATACCAATTATTTTTATGATAATGAAGACTTTAAATAGCTCAGTAGGATAAATTAGATCCAAACCATGGCTTAGCTAGTTCCTTCCATCTTAGGAATACTAAACTAGAATGAAGGGTTTAATCCTTCTTATATGGAAACGTCTCTTCTGAACTATAAAGAAAAAAAGATTTTTCTCACTTGATTTCAGGAATGACGAATTAATTTTGAGATGGGGATGTGAAAAAAATGATTTTACCTAAGGGACAAAGCCCAGAATGAGTTTAACTTTGTCAAAATCTTTACTTGTAACAATGACAGACATTACCGGTGCGTGTCCATGGGACAACACTGGACAAAATGACCTCACTCCTTGATGCCTTGGATGGAGCAGCTGGGTCAGGGTTTCTCAACCTCAGAGAATTCACATTTGGGGCCAGGTGGTTATTTGTTGAAGGGACGGCTGTCCTTTGTAAGCCAGGAAGTTTCAAAGCATCCCTTGCCTCTACCTACCAGATGCGGTAGTCTTCCCCACTCAGTCATGACAACCATGTCTCCAGGCATTTTCAAATGTCCCCCGGGGGAGGGGGCGAAATCACCACTGGCTGAGAATTTCTGCTCTAGAGATTTACACTTATCCCACTTATGCTATTGCTGGTTATGACTGTCTGCCACTTTTGTTAAATTAGCTCAACTTTCAGCTTTAAAAACCATGCACGTTGAAATGGATTCTACTAGGTGTAGAAGTAATACCCAAGGATCAAATCTCTTTGTGGGATTAAATCTTTTTATAACTTATCTCTTATATGTCCTTAAAGTGAACCCAAACTTCAGTTTCAGCATGCCTAAGGGGACCCAAGATACCTCAATCGAAATGTGTGCTGAACATGCATAGGAAGGGAGGGAAGAGGGGGAGGGGGAGGAGGAAGAGGGATCTTCAAATAAAATGCTGTCTTCTGAGAAATCTGCATTAGAGTAATTCCTTCAAAAACTAATGATGTAATGTATGGTGATTAACATAATAAAAAAATTTTAAAAAGTGGACGTTTATTCATGTTATTAATTCTGTTTTCTAGCTATGACCTTAAATACTGGGATCCATGCCTTGTATCAGAGGGTGCATTACGTAGTGTATCTTTATGGAAGAGGGCATCATTCAAAAGGCTTAAATTCAACTAATTATCAGGTAAATAAGCCTGCTTAGACCAGATTACCTTAGAATCTTTTAAGCCATCATAAGGAAACTTATATTCTTCAGATGCCAAAAGAACTAGGTTTCATGTAAAACATTTATCCAACAGTTTAAGACAAATATTTAACTCCTCCCATAATTTCAGATGGAAACTGGAACCAAAAAGCGATTTAAACACTCAAGGAGGAAGAAAAAGAGAACCAGAAATCAAAACAATGTAACAAGAGATAGGTGGTCATGACAGTTGATTTCTTGTCATATCTGTACCAATACACTACAGACGACCACAGATACGTCCCTCTGTGTCTGTGGGATTCAGCTCTTAGCAGGAAGACAGGAGAGTCGGGTGCAAAGACTACAGGGAGGGGAACCAAGTAGCTGATAGGTTGAGGGGTAGAGCTTTGAGGCACATGTAGAGGTCTCACTCACCAGCAAGTCCCTGTGCCTGAGCAAGCTTGCGATGAGATACCAAAAGAAAGAGAGGAAGAAGGGAAAATGTATTTTCATAATTCTAATGGTCTATTCCCCCTATTTTTTTTTAATTTTTTAAAAATTTATTTATTCATGAGAGTCAGAGAGAGAGAGAGAGAGGCAGAGGCAGAGGGAGAAGCAGGCTCCCCACCTAGCAGGGAGCCCGATGCGGGACTCATTCCAGGACCCTGGGATCATGACCTGAGCCAAAGGCAGACGCTTAACCATCTGAGCCACCCAGGCACCCCCCCCCCTATTTTTTTAATAAAAGGCCCTGTATTTTCACTTTGTACTGTCCCATTCAAATAATGTAGCTGCCGCTGTAATCAATAAACACTTCTTGAACATCTGGCATGTTCCAGGTACTATGGTAGGTACGAGGCACCAGAGGAGCAAAACCAAGCACACACTCTAGCCCTTGGGGAGTTTTCAATGACTTCAGCATTGGTCCTCTACCTTTCCACCCCTGACATTCCTTATGAAGACTCCTTTTAAAGGCATTCTCTATATGCTGGTGAGACATTAGCAAAATCAATATGATAGACTGGATTCCTAGCTTATCAAATATTCTAATTCCCATTCCTAGGTATCCTTCCCAGGGGCAGGAATTTACGTCTTCTCCCTGGTGAACTCGGGAGTGGCCATGCAACTTTTGGTGACCCAGGAAAAGTGGGTCCAAGTTTCTGTCACTCGTGGACAGGGGCTTTAAGAGCCAGCAGGTAGTTCTCTTGGTCTCTTCTTCCGGTGTGGTGACTGGCAATATTCTTAAAAGATGGTTCTTTACTCTGGGTCCTGGGAGGGGAGCAACACAGAGTAAAGTTGCAGCTGACATGTAGCCTCATTAAGAAATAAACTTCGGTTGTGGCAGGTAGTGGATAGGAGAGTTGTTTGTTAACAGTGTAATCCAAGCTATTCTCATGAATCCACCCATTTATGCCTTTTCATTTGAGAAACACCTCTGTAAAATCCCCAGAGCTTTAGCACGAGAGATGAGAACTCTGAACACCTCTGTCTCTACTAATTCCAGAAAATAACAATTTTGAAACAGAGCGTCGGAATCCTTTTTCCTAATAATCAACTCCCTATCTATCAAATTTTTAGCCATCCCCTTCCACAACTCATCATCAAATTATTGACTCTTCAATTAATATGTGTTCAGCTTTGGGGCACCTGGGTGGCTCGGATGGTTAAGTGTCTGCCTTCGGCTCAGGTCATGATCCCAGGGTCTTGGGATCAAGCCCTGCATCGGGCTCCCCAGGCTCCCTGCTCAGTGGGAAGCCTGCTTCTCCCTCTCCCGCTCCCCCTGCTTGTGTTCCCTCTCTCACTGTCTCTCCCTCTGTCAAAAAATAAAAAAATAAAATCTAAAAAAAACCCAAACAAACGTATTTAGCTTTGATTAATTTTTTGCCTTTTCCAAATGCTCTTGGGTGTTCACAAGCTACCATCACTATGCAACAGGAAACAAAGAGAAGGAAGTAATGGAGACATTAGGCTATCTTTCCATTTATCACAACAGTTGAGAAACATTCATTCATTTCTTATGTCCTCTTCCCTTTTTCTGCATGTCAAGCAGATCAAGAATTGACTGAGGCCACCAAATTCAAATACTGGCACGTAGTTCTACTTCCTAGATTCGTTCCACGTGTATTTACTGAGACCTACTGAGACCTACAAGTGCCAGACGCTTGTAGGCATGGACTCCTCCCAAGGCCTAGGTAGCACCAGGCATGTACAATGGTCAGTAAATAATTTGTTGGAAAAAATGGGAATTGAATGAATTTAGTTACACTCTAACCACCTCACAAAAACTATAAGGCTTTTCAATGTTTCCTAGACCCATTACTTTGCCTCGTCTGAAAGGAAATGCCAAGAAGGAGAGAGAAAAGACCAGGTCACTGCAAGTGATGCAACCTCAGAGGAGAACATTATGAAAAACCCCAACATTATAAACACATTAATCAGCCCGAGATTTAAATCTAAAGCAACATGAAACAGTATTGTTAAAGAATTAGTTTTGTTTCCTTTTCACCGGAGGGTAAATTCTGAGTTAGTTTAGGGCAGGCGAATTTTCCAGGCCACTGTAATTTATTTAACCATTTAGTGAGGTTTGAACCTCCTCCTGACTCCCAAGGTATTGTTCGGTTTTGTCAACTTTACACACCAAGCAGTAAAATGCATATTTAAAATAAACCATTTCAATATGTGCATTAGCATCGTACGGCACAAAATAGTCTTTACTCAGCTTAGATGAGTGAATCCCTCATTTAATTACAACTGGAAAGGTTAGAAACTTTTTATCACACACACATATTCTCTGGGAATTATCTGGCTCTGAAATATAATTAATCATCCTCTGTCACGCTTTCATTATATGCACAGCTCTCCAAAGCCACGGCTTTCTTCCTTCTTCATTCATATTCCTCTGACCTTCCTCCTCACTGTTCCTGCAGACCTCAGGTGAATTTCGTGGACTGCTCAGAAATGACTGGATATCGTTAAACCCATTTGTTAACCACATTATCAGCTCACAAACATGAGATCTCTGCATATGTTTAGACTTTTCCATATATAGCAGTCCAAGTATTAACATGGATGGCATCTGTCAATGTTGACAAAAATTAAACTTCGAAACTACTGTAAATAATAAAGCAGTCATATAAAGATTATTTCTCTGGAGCATAAGCTACCAGTAAACACAATTTGCATATTGTGCTTACAGCTGTTTCAACATGAGCTGTTTGCTGTGGTTCATTAAAATGATTTGATTTGTCAGATTCTAGGATCGTTGAAAGTTTGTATGTAAAACTATTTAAGGAAGTTTCAGGAAAGTTTTGATTTTTAGAGCTGTGCACATATGGCATAAGAAGAAGAAAGTGAATTGAGTAATGTATCTTCAGAGAGAAATCACTAGGGTTTTAAGGCATAAGGATCCATCATTAATTCAATTCCAAAGGAGTTTGGGGAAAACCAAGTTCCCCATCCCCGCAAAGCTCACGCACTTCCCACGCACAGCTCAGTGGAGTCGGATGGCCCAGTTATACCATTCTCAGCAACATGGGAGAGGACATGATAGTCTTCCCTAGCAACAACTGAACGTGACAGAATTAACATGTGCTCACCAACCTGGTAAGCATTTAAATTTGTTTCAGACAGTTTTGTATGGAATTGACTTAATTCTCTAATTCTACAGCTCTCCTATCCTATAACTTTGCAACCAGAAATCATAAAATCTAATTGCTCAGTGGAACTGATAAAGGACATGTGGGTTGGCATTTCTTCTCCAGGAAGAGCAGAACTAACCTGTGTGAGGAAAATGGTTGCAAAATCTGGTTTTAATGCTTACCAGGGAAGAATATTCCATGGTATCTTACTTACTGAAGTCCTATTTAATAAAGAAAAAAGCTTCTTTTTTCATGGCTAACTAATGATTTCCCTCATATATTTTATTCTTTTATTCAATGTTGATATATATATGTATATATCACTAATACCATCACTATCTATATAACTCTCCTGAGAACCAAAAATAACCAGAGTAAGTCAAGTTTTAGACAACTTTTTCAAATTGTGGACCTGAGTATTTTTTCACATATTACTGGGATCATTTCTGTTCTGGGGCTTCCTCTGTCTCATTAACCTGCAGGGATCAGGCAAGCTTCTCTTGTTACAGGTCATGCATTTAAAAAGAACTTTTAAGATTTTGAATATAAAAGCTCTTACTAAATGCAGTCACAAATGAAGTACTGAGAGCAGCGGAGAAATGCCTCTCATTCATTTAGTGGCCATCACAGTGATTGTGTGTGTGTGTGTGTACAGGCCCGCACTCATGTGGACTGAAGAGTGATGCTCTCTCCTTCAAAAATCAATCCCATCAAAAGAAGAATTTGCCAATCATTTTTATTTTGTCCAGTGATACGTGGTTTTGACGGAGGAAGAATTATTTGTAGACAACAATTTGTGGAGCACTAATAGTGGGAGAATCAAAGCATAGGGGACCAGAGAACCGACAGGAATGATTATGTGTCGGCAGCATGGCGTTAATGTAACTCTATGGCAAAAGGAAGATATTAATTTCCTTTATGGAGAAGTATCCAAATAAAGCCCAGCTCTGAACATATGATCAGCTCCTCTATGAGCAGGAACAGGTGTTCCTATTTGAATTTTATAAAGAAGTGTACACTTGCCTACTTACCCACATGTCAACGATCACTATCTAATTGGACCAGGTGTTCAATACACAGGGTAGTTTCTGCCGAAAAGGTAGTTCATGGGCTATCATAAGAAAAACAACCATCAAACACCAAACGGAACAAGACACTAAAGCCTAGGAAAATCAGCCAGAAGGACTGCAGTCATTTTAAATCCATGCAGGGCTACTCACTTACAATGCAGTAGAAATTGTGGTTTTGCTTAATGTTGAAAAATAGATTCCTTTCTACATTTCTATTTCTTTTTGTAATCAAACATGCAAAGCAGAATTGTTATTTCTGCAGGCTGATAGTCACACCCTTTCTGGAAGCAAAACTATCCCTCCACCCCTAGCCTATGGGCTTCTACTAAAAACAATTTTAAGCCTAGTCCCTAAGAGTAAAAGGAAGGCACTTCAGAATAGTCCATGCACCAGCCACCAGAACAGTCCATGCACCGTGCACATGCGTGGAGTGATTGATTTAGGCAAACAACCCAAGGCTGACTATTAGGGTCAAATAGAGTGACTACTGTTCCCCTTCTCCCCCCTTCCAAGGTAGTTGTATACAGTTATCCAGGTTGTACACTGAGGAAGGACATTAGACCTGAGGGCTACCATTCATATTGATACATCTTTATTGTGACATTTTGTTTCTTATTTTATAACTTTGTTAACTTCAGCATAGATGATTTATATATTTATTTTAACAATTTTGGGGGCAGATGGTGCTAAGATGTCTTATTCTAAGAAAATCAACTCATTAGGACAATTCTCCAGCAAATCAAAATAAAGACTGTTATTCTGACAGGGTATACATAGATTATTATGCTTTGATGAAAGATAAGCAAGTTGGAGAATTGAGAGACTCTGCCAATCCAGCATCATCAAAAATAATTTGTGATTTTAAGCAAGGAGCTTAAAAAGTAGACAGGTTCTGGAATGCAAAACAATATTATAATCCCCACTATTTACTTTCAAATGTATTTGATTAGTATTAATTTGGTATGATGTTGTAAACAAAATTAATGTTATAAGCAACATGATGAGCAATCAAAACTCAGCACAAAGCACTTGAAAGCACTAAAAGAAATAAATTCTTTGAGGAGAAATGAAGTGATGTTTTAAATATATATACAATTGAAGGTACATAAATGTAAAATATTTTAGCATTAACAGAGTTATCCAGCAGAGACGATATTAGACTAATTTCAAATATGAAAACCATCTTTACGTGCTTTCTGTGATCCAGAACTAAATTTTAAAATACAATTCTTTCACTATATTTTTCATTAACATAATCACCTTTAAAATACAAGTTTATAATAGTTTATGAGACTGCTAGTTGAGATGTAATTTGAAAAATTGCAGTGAACAGGGACGCCTGGGTGGCTCAGTCGGTTAAGCATCTGCCTTCAGCTCAGGTGATGATCCCAGAGTCCTGGGATTGAGCCCCCTGTCGGGCTCCCTGCTAGGCAGGGAGTCTGCTTCTCCCTCTACCTGCTCTGTTGGCTTGTGTGCTCTCTCTCTCTCTGACCAATAAATAAATAACAGATCTTTAAAAAATTGCAATGAACAAGAACTATTCCAATAGTGTAAAATATAAACTTGAAATTGAGTGAGGAACATAGTAAGGAATGTGATATTGAGGGGACGTCAGAGGATGAAGAGCTAAACTTACACATAGGTTTCTAACATTTAGAATGACTCTTGTTGTAGTACTGAAATATTCATGGTAATAATTCACAAGAAATATTTCCATAGGCTTTCATTTTAAAACTTACAGGATACATTTAACTTAGTACCGATCGTTGGTCAAGAACTTGGCATCTCAAAATTAAAATGAAAACGACTTGCAGTCTCCACCTTTCCCACTACAAAGGTTGGTGAAGTCATGGTGTTACTGTTGATGCAGATAATCTTTGAAGCAATCTTGTTTTTCTGAAAGGATGACTTGTAACTCTTTTATACCAATTCATGTATCATAGTGCCTTTGGATTCTTAATTTTTCTGATTAAAAATGTATCTATTCTATTATTTTCAGTAGTGTGATTTACATTGTTTTTAAGAGTGTCCCATGTACATTCCAATAATTATTGATAAATCATACACCAACTTTGGAAATTTCCTTAAGAGAGGGGTACCTTTTTCTAATTTGTACAAATGTACCATATGGGCTGACAGCAGCCTTGACTACTGGGGAAACAAACTTCCTTCTTCCCACTGACATGAAAGAGAATACATAATGTCTGGAGCTGCTAGAACTACCCACCTGCCATATTAACACCAAGGAAGTAGAGTGTGGAAATATGAAGAAAAAACTGGCTGCTACTAACATAATATGAGCACTAGGTCAAGCCTCCTTTAGAGCCGCCCCTCCAATCTGTTCAATTTTGTAGGTTGATATGTTTATTTATCTTATTTTGTACTTTCACTCAAGCAGATTTAAGTGATTTCTGCCACTGCTAACAAAAAAAATCTAAAGTATATAAATCTGATGGAGTATTCATACACAAATAATCATTTCTGGTGGCCAGAGGGAAAAGTGTTAGGTAGGTAAATTTGTCTTTGAGTCCCACATTGCACATATTCTCTTGTTCTTTCTACATTTGTGCATAATGGTAAATGACATTGTTTTAAGATAGACATGGGTTCAAATCCATCTTGGCTATTTATTAAGGCTGTGACATTCTCATTATATGAGAGTTAAATGAGATAGGTGCTCAGTAAATGATAACCTTTCTTCCTTTCCTCTTCAAGATACTAGGTATCTTTGTGGTGTACTATGATTGTTTATTTTACTACTGAATTATGATTATATTTGACAAATAATTTCTTGAGCACCACCTATATTCTTGGTATGTTATGGACTGAGGATATGAAAGACAAGGTATGTTTTTCACTATCACAGAGCTTATGGTAGAGTGGAAAAAAATGAATAAGAAAGAAAATTAACAAATAAAGCTCCAAGATGTGATAAGCCCTATGCAGACAGTAAAATAAAATTGTAGGATTTAGAGTGTCTGGAGTAAGGGGTAACTTAAATTGGTTAAGACTCTGAGCTTTAGGTGTAAGCAGTAAGAAAAAATTAGCCATGTGAAGATCCATGACAAGGGAATTCCAGGTCAAGGTCAAAGGCTCTGAAGCAGGCTGGGCATTCCAGGGATAGGAAAAAACCAGTATGACAGCATACTGAGTAAGTGAGGTGATAAAAATTAGAGCTATAGGCAGGAAGAAGACTATTAGAGCCATGTAGGCTAGGGTATTGGTACTAATTTAGATTTTATTTTTGTACAACCAACGCTTTTCAACCACCTGCTACTTATAAGAGAGAGAGAGAGAGAGAGAGAGAGAGAGAGAGAGAGAGAGTTGGTTCAGGCTATTTACTACTTTCTAACAGCTTTTTTGTGGATGTGTGTGTTATTGATGAGCATATGCTCAATATAAAAGAGTATTATCCTCTTGATGGAATCATTTGTTTCCCATGCCAACATGGGGAGTGATGGAAACGCCATCATTTTTAAATTTTAGGGTGTTGATGGGGTTTTTATGAACAAACTGGCAAAGAAGAAACTTTTCTTTTCTGCATTGCTATGAAAGCATCTACTTACTACATTATCCATTTTATGCAGTCTCTGCAGGAGATAGCCAATTCACTGGGAAAGTAGGAGGGAGTACAGAGAAAAAATGAAAGTAGAAAAGTATTTCTTTTTATTACAAAATGAATACAAGCACCTCCTTAAAAACAAACCAATAAATGAAAAAGACCAGTAACTGAAGAGTATGACCACTTAAGGGGTGGCAACATTTTCATGAAGACTGAATACAACAAAGTAGGTACAATTTTGGATACCAAGCAGTGTATGTGAGCATCACCTCAAGTATGAAGCCTTCCTGGGGCATCTGAATTCACACAATATGATTGGTGTGTAAATCTTAGGGTTTTATTTTTTTTTTTAAGAGAGAGAGGGAGGAAGGACAGAGGGAGAGAGAGAGAATCTCAAGCAGACTCCCTGCAGAGCGCTCAATCTCAAGACCCTGAGATTACGACCTGAACTGAAATCAAGAGTCAGATGTTCAACTGGCTGAACCACCCAGGCACCCCCTAGGTTTTCAGTAGCTGAATGTTCCAACATTTGGTGGCTCATTTTCAGTTTAGGAAGTGAAATTTCCTTTCAGATCACCCAATTTCCTACTATACTTGCTATTTCAGGGAGCGATTTCATGTGTTTTATCAACAGGGGACAGTATTAAAAATGACCACTTTCTTTTGAAGGGAGATAATTATTTTGGAACATTTAAGAAAGCTAACATAGTCATATTAGAAACCAATGAAGTGACGAGCAATTATGAGTCTCTGGTGCAGTGATTACCCATTTCTTATGCATCTTTACATAGTTCTAACCCTGACCTCATGCTCACCTTCTCACATGGAATTCACGGCTCACTATGTCTTTCTAGTCCTAGGGAAGTCATTCTCTCATGAATTCTTAAATTCCCAGATGAAATGAATATGGCAAATCAAGAAAGGAGTCTGGGATATGCCTCAAATCTCCAGCCCTTTCAAATGTTTTGCCCTGATCAGCGAAGCACAGTAACCATCAGATAGAAGGATAAAATATGAAAATTGTTTCAAGGAAAAGTGGAGGCAAATTTCCAATAAAAGCCACAATGAGAACTGGACAAAGTCATACATCTAGTAAACCTGAGACAATTAGAATATCCTATTATTTATATGTGTAGTTGAATGTTACTGCTGAATGTAGTAGGTATTACTGTTCTAAATATCATTATTTCTAGAACTGTGGAATTTGCACTTAGTCTGTATTTATATACCTGGCCACGGTCTTACCTACAAGACCACTCTAGATTGGCAATGGAGTACTGGAAAAATTATTCAAACTGTCCATCTTCTTTTTCATTTTGAATTCCAAGGTAAGACAGTTATTTCTTACTCATGCTAACCCAAATAATCCTCAACTTTTGATTAATGAGGCATAAATAAATATTCTAAATAATTTGTTTCACCAATATTTTATAAAATGGACTTTGGCCTTGACAAATGTGGGATGGGAAATAATAGCTAAAGTAGGCAAACGTGATTAGGCACATTGCTGTGTGCCAGGGACTGCATTAAACATTTAACATGCATTATCCCAATTATACTATTATTATTAGCATTTTTACATATGGAGAAACAGAAGCCCATAACAGTTAAATAGCTTTCCAAAGTCATATGGTGGAACTGGCATTTGACCAGTCCTTGCTGGCTCTAAAGATCATGTTCTTAATCATTACATAACACTGCCTTGAAATGTCACCCAACATTTACAGAAAAAGGCATGCAAATATTTGGCAGAAATTGGTTGAACATATGCAAATTAAGCCATAATTTGTCTCTTGGGGAAGCATGGGGGTGAACTCGGTGCTGGAATGTAGACATTCCAGAGGAAGATCCTTTCTCTTACACCCTGAGGGTTCAGCACCAATGACAGCAACCCAGCGGGTTATAGGTGCTAAGACTAGGCACCTGGTCCAGAGGAGCCTGCCACTCTGTTTGGACACTGCACACAAATATCTGTCATTGAGACAGGTTTGCACATAATAGAGTTCCAGAGACCAACTGGAGCTCCTCTGAGATCTGGGTCTATCCAGTGGGGAGACTCAATTAATTTATATGACACCAAATTTAAACTGTTCAGTCAAAATATACTTTATATGTTTGAACACACACACACACACACCCAGATGTTTGAGTTAAAGAACTTTTCCACAAGTTGGAAAACTAAACTCAGGCAAACATGGGTGGTATTTAAGTCTTGCATGTTTCAAAGTTAATAGCAACCTGATAATTACTGTTATTTAATTACATTTTTTGCAAAGTCAAACCCAAATAGTTACTTGTTATTTCCCTTTAGGCCCACTGGGGGGAAAAACACCCAGTAAAAATGAGGTACAATGAAATGCAACTTCAAAGAAACGCAGCTACCAGATACAACCCATGATCCCAGAGTTGGATCTTTTCTTGGAATCTAAAGTTCACTGGTTTGTATTTTCTCTGCAGGAACAACTTCAGACACCTAGTCCCTATATGAAATCACTGTTTCTTCTTTTCTCCCCTCCCTTACTCAATCATCAAAGGGCTTTAATTAGTAACTAATTCACTAGGGCCAAATGTATTAAAACCATGCCTCACACAAGGCTTTACTCTAGGTGTTCTATTTACTAGCACACCTGCCTTGTGCTATTATTATTATCCCAACTTTATATGAGGAAACTGAGGCATGGAGACATTCTATAACATGCTCCAGTTTGCATAGCTAGTAAGTAGTGATGCAAGGTGTGAACCAGCCTTTTGGTGTTTTTGGTTTTTTGTTTTGTTTTGTTTTCATAGCTACAATTATTTTCTTGTGATGAGAACTTTTTTTTAAAAGTTTTTATTTAAATTCCAGTTAGTTAACACACAGTGTAATATTAGTTTCAGGTGTACAATACAGTGATTCAGCACTTCCATACATGACCCAGTGCTCATCACAGGTGCCTTCCTTCTTCCCCATCACCTATTTAACCTTCCCCTGGTAACCATCAGCTTTGTTCTCTATAGTTCTGTTCTCTAAGAGTCTCTTTCTTGGTTTGCCTCTCTATTTTTCCCCTTTACTTGTATTCTTAAACTCCCCTCCCACCTGTCAATATCCATAATATTACCTATGATCTTCTCCTGGTGGTATTTCTAAACCCTCTAGAAGGCACCTTCTTTCCACCCCCTCACCACACCCCCTCTCCAGAATCATTATAATTATGTGCTCTAGCTAGAGAATTTATGAGTATATTCCTATATTTACCAGGGATCTAAAGTACCTACTACTACTATTTTAGAAAAAATATGCGTCCAAGGAATTTCCCTCTTCCCTAAGACTTTGTTATGTATTGAATGCTATCTTCCCCACTACCCCCAAAAAAGATATATTAAAGTCCTAACTCTTCACAGGTGGTGAGTTGGTGAATGTGACTTTACTTGGAAATTGGAAATAGTATCTTTTCAGGAATAATCAAATTAAGATGCGGTCATTAGAGTGGGTTCTAATCCAGTATGACTGGTGTCCTTACAAAAAGATGAAAGTTCCAGGAGAAAGAGACACACAGCAAAAACACCAGGCGATGACAGAGGCAGAGAATGGAGTCATGCTACAGCATGCCAAGCGATGCCAGATATTGACGGCGACAACTAGAAGCTAGAAAGAGACAAGAAAGAACTCTACCCAGAATCTCAGAGGGAACATGGCCCCTGGCCCTGCTAACACAATGAGTTTCTATTTCTAGCCTTCAGAACTGTGGGAGGATGAATTTCTGTTGTGGTAACCACCTAGTTTATGATACTTTGTTTTGGCATTCCTAGGGAACTCAGAGAGACTTGCTTATTCTACTTTTAGTCTGCTTAGCAGTAGGGGAGGCAAAATGGACACATCCTGATAGGGATTGGCTCTCTATGTGACCTCCTCCACTGACTCTTTGCCTGGCTAGCTAAAACACACAAAACAAATGAAGATATCCAACCAACCAACCAACCAACCAAATAAACCTTCCCTAGCAAACTTTTCACCCAGCAACTTCATTTTTACTTCTTCTTATGGACTAAGCAAATAACTCATTAGCATCAAAAGGAATTGTATCTTCTCAGTTCTCTATTTTAACACTATGAGCTTGCCAAGTTTCTCTTCAACTTCTGTATGTACTAAAGTATTTTTCTACTACTTTTCTGTGGCTGTTTGAAAAGAATATACTGAAACAGTGCTTTACAAGCTTTATCTTACTTCCTGGGTACCACAGGAATGGTTATCGCTCCGTTACTAGTACAAATCCTGGGAATAAGGCATTATCCTCAGACTTTATGGACATCCCAGGGTCTGGAGGGGGCATAGGACATGCTGCAGATCCAAGTCCTGCCCTTCATTCAAATTACTTAGAAAAGAGTTACGTGCAGGAAAAAACAAACAAACAAAAACAACAACAACCCAGCAATAACAGAAAGATAAAAGGATAACCAGGAAGACCTCTTAGCTCAGTCCACATATAAAGAAAACTTCAAAAGGTTTGTCACTGTGGTTAGATATTTGCTTATATTGACTTGGGAGTTCACAAATAAAACTCAGCAGTATTTGAATTTTGGGTAGTTTATTCTACATGCAACCTTCTCCTTTACGTATACTCACATCAGGCATATATCACTTAAATCGCATAGATCTTGAATACTTTCTACATTAATATGTGACAGGATGAAAATAGGGTTAGAGTGCTTTCACATGTTTTTACACATCTTCATTTTACCATATTTAAGTATTCAAGTTCCGATTTATATCATTTTAAAATGGCTCTGCCTCAACGGCCCTCTTGGCTCAGTGGGCAGTGCATCAGTCTCATAAAATGACTCTGCCTCACTTTTTCTGGGTAAAGCTATTATCGTACACTTCAATTTTCTGCTAATATAACATCTACCTTTGTTAAGGAAGCACTATATTGTGGGAACAGACCTAATATTTGAAATTCTAGTGAGTATATACCCAGGGCAACATAAAGAAATAAAAAAGTTTAAATATTTTTTTAAGATTTTATTTATTCATTTATTTGAGAGAGAAAGAAAAAGAGAGACTGTGAGAGAGCACCAGCAGGGGGAGGGACAGCAGGAGAGGGAGAAGCAGGCTCCCGCTGAGCAAGGAGCCCAACTCAGGGCTAAATCCCAGGACCCCAAGATCATGACCTGAGCCAGAGGCACACTTAACCGACTGAGCCACCCCGGTGCCCCTAACTTTTTTCTTAAATAACATTTTAATAAGGGGAAGGATTGTGTTTTTTTAACTGTTTTTCAAATACATGTCAGCAAACCTGTCATTTCCTATAAGAATTTTGCCTGTTTGTGACGTATTTTTAATTCTTCCAAAGAATTTTCATAACCAGGAGAGTTGGACCAAAATGCATTTTCTTCGCCCTCTTGTTAGAATAATGGCAAACTTTTAAGCATTATGTTAGGGTCAACCAAAAGCTCCTTTTTTCCCAAAATCTCATCTGTCAGTATGCCAGCATTTGGAAGGATGTTCGTTATATCTATAAATTTGGTTAAAAGCACTATGGTTCAGGGCACCTCTGTGGCTCAGTTATTAAGCGTCTGCCCTCATCTCAGGTCATGATCCCAGGGTACTGGAATCGAGCCCCGAGTCGGGCTCCCTGCTCAGTGGGAAGCCTGCTTTTCCCTCTCCTACTCCCCCTGCCTGTGTTCCCTCTCTCACTGTCTCTCTCTCTGTCAAATAAATAAATAAAATCTTCAAAAAAAAAAAAAAAAGCACTGTGGTTCTAGGAGCTTCCTGCTGGAACACAAATGCGTGTCTCTGAAGGAAGCAACTTGGTAATCTGGAAATCTACACCTGTACAGCTTTTTATACAGAGAAGTTACTTTCCTTCACTGTCTCACTTGATTCTCACAATCATGCTGGTGACGGCAGAGGCTAATACTTACTGAGCATTTACTATGTACCAGGTACTTTGCTACATACTGTGAAGGGAATATGTAGTCCTCCCAACAAACTTATTAGGTAGAATATTCATATTTTTTTCTATTTTACAAATGAGAAAACTGAGGTACAAAGTTTGTTTTTTTCCCACAACCTAAATTCTTATTTATTTATTTTTATTACTATGTTATGTTAATCACCATACATTACATCATTAGTTTTAGGTGAAGTGTTCCATGATTCATTGTTTGTGTATAACACCCAGTGCTCCATGCAGAACGTGCCCTCTTTAATACCCATCACCAGGCTGACCCATCCTCCCACCCCCCTCGCCTCTAGAACCCTCAGTTTGTTTCTCAGAGTCCATAGTCTGTCATGGTTTGTCTCCCCCTCCGATTCCCCCCCTTCATTTTTCCCCTCCTGCTATCTTCTTCTTCTTCTTCTTTTTTAACATATAATGTATAAGTACCTTGCCCAAAGTCATATACAGCTCATAAGGAATAGAGCTGGGATAGAACTTAGGTGCCCTGACTCTAGAATTTTGGGCCTGAATCATTAGTCCCCCTTTTTTTTTAAAAGATTTTATTTATTTGACCCACACAGAGAGAGAGAAAGAGAGAGAGAGAGAGAACACAAGCAGGCAGAGTGGCAGGCAGAGGGAGAGGGAGAGAAGCAGGCTCCCTGCTGAGCAGGGAGCCCCAAGTATTGCACCAATGCCAATTGATTCCAGGACCCTGAGATCATGACCTGAGCCAAAGGCAGACGCTCAACTGACTGAGCCACCCAAGCACCCCGTTAATCTCATTTGTAAATGGAGAAACTGAAGCTTAGAGAAGATTATTTTCCCTGCTGGTTTATACAGTGAGGAAGTGTCAAGGCAGGGAGACCTGATTTCTGGTCAGCTGGTCTTTCCTGCTACCTCTGTTCCCATTCATTGAAAAGGGTTTAGAAAGTACCTCCTCTGTGCCCACCATTGTCCTAGGTGGGGGGATACAACAGTGAACAAGATAGACGAGGACTCTGAGCTCTTAGAACTTTCATTTTCATGTGGGAGTAAATGATAAGTAAACGAATGAATAAAAGGACAGAAATTAAAATAAAAGCTAAGAAGAAAATGAAAAACATGATGTGTAAGTGGCTGGGAAAGCTCATTGCCATTGTCACCTACCAGCACATGAATGCCATTCATTTTTCAGAGTGGTTAGCTGTTATTTGGAAAGGTTCTGCATGAGGGGGTCATGATAAATGTGTGTGTGTGTAATATAGATATTAAATGTGTGTATATATATATATATATATATATATATTTTTTTTTTTTTTTTTTTTTAAATTAAGCTCTATGCCCATTGTGGAGCCTGAACTCATGACCCTGAGATCAAGAGTCACGTACTCTACTGACTAAGCCAGCCCAGCGCTCCAGTCATGGTGTATTTTGATAGGAGAGACCAGGGGATTATTTGAGTAGGAATTCTCCCAGACATGTGTATAATGCCTGACACGTGAGAGATGCTCAAAAATTCTTCAGTGAATTTAACAGCCTTTCTAGGGAACTCTTGAAATCTCTACAGCACTAAAAGATCGCTGGGCTGGCTGAGGAATAAATACCTCTCTATTTCTCGTATTTTTACTGATGAGTGGAAGTCTAATGTAATTATTACCTTGGTCACTCAAACTCCAGCTAAGAGTATTTATCCCTTCTTTTCAATTATGGTTAAAGAAAACGTCTGATGTCTGGTGGTGATCACTGAATGTCTCTTAGATGGATTTATGTTTGTGTTTATAGACATACACACATATGCTTAAGAGAAATTCCAGAACAAATTCTGAATACTTTGTGATTATCACAAAAGATAAAATAATAAATGAGTAATTAACAAAAATGAAGAAGAAACTGCACTAAGAATAGAAAGTTGAATAAACTTCCCGCAAACAGTCGATTTTGCAAAATGTATATTTAATTAATCCTATCATTCTGAAACAATCGTTCTTTCAACGTGGCCTAGACAGGTAACTGGTGTTCTTTTTTGCTTTTCCACATAAGCACCAACTCTCACTCATCTGACAGACTTCTGACAGTTTGTACAGTGCTGCTGAGTCTCCAATGCCAATTTTTAATTCAGTTGTGACCCCGTTATCTCAAATGGTGCAGGTGATGTTCTCTTTGATTAAAAAAAAAATCCATCTTTTCAGCCCTGCAGAGGTATACACCAACCCTTAGTTCTGCTTTACTTCTCCTGCCTCCGCCACGTGGCGACTTTGCCCCTCCCCCCTTGAGAGAGGTGCCCCAGTTTACTGTGCGCATTTGGAAAGCTTCTCTTGAGCTTTTTTCTGAGACTCTTGTTTTGTGAGATACATATATTAAATGTGTGTGTGTATATATAGTGGCTTTTTTTTGGCAAAGAAAGCCACTCAAAGATTGCTTAAGTGAATTAAAGGTGCAGTGTTTATACAGTGGGATACCGTGCACTTATGAAAGAACGAGGAACTCTTCTTCATGTGAGGATATGAACTGATCTCCAACACTGATTAAGTGAAAATAGGGAGGGGCAGAATAATTTACATAAATGACCTAACTTTTATATAAGGAGGATGCACATTATAATATGTATATTTTGCTTGTGTTTTAAAGAAGGATGAATGGATTGGAACGACGTGGATGGAACTAGAGGGTATTACGCTAAGCGAAATAAGTCAATCAGAGAAAGACAAGTATCATATGATCTCACTGATATGAGGAATTTGAGAAACAAGACAGAGGATCATAGGGGAATTGAGGGAAAAATGAAATAAGACGAAACCAGAGAGGGAGACAAACCATAAGAGACTCTTAATCTCAGGAAACAAACTGAGGGTTGCTGGAGTGGTGGGGGGTGGGAGGGATGGGGTGGCTGGGTGATGGACATTGGGGAGGGTATGTACTATGGTGAGTGTTGTGAATTGTGTAAGACTGATGAATCACAGACCTGTGCCCCTGAAACAAATAATACATTATATGTTAATAAAAAAAATTAAAAAAAAAAGAAGGATGAATGGAAGGCAAACATGAAATAGTGAGGTGACCATTTATAAGGCAGGGAACAAGATGAATGGGGGGGTAGAGTTGTGATTTAAATGTTTCACTGAGTATCTTTTAATATTATTTTGATTTTTTAACCATACAAATGTATCACCTTTTAAAAAAGATGTGACAGATTTTAGTAGTGGTTACACAAATCTATATACATGTGATAAAATTCCATTGACCTATACACCTAAAACAAAATAAACCAGTGCATGTAAAAACTGGGGAAATCTAAGTAAAATCTGTAATTACTAGCAGTGCACCAATGTCAATTTCCTGGTTTTGCTAATTTTGCCACTGTTCTGTACGAGGTTATCATTGGGAGAAGTTGGGGAAAGGGTAATGGGAACTCTCTGTCCTGTTTCTGCAACTATGTGAGTCTAAAATTCTTTCAAAACAAAGTTAAAAAAAACCAACAAAACAAGTTACAGAGTTAGTTGGGCATTTCAAAGGGTCAGTATTTTGGAAAAGAGAAATAAAACAAAACTTCTATTTTTTTTTATTATTATGTTATGTTAATCACCCTACATTACATCATTAGTTTTTGATGTAGTGTTCCATGATTCATCGCTTGCGTATAACACCCAGTCCTCCATTCAGCACATGCCCTCTTTAATACCCATCACCAGGCTAACCCATCCCCCCACCCTCCTCCCCTCCAGAACCCTCAGTTTGTTTCTCAGAGTCCACAGTCTGTCATGGTTCGTCTCCCCCTCCGATTTCCCCCTCTTCATTCTTCCCTTCCTGCTATCTTCTTCTTCTTCTTCTTCTTTTTTTTTTTTTTTTTAACATATAATGTATTATTTGTTTCAGAGGTACAGGTCTGTGATTCAACAGTCTTACACAATTCACAGTGCTCACCATAGCACATAGCCTCCCCATGTCTATCACCCAGCCACCCCATCCCTCCCACCCCCTACCACTCCGGCAACCCTCAGTTTAAAACAAAACTTCTAAATAAACTTCCAAATAAACTAATGAAATAGAGAAGGAGAAAAGATAAATAATAAATAATATTTGGAAGATAAAGGGGGGGTTGGATCTAACTATCAATCCGATAGTGAATTCAGGGGCAGGAAAGAGAGCTCGACAGACTCAGGGCAGGATAAAACTCTTCCGAGTAAAAGCAACTGCTCAGTGGTCCCGTTTTCCTGCTCGTCTCCTTCTCTCTGGCCCACTTCTCTCTGTATCATCACTTCTCCCTCCCTGTGTCTCTCTGCCCCGATATCTCTTCTACATTCTTCTTTCCTTCAATCTCCCTTTTTTCCCCTGTTTTCCTCCCTTCCTCTGTGTGTGTGTGTGTGGGTGTGCGCGCGCGTGTTTAAGATTGTATTTGTTTGTTTATCAGAGAGAGGGAGTGAGCACATGCAGGAGGAGCGGCAGGCAGAGGGAGAAGCAGACTCCCCACTGAGCAAGGAACCTGATATGGGACTCAATCCTAGGACCCTGG
The DNA here is from genome assembly GCF_011800145.1 of Mirounga leonina. Lineage (NCBI taxonomy): Eukaryota > Metazoa > Chordata > Mammalia > Carnivora > Phocidae > Mirounga > Mirounga leonina. The sequence goes on from NW_023270855.1 coordinate 23,971,309, forward strand.
GACCATAATCTGAGCCAAAGGCAGCCGCTTAACTGACTGAGCCCCCCCGCCCAGGTGTCCCCTTTCCTGTGTTTCTGCCCTCTTTCTATCCATGCCACTATGTCAGCTCCCAGACTGTCCATCCCTGCTGCAATTCCATTTTCTTCTCTTCTGTCTCCTCCTGTTCTTTCCATTTCATCCCATTCCCTTGACTTCCCCTCATGCAACAGCTTCTCAGCAGATGACCTACACACTATTCGTTCATTGCTATTTATGGCCCATCCAACCCCATTCCTAACCTCTTACTTCAAGTAGTCTAAACTAACTAACTAATTAGATACGTTGGACCCCTGTTGCAAATCCCTGCAAGAGGCATCTCAGTGACTCTGCCAGGACTGGTGTCCACCTCCGGTTGTTGCCATGGTAGCTGTGTTATTGGCTCATACTCTGTTTATCGGGACTGTGGGCACAAGCCATCCAGGGAAGGCTACAGTAAGAACAGATACCTCAGTCCACATAACAGTTGGAACAGGACTGGCAGATAAGGACAGGGAAAGAAAATCTCCAGGTCCAATGAACTAATTTAGTCGGAGAGGAAACATCTTTGTCGTTCGTGGGAAGTGTTCAGAAAGTATAAACAATACTGACTGCAACAAAGTATCTGAATGATAGGAAGTTCTTACTGAAGGACAAACAAGATAAAATGGCACTATCTGAAAGGCTACAATTACTGAGCTTGTTGTAAGAATGGAGTTAGTTCAGTTTCAGAGTAAATACAGACTTAAAAAGAATCAGGAATTCCTTTTTCAAGGAAAGCAAAAGAAGGGGAATGATTTATAGAAATATTCTTAATATAGAAGGCCCCAGAAATTTCAAAAACTAAAATGTCACAAAGCCCATTGATATCAGAAGAGGAACATCTTGCTGGAAAACTTCTTCTCCATTAGCTAGTTTCCAAAAGTGACTGGTAATATCATCTATTCTGCTGAGGTTGATACTCTTTATAAATAAAAGGGTGATAACACAAAACTGAGTTTTTGCCCAGACATTATTGCCCAGACATTGCCCATCAGATTGGCGAGTAGAAGGTTTAAAAGATAAAGATGGCTATGCCCATCCTAGATCTATGGAATTAGAATGCCCAGGAACTGGAGAAGGAGGTCTTATCATCTAATTTGCACATCTAATGTCCTAATCTCACAAGTGGCTCCAGGTGAAGATGCAGAATTGAGAGTGGCTGTTCTCAAGACTTAAGGAGAAGGTTCCACTCTAATTCTTGGCTTGCTGAAAAAATTGAAGATGGGCTAGTGACGGTCTAAGTCGTCCCAACAATCTTACGAATGAAAAGGAATACCCTATTACAATGGGTCTTAAAACAAGATCAGATTAGATTTAAAGACTTAACCTATCAAGCCTACCAAGTCTGACAGGGTCTGGCCCCCACCTAACTTCTTCTGTGCTATACTCATGCTTGTTCTCTAAGCTCCAGTGACATGCGCTTTCTTTGGCTTCTTTGAATGTGCCCTGCTACCTTCTACCTCAGAGCTTCCACACATGCTATTCCACTGACCCAGGAGATCCACCCTCCTTTTCTCTCCCATGGTCAGGTTAGCACTTTGTCATACTTTGGGTCTTATTTCAATCATAGAAGCCTTCCTGACTTCTCCACTTAGGTTATTTCCTTCCTAACTCCTCTAATTTCACTGTGCCCTCCACCTTTATATGCTGTTTGGTATGGTTAAATTTTTCCACTCGGGTATTTGATGAACAGGACTCCTCAGGGACAACAAGCTTCCTAAGGGCAGCTGCCATGTCTGTTGACCATCATCCCGAGCACTTTGCATGGTGTCCGCACACGGTAAGTGCTACAGACTGGATGTTTGTGTCCCCTTAAAATTTACATGTTGAGGCCTAAATTCCCACAGTGATAGGATCAGAGGTGGGGCCCTTAAGAGGTAATTGAGTCACGAGGGTAGAGTCCTTAGTATAGGATTTGTACTCTTATAAGAACAGATGTGAGCGAGAGGCCTGGGAGGATACGATGAGAACACAGCCATCTATAACCTGGAAGAGGGCCTTTCCTGGGAGCCCTCCCATGCTTGTATCCTAACCTCAGACTTCCAGCCTCCAGAACTGTGAGAAATACAATTCTGTGGTTTAAGGCACCTTGTCTATGGTATTGTGTTAGAGCAGCCCAAACTAAGAAAGTAAGCCTTCAATAATTATTATTTAATTTAATTAATAGAGTTATATTAATATAAAGGCACACAGGTGGGCCACTCATATGTTCAGGGAGAAAGTGCTTCCATCTGGACAAGTCTGTTCAACAGAGACCTAGGAGCAAGGTGACTCAAAGCTAACACAGAAGCTATTTTTGAGTAGTTGTCTTTCCGAACCCTCAAAAATCACTTGTTACCTTGTATTCTCTTCAAGGGTAATCTGAATACATAAAGCTGATTCTGTCTTTCTGTGGCTGCTTAGCATGAAAACATCTAGATGGATTTTCATCAAATCCAAGGTAATGTTTGGAATTATGTGGTCTACGTAGAGATTTCAAGGCACATGTGACAGAAATTCATTTAGGGGGCTTTTGGGAACAATTCAAGCAAACAGGCAATAATCCTCAGAGAGGCCAAGGCTGAAATTCAAGAGGATATACACACAGAGAGACATACACATGTTTTAAAATGCTGAAGATAGGAACAACAACCATGGATGCCAAGTATGTAACCAAGGAAAAATTTGAGGGCAGGTGATCCGAATCACCAGTGGTGATTATGTAGTGGGGTTGGGTCTCACAGGGACTGCTCTATGGAGCTGGGTTTCATGAAGTAAAGCAGCTATGATTTATTGATTTCTCCATATTAATTCCCATGAGCATTAATAGGGTTCGTTCTCCAAAGATAATTAATTTGATCTCTTATAAATGTAGAATCAGAGCCCTCTGCTTTATATCAAATGATTTTTTTCATCTGTCCCGATTTTTATTACAGAAATAATATTATGTACTTTGTTTAAAACTGAAATACTAGAGAAGCCTTTGAAATAAAACAGAAAAGACCCTCTTTTTTTGTTTTTATTCTCTATCTGTGGGGTACTTTTAATAATGTGATGTGTATCTTTTCCAAACACACACACACACACACACACAGCACTGTGACCATGTTACCACTTAAACTCTTCTTCAAAACCTCAAAAGTTTTCTTTTATATTTAAAAACTGTATCTTGAGAACTTAAAGTTAAGAGGAAAGCATTGATTTTTCTAATGGGAAGCAGGACAATGAACTGCTTTCAAAAGGCACCAATCCACAGAATCCTAACTTTAGGATTTGTAATCAATCTTAGCAATAGAAAAGATGACTTGTTTCAGCCTCCACAAATGTATAATCTGATTTGAAAGGCCTAAGTAATTAACTCTCTCCATATCACTAAATTAAAATTCCTTATGTTTACATTTCATTTTATAGCTCTTTCTCTTACATGATCTCATTCAACACTCAGAAAACTTAACAACTTAGGGGGCTGTATAAGGCCAAAAGAACTGAGGCTCAGAGAAGGTAAGCAAGTTGCACAAAGACACACGGTGAGTAAATGGGAGACAGGATTCAGATCTAGAGCTTCTGACTCTAAGTTCACATTCTTCCCTGTAAACCTGTGCTTTCTAATATGGCAGCCACTGGCCACCTGTGACCCGTATGCACTTGAAACGTGGCCATGTCACTCAGGAAAAGGAGTTCGGATTTTATTTAACTTAAGAAATAAAAATAATACAAAATATTTTTCCTCTAAACACAACCTAATTAAAAAGATAAAAATAAACACATTTTAATTGTTTTGGCAGAACTGCATTTTACTTTTATCACTGAAAATTTCATATCAGAATATGGATGCATTATAATAGACACAATGGATTTCAAGACTTGGTGTAAAAATAAGAATGCAAGATACCTCATTAATGAATTTTTATGCTGAGTATGTGTTGAAATGATATTTTGGATATATTGGATGAAATAAAATATAACAAATTTAACTTTAACTTTTTAAAATGTGACTACATGAAAATTTAAAATTACATATGTGGTTTACATTTTACTTATCTTAGGTAATGTTGTTTTGGATTACACAGTCCTATCCATTCCTTAACTACTGGGAGAACTGGGTGTAGAATATTAAAATTTGAATTTTTTTTGTTGCTTATTGCATACTTTGACAATTACAGATATTGTAAGGTATTCCCTAAAAGAAGGGAAGACCTGAGCAAGAATCAAATTAGAGACAATTTTCTTAACTGCTGAGAGAACGTTTTGATAATGTTTCTCTGAATATATTTTGCAGCAAATGAACAAAAAAATCCTAAATCTTAATCGATAGTGTTGCAGAGAGATTCTCCGCTTTGATCAAGTTCTGCTTCTTTGTGTTTTTTGGCAAGGATTGCCTTTCTCCCTGACCTCTTTCATAAGAGGGCAAGAGGGAGCATCCCCTGGCAGGCCTCAAAATAAAATGAAAGGTTCCTTTCTCACCCTGGTTCTCAACTTGAAAATTGCTCTTTAGTTTCCCCCAGTAGTCTCCAAAGACCAGGTTCTTTGCCTTGTCTTCCATCTCCACTGAAAAGCGTTAGATACTAAGTAATACAAAAGTTTTATGAAGAGAATAATAGCTAATATTGATTAAGCCCACGTGCCAGGCAATAAGCTGTACCCTGTTATATGCAATATCTCATTTAATCCTTTATGGACACCCAAAGACATAGATGCTTACATTAACCATGAGACTAGGAGTGGACAGTTTGCCTGTGATCAGATATTAGAAAGAGACAAGGTTGAGGTTTGAACCCTTATCCGTTGATCCTGAGTATGTACTGTGAACCTATATTCTAGGCAATACCAAGAAAATGAAAGGGGGTGATAACAGGGATTCTTAATCTGGGGTTTGGGAGTGAATATCAGAAAGTTTATGAAGATTGTGGTGTTGTTCCTATATTTTGTCTGCATATGATTATTTTTCCTCCTGGGGAGGGATCTATAACTTTCATTACACGATTAAAGCATCCAATCAACCAGGAAGAGTTAAGCACCTTTGGGCTACAGAGAATTGAGTCTTCTAGTTTTTTAGCTATCAATCAGGTTACAGTTGTTAGTATAAACCTAAGGTCTTTAAAAAAAAAAGAAAGCTATTCTTTTATACTAACAGTTTAAAGAAGGTATGAGATTGAACATGTAACTTTTGGAATTCATGAGGGAAGAGAAGGGAATTAGTCAATAAAATGCCTCTTACTATAAACTGTGGATGAGAATGGGGATGGGGTCATTGTTTTCTAGGAGCTTTTTCACAAGATGGGAAAAAAGAGAGGACCAAAATTTCATGAAAACACATGAAACCCAAACTACATGCATATGAGAATCTCATCAGTTTTGAAACATTTCTGGAAAGAAGAATGGCAAATGAGCGAAAGAAGACCAAGAAGAAGAGCCATAGAGAAGATGGTATGGGAAATGTAGACAGATGCCTGGTCCTTATTCCAATCTCTAGATAAGCTAAATGTGATCTAAATACATTTAATTGAATAGTAAGAATATACCACATTGGATGTAATGTGTATAGAAAAGAACTATAGCTGATGCCCAGGTTGATTGTGGCTGGGAGAGAAAAATGATAAGAGTATATGCCATGAATGAAAGTTGAAACCCTATTTGCAAAAACACAGAAATAATGTTCTTAAGATTTTAAAAGGTAAATTTCTCTGAAATTTCACTGAAACCATTCTTAGCATCCTTACAAATTTACAAAAGTCAAGGGACTTTTTGACAAAAGTCAAGGGAATTGTGCAACTTTTTAAAGAATCTTGAAAAGCTTCCTTTCCATCAAATGTAAACTGCTATCCTGGGAACTTAGTTTTGCTCACATCCTAGGGTATCTACCTCCAGAAAGGCTGACTACCTTGAGTTTCCTCAGAACAAATGATGAGTACATGCCATACTCATCTTCTTGTGTACAAAAGTAACTAAATTTTCCAATTAGTTTACCTATTTTAATCCTACCAGATGAAGAACCATCTCTTCTAAAACACTTTCCACAAATGTCCACATTCTCCTTGTTCACTTCCCTTAAGAATGGTTTTGCTGCCTCATGTTCTACCAGTGGTTATATTCCTTGCTGGTTTAAAATGCCCTGTGGTTCATGCAGCCAGCCCCCTTATATTTATGGAAAAATATTATACACCTGCCACCATATTATCTCCCCATTAAACTACTAGCTTTTTAAAGGCAGGGAAAGCATTTTAATTCTGTTATTCCTTGTATAGCAGCTGACCCAGGATTCTCTAAATAAATATATTTATTTGGAAGGAACTATTCGATCTAGTAGGATTTGTAGCTTTAGGGACACAAACATCATGTTGGGTTATAATACTTTGCAAATTCTTTAAACATGATCCAGATTCTTTTGGTAGGGAATGGACATGTTGTGTTGATATGCACTACCTTACATGTAGATCCTCCTCTGCTCTCACTCCTTCCTTTATACAATGACCTATTCTACAAGATTCTTTCAATAGTAGTACTTAGAGTGGTTAAGAGTATGGGGTCTGGTGGATGGAACTGGAGGGTGTTATGCTGAGCTAAATAAGTCAATCAGAGAAAGACATGTATCATATGATCTCACTGATATGAGGAATTCTTAATCTCAGGAAACAAACTGAGGGTTGCTGGAGTGGTGGGGGGTGGGAGGGATGGGGTGGCTGGGTGATGGACACTGGGGAGGGTATGTGCTGTGGTGAGTGCTGTGAATTGTGTAAGACTGTTGAATCACAGATCTGTACCTCTGAAACAAATAATATATTATATGTTAAAAAAAAAAAAGAAGATAGTAGGAAGGGAAAAATGAAGGAGGGGAAATCGGAGGGGGAGACAAACCATGAGACACTATGGACTCTGAAAAACAAACTGAGGGTTCTAGAGGGGAGGGGGGTGGGGGGATGGTTTAGCCTGGTGGTGGGTATTAAAGAGGGCACGTACTGAATGAAGTACTGGGTGTTATGCACAAACAGTGAATCATGGAACACTACATCAAAAACCGATGATGTAATGTATGGTGATTAACATAACAATAAAAAATTAAAAAGAGTATGAGGTCTGCAGGCAAAAAGATTTAGGTCAAAATCTACCTCCACCACTTACTAGCTCTTTGGTCTTAGAGTCTCTGGGCCTAATTTTGGTTTTCTTGTAAAATGGGACTTAAAATTCTTCCCACCTGATAGGGCTACTATGGAGATTAACTGAGATCATGCCTATAAAGGGCTTAGCACAGCACTAGGCAGGTAAAGACTACTGTGTACGTGGAAGCTATAACATTGCTCTCGAAGATGTCTTTAGGTCCATTAATTGTTCATAATTACATTGCCAATTGTGTCTAAGATGAGATAGTATCTTACGGTGTACGACTCTGGTTCTAAATACCTCTTAGTCTACTAAAGTAATAAGGGAAACTTCAATGTGAGTTTAATGTTATTTCAATTGAACAAATATATGTGGAACCCATCTTGTCAAATCCAAAAGTCTTTAGAACTGAGATGGACAGAGCTAACATTCCTTGAACATTTTACTGGGGCCAGATTCTGCTCTAATCCTTTTACATGCATCCCTTGAATTTGATATTCATGATGACCCTAAAACCATTATTTTCCCCATTCTACAGGTGAGAAAAATAAAGCTCATGGTGAAATACAACACATAATTGAAATTGAAATTAAGTTGAAAGTGAGTTAGAGCTTCAGGAAAAAAAGGAGAGTGTTTAAAAAAAATGGTTCAATTCATTTTGGGTTGCAGTTTGAGATTTATCTATGCTTGACATCCATGTGCTTGATAACGAGTAATTTCTCTTTTATAATTATTTCTCACATGCAGATCAAAGGTTACAAATTAATAGTTAAACATACCGGGGAGTGTATATTCTTTTAAAAGCAGCAATATAGATATCAATTAAAAAGTAAATTAGATATACCTTTTGACTTATGTGCAAAGAGGAGAATTGCTACAGTATTTAAGTGTTTTTAACTACTGGGTAGTCAGGTAATTAGGAAGCTGTCAAAGCTTGTTATGTTATCTTGTAGCAGTTGGTGTTCAGAATATTTCCTGCTACTGATGCCTGAATGGGATGTGGTTAATATGCAACTTCAATCAACAAAGGTTCAAAGGGGACAATTTAATTATGACTCTGTAACTTCTTAATTTTCAATTATTATGACACAGGGGAACTGCCCTTCACAAAGGGCAGTTAAAAGACATTTTACCACTTGCATAAGATTGCAGAAATAGACAAATTTGATCAAGCATCATGTTGACTGGTTGCTTATTTTTTGAGTGTTGCAGTAAGTCTCCAGTGTGTACGTGTGTTCATACGATAATGGACTGATGAATAACTTTTCCTGAAGATTGTTTCACAGAATACTAATACTAGTTTTGAGGAATATTAACAGGTCTTCCTCAAAAAACACTTTTGTAGAAAAAATAAATTGGAGAAATACGAGGTTAAGTAAAGTCAAAGTAGTATTGTTTTCTTGCAGAATTTCCCCAAGATTTAAGTAATGTGTGTAATAAGACATCAAGAGAGTTAGTATAAAAACTATCAAAAATTACTTGACCAGAAGATCTTACTTTGTTTTCCCATAATACTTTGTAAGAAGTTCAATGGGATTTTCTCTGGGTTATGTTAGGAGAAAAGTCCTAAACATAGGGTTGAAACACCTGGGTGTTCTAATCCTACCACTGACTTGCTTGCTTATCAGGTACAAGTCTACTGGTTCATGCATGCATTCATTCATTCATTCATTCATTTCTACTCAGATGAATCATCTCAAACTTAACCTGAATAAAACCTATTTTTTTCACTTTATTTGCCCTACAAATCTTTTCTTCTTTTTCTTCTTCTTCTTTTTTTTTTTGTCTGCACAATCAAAATCAGTAATACTGTCACTCACCCAGTAGCTCAAGTTGAGAACCAGCAAGGCATCTTTAATTTGTCTTTTTTTCTCATCACCACCTGTGAAACTTGAAGGCTCACCTCTGAAACATATCTCAGATCTGACCACTCCTCTCCACATTCACTGTTACCACCTACATCCAAGCCATCATCATTACTATCTGAACTATTGAGGTAGAATATTCAAAATACTCTCCCCTCTTCCACTCTTCTCCATCTTCCCTACAGCAGCCAAAAATGTCCTTATTCAATATAAACTAGCCATGCCAGCCCTCTTCTAAGGATATTCTAGTGGTTTCCCATGGTTCTCATGCTAACACCCAAACTAAATTTGGGGGTGAATCTAGATCTGACTATGAAGGACAAGCAGTAAATCTTCTGGGAAGTGAAAGTGTAGACTACCTTCATGTGGAGACTATGACTTTGGGATAGGGAGACATTTTTAAAATTGTCTACAAAAAGACATTAGCCACAGCAGAAAATCTTGATAAATTGGGTCACAATAAAATTAAAACTTCTATTCATCAAAAGATACCAATAAAACAATGAAAATTCGGCTTACAGAGTGGGCTTTTATTAGCACATACAGTACACAGAGAATTCGTATCTAGCCCTTACAAAGAATGTATATAAACAAGAGCTATAGATCATACAAAAAGTGGAAGCAACCCAAAGAATATGGGCTAGAGACATGAACACAACATCTTAAAAATACACTATTTTGTGACCCCAGCAGTGGCTATGTACTTATATATACTTAGTGATAATTCACTGAGCTATATGTTTATGGTATGTGGTTTCCATTTCAATAAATGTTACAAAAATTTACACACCCAAATACTTTAAGATATGAGCTGACTTCCTTGGGGACGCAAGTAACTTGGCCTAGTTTAAATGCTTCGTTATCTCTACCGTGGTCTTCACAAGGCAAGTCATTTTTCCTTTGAAAAGACAGACACATTTCACTTTTTTCCCTACAGGGTAGTACCGGTGGAACATTCTGAATAAGAATTGCATGATCATATAAAGCCCTTGCTCTCCATATCATGGAACAGTCATTAATAAGTCATTGTGTCTGCCCATACAGTAGCATTTAATACGGATGGAGGGCTCACTGTTGCGTTTTGCATAAGACGAATAAACAAAGAGTCAAAGAGCAAGCGGTATTAATATTTTAAGTACGATATTTAATTTGAAAAAGAGGACGGGGAGACATTAGCATTGAGAGCAGAGAGGGAAAAATGCCTGGATGAGAAATGAGAAGAGACATCGTTAGAAACGGGAACTAGATAAGAATACAAATACAAAGAATTCTAGTCTCACTTGACAAACAGTCACACTAACGTGGTGCAAATGGCAACATAATCTTCCATGGGCCAATTCTCCAGTAAGCTGAGCCGACAAAATGGAAGTTTCCCAGAGCCGATCTGCATTTTATTTGCCTCATTTCTGCTTTCACCAACTCCTTTAGATTCAACACAGATACGAGCCCAAGGATAGCTCCATCTTAGCAAAGCTGCTTAAAAAAGTAAATGTTCTGGGGCGCCTGGGTGGCTCAGTTGGTTAAGCGACTGCCTTTGGCTCAGGTCATGATCCTGGAGTCCTGGGATCGAGTCCCACATCGGGCTCCCTGCTTGGCGGGGAGTCTGCTTCTCCCTCTGACCCTCCTCCCTCTCATGTGCTCTCTCTCTCTCTCTCATTCTCTCTCTCTCTCTCATTCTCTCTCTCTCTCAAATAAATAATTACAATCTAAGAAAAAAGAAAAGAAGGGGCACCTAGGTGGCTCAGTTGGTTAAGCGACTGCCTTCGGCTCAGGTCATGCTCCTGGAGTCCCGGGATCGAGTCCCGCATCGGGCTCCCTGCTCGGCAGGGAGTCTGCTTCTCCCTCTGATCTGCTTCCCTCTCGTGCTCTCATTCTCTCTCTCAAATAAATAAATAAAATCTTAAAAAAAAAAAAAAAGTAAATGTTCTTTTTGTGCCTGTGGCAATGTCAGGCATCACACGTGGGCCCAGAGCCACACTCTGTTTTACACTGTGACAGGTGAGCAGCGGCAAATGCAGGAGAATTATCACCTCAAGGAGCATATTTTTCTCTATCTGCTAATTCTGAATTAGAAACAGCCATGAACTCTCAGCCCTGCAAGGAGAAGGTAGATCATCCATGACCAGAGAGAAAAGTAATGGGAAATGAGAGCAAAAGCTTTCAGAACCCAAGGACAGGGCTTCACAAAAGGGAGTCTACATTGTCTCCCGCAGTGTCCCCTGAAAGTTGGTGTTTAAAAAAATAAAGGAGATGCAGGATCTAGTTACAATGTAGCTGTAAAGTGCTGCCTTGTCTTTGCCCCCTGCTCAAAATAAAGCTGTTACCTTTCTAGCCCTGCCCGCCATCGTGCTTAGCAGCCAGGGATGCATGGTCTCAGACATGTTTACCAAGTAAAACACTGACTTGAGGGGCACCTGGGTGGCTCAGTCATTAAGCGTCTGCCTTCGGCTCAGGTCATGATCTCAGGGTCCTGGGATCGAGTCCCACATCGGGCTCCCTGCTCAGCGGGGAGTCTACTTCTCTCTCTCCCACTCCCCCTGCTTGTATTCCCTCTCTCGCTGTGTCTCTCTCTGTCAAATAAATAAATAAAATCTTTAAAAATAAATAAATAAAGGAATCAAAGGACTCTAATCGCTCTGAGGCTCTCAGGAAAATACCCCCCCTGCCCAAACAAAACCAGACAAAACCCACTACCAAACAAAAATCTTACGGACATGAGAAATGTGCCCATTAAAAGATCTAAAAAAGAAATACATAGGCATAATTAGATTTCACAAATGGGCCTCACTTCAGGGGCATGGTGGAGGGAGGGATAATAAATAGTCCACATTGGAAGTGTATTGAGTATGTGACACAAGCTAGGAAGTGTCCTCTATTGAAATCATTTCCTCAGACAGATATTTAACAGACTTAAAATGCACATGGGAACATCAGGAGGGATCTTTAAAGCCTTTAGCAGGAGGGACAATGCAAAGCTGAGGTCCTTCAGTCTGAAAAGTGTGGTAAGATGGTCTCACAGTTCTAACCCATTAGCCAGGTGTCCTGTTCTGCACTTCAAGGGAAAGAGAACGGTGAGCCATGCTCTCCATCCCATGAAGGCAAAGAAAAAATCTTGTTGGCCCTAACTGTGACTTTCATGCGCAATAACTTCAACTCCAAATGGAACTCATCTGTTTGCTCCTGGAGCCGAGTGGGAGACCAGTGCAGGTCAGGGTGGAACAGCTGCCATTAAAACAAAGCAGCTCGATTAGCTTTTCATAGTTTGCAGGTGATGAATGAAGGGCAAGGAGAAGGCTGTTCCCTGTGTAATAGGGCAATAACAGGAGCCTCATTTGGGCTGCTACACTCCACTCTGGCTGATGTCAGCTTTTCCATTATGCACACGGGTTTTCAGGAAGGTGATATTTCAAGGAATCAGGAAAAATAAAAGGAAAGTAAATTAACTGTGGGCTGAGATGTGGCACGTAGGGTCTCCACTTGCGCATGCGGAGCCCAAGGAAATATGAAAGCAGGTCTCTTTTAAGTCTAGGCCAGAGAAATGGCTATTTCCTGGCATTTTTATTTGCAGTGGGGTTGACTGCGGGACACCGCCACTGCTGAGCTTCCCTGCTTGAAATGCCATGAGCCTCTTTTCCAACTGCAGAGCATGGAGGATGGTGCTGTTAGAAGTGTGGGGTGCCTGGCTCCCCCAGGAAGATGGCGTCCTCCTGGTCTATCAGCACAAGGGGTAGACAGTGCTTCAAAGTTTCTTCAAGGGATTACTCTTCTTTCTCTCCTACCTACCCTTCTGGTAAGAGGTAATACTCAGGGTCTTGATTACTACAACCTGGTGTCTGTCCTGGGACAGCCCCAGGAAAGTGTCAGCAATGACCTCTCAACGGTTCAATTCCAGTGGCTAGATAGGTAGGAGGTGTTCTGAAAATAGTTGCTGAATGAAATTCAGAAGATGCTCTTAGCAATTCCTCAATTTCCTGGGCTTTCTGCTTTTTTTTCCCCCCCCTCCCTGGTCACCCTCCTTCATCCTTGTTAGCCTGCTCTAGTCTATCCATTCCCTTTGTCTATTCTTTGCATATTAAGGGTCTTCAGCTTCTGCCAGCTCATTGGTTTCCTCAAAATATTCTCTTTTTCGGATTTCTTTCAAACCAAGAGCTGCAAATGGAAGGACTGGAGATCCTTAAATCTTCCTCTCCGGTTCAGACCTCAGTGGTGAGCTCTTGGCCCACAGAGCTGGTGATCTCCTCTCATTGGTACATCAAGTTGTGGTTCAAAAAACAGACTCATTAACTCAGCCCTCATCCCATCCTGACACTTTTTTATTATTTTTATACTACTTGTTTCAGTCACCTAAGTCATAAAAGTGGACTTTGTTTCCTAAAATACAACATTTGGGCGTTATTCTTATTTCATAACTGTTTGCTCTTTACCAGGTGACATATTTAATGCCAATCATTTTATCTTGAGTCATGATACCATTACCCCACCCCACTGAATGATATAAACCCTTAATATTTAACAATCAACTCCTGTTTAGTTTTCCCCCAATGACTCAAAAAAATATCTTCAGTTAAAAAACAAACAGGACCCAAACAAAACCCACATAAATTGCATTTAACTGATAAGTCTACTCAATACTTTTAAATCTGCAATAGTTACCTCTTACCCCCTTTTTTCATGTCACATATTTGTTGAAGAAATGGAGTATTCAGAAAGTTTTACATAAAATCACTCATTCCCTGTAATATCTTATATTAATAAATCTCTTCTAAGACAATATATAGGTTATTTGGAGCTTTTGATGCATAAGGGAAATATAACAAGATCTACAAATCTTTAAAGCACATACTCATTAATTTGTATACACACACACATATGTGTCAGATAATGGCACCATCAAGTTAGAACATGTTTATCCCCCAGAACCTTTCCTTGTGCCCCTTTCCAGTTATCACTACCTCCAGAATTCAACACTATTTTGACTGCCATCAGCATAGATTGGTTTCACTGGTCCTTGTACTTCATGTTAATGAATTTATACATTATGGACTATTTTGTACCTCACTTCTTTCATAAATCCTAACGTTTTTGAGTTTCACCCATGCTTTTGAATGTATTTGTAATTTATTTTTTATTGCTGTTTAGTCTTCTATCATATGAACATATCATGATTACCCATTCTCCTGTTGATAGACATTTGGATAGTTTTCAGTATCAGTTATTGTAAATAAGATACTAAAAACGTGCATGTCTTTTTGAAGACATAGACATCCATATTTTATGAACATAGGCTGGGTCACAGAAGAGGCATAGGTTTTGTTAATGATTGCTGGTTTTCTAAAGGGGTTTACTATTTGACATTCTCACCAGCAAAATACGAAAGTTCCATTTATTCCACATCCTCACAACACTTAATATTATCATTTTTTAAAGTTTTGACCATTCTGAAAATTTTGGTGCAGGGATTGATGAATGTACAGTGCTAGCATTTATTTTTAATTCCAAAGTGCTGAAAAAATTAATAATCCAATAACTTTTATAAATGTTTAGTAGGAACACACTCTTTCAAGTGTCTTCTGACATCAATAAAGTATAATTAAGGTTGGTGGGCTGAAAAACATAGACTCAAATCTCATCAAATTCTTCCCCTTTAAAATTCTTTGGTGGATGTGGGCATCTATAAAGACTCAATATCAAAAGCTTAATGTCAACCTGACCAGTTTCAAATAACATCACATGGAGCAACAGGTGTTCTCCTAAGGAAATCTCAGTCTTGGCTTCTGGTTATAGTTGATGTATCCATCCTTTAACTTATAGTATTTTTTTAAAGATTTTATTTATTTATTTGACAGAGAGAGACACAGTGAGAGAGGGAACACAAGCAGGGGCAGTGGGAGAGGGAGAAGCAGGCTTCCCGTGGAGTAGGGAGCCCAATGCAGGGCTCGATCCCAGGACCCTGGGATCATAACCTGAGCCGAAGGCAGACACTTAACGACTGAGTCACCCAAGCACCCCTAACTTACAGTATTTACCTAAAAAGATATGTGAAAATGCACAACCATTCATCCAAGAGGATTCAACTAATAAATGAGTATTTTGCAAATTGTGCAGCGATACAATGTATAAAAGCAAGTTAGTGGCAAATGAAAAAAGCTGCATGCCCTTAAACTCAGGAAAGAACACTCATTCCTGCCTTATGGCATAAAATAGCGGTAGGGAGGAGTGAGCTGGGAAGGAAAGTAACACTGGTCAAGTACCTATAATGTGTCAGGTATTATGCAACACCTTTAATGTAGATATAGTCTTGACTAATTCAGTCATCACAAAAAAAGATCAAGGTGGGTTTGTTACTCCATTTTACTGAAAATGAAACTGAGGCTCAGAAGCATTTAGAAGCTTTCACTGTAAATACCGGGGCCAGAATGCACCCAGGAATATAGTAATGCCACGGAGTTTTATATTACAAGGAGGATGGAGATTTTATTAAATTTAGAGATAATATTAAAAGTATGCATAAATTATGATAAAAATCCTTTGCATTTCCCACAAAGTAGGACAACGTGGCTTGGTGTCTGTAACCCTAAATAGTGATACTTATGTAAACTAAAGCTTGAGAATCAGTATGTTAGAAAACATAAAAGAAAGAACAAAAGATATATATAGATTCAGAGCTCTCTGACCTTTTGCATTAATTGTAAAATCTCTAGTGGTAAACAGGTATGGCAGAACAGTCTCAAGTGTTCCTGCTTATGTGCAGAGTTTGCTCATTTGAGTATTACTCCTCTGTGATCATAAAATAAATTACATCTGTCTGCTATCCTGAGAATTTTATAATATAGTGGAATCACAGCTGTAAGGAAGAAGTTTATCTTCTAAAATCAAACAAAAGGTAAAATGTGTATACAGTATGACTTTTTTTATTCCTATGGATTATGAGTATAACTGAAGTTCAGAGAAATTTGACATGTATATGCCCAAAGCTCTAGTATATACCACACAACAAACTGAACCCATTCATCTACTTTCAAGCTCAAAGTCAAAGGCTCTTTCCACGAACTAGCTGATCTGTGGCTTAGACACAGTAGACCCCAAATCAATTAACCTGGAATTTGATATACTTCAGACTGACTCAGTGAAAGAAAAGGTGGGGAAGCTTGTCCATGAAATTGTGTATACTGGGCAAATACTTCGCTCATTAGAGAATGAAGGCCAACAATTCTCCTCTTCAAAGATGAAATGCTTTAGGACAGCTCTTTCCAGCCTTCATGCTGCTGTGATCCTATCAGATGGTGCTTTCCAGGGAGCAGGCTATGCTCGCTGTATATGTACCCAGTTGTCATTCCATGAGTTTGCTCTAACTATACTCCATTCTCTCACACTCAAGAGAACACATCAGAATCCAAGTCGTTAAAATGTAATGACTTAGAGAAGGTTGAAAGTTCTCACTTTTGAATTAAGAAATGAATCATTCACAAATGACTCTTTGAAATGCTATTAGAGCTTTTGTTTGTTTGTTTTGTGACACATCTATAGCCTAATAGGACACTGAGAACCTCTAGCTTTATATTTTCCCTAAAGTGAAAGGAATTGCTGAATGGTTTTGGGTTTGTCAGTAACATGATCTGATTTATATTTAAAAGTATACTGCTCAAGAAGAGAGGGAGGGAGAAAGAGAGACAACTGCCACATACAACAACATGGATGGACTTGAAGGCATGATGTTGGGAAAAATCAGAGAAAGACAAACACTGTATAATATCACTTATATGTGGAATCTAAAAAAAACCCTGAACTTGCAAAAACAGAGAGTAGAATAGTAATTACCAGGAGCTGGGAGGTGGGGGAGTTGGAGAGATATTTAAGAGTACAAACTTGCAACTAGTAGATAAATGACTTCTGGAGATCTAATGCACAACATAGTGATTATAATCAACAATATTGTATTAGAAACTTCAAAGTTGCTGAGAGACTACATCCTAACCTTTCTCAACATAAAAAAGAAGTGATAATGCAGTATAATAAATGTGTCAAACCAACACACTGTACAAACTTACACAGTCTTGTGTGTCAGTGATACCTCAAAAGAAGAAAAAATAAAAATAAATAATTAAAAAAACCAAAGCTCTAGCTTTATAAAGTGCGCCACCAATTCTTGTGACAGTGGTACTCCAAGATGGACTTTAAATGGGCAAACATGAATGAATCCCTTGAGGATAAGCTAAAGAAGAGAGAATCAAGTCAGATTTCTTAAGTTAAATCCCAGCTTTATTTTGAACCCCCTGTTAGAGCTGGGACAACCTAATTCAACTTTCTAAGTCAGTCTCCTCAGTTGTAAAATAAGGATATAGTCATGTCTACTTCATAAGGCTGTGCTGAAGATTGAATCAGTTAATATACACAACATGCTAAGAGTGCTTAGTACCTAGCAAGTGTTAAATGTGAGGCAAAGACAATTAGAAAGTAAGTAGGAAAGATGGGCATAACCTGTCATCTTATGTTATTAAGAAACAGCTATCTTTAGCCTTAAAGAGGTAGCCAACACATTGGACATGCCCTTGAAATAGTTTTCATTATCCTGACGCATAAAGGAGTGGTTAGAATGATTTTGGTGAGAAGGAATCCAAGTAATGTCAGACATAGGATCTTAAGTTCACACAGGACACCAAGGTCAGAAGAGATTTCTTCAGTAAGAACACCGAGATGTCCACAGCTTTACTTTATAATACCAGGAAAGGCAGCATAAACTGATCTCTAAGAGGATGGGTGCTGGAACTGGAGAACCAGTGAATGAATTCCAGTTCTACAATTTACCTGCTGTGCCAACTTGGGAAAGTCACAGAACTAGCCTGATTCTCAGTTTCCTCATTTGTAAAATGGGGATAATAACTGGAACTACCCAAAAGGTTGTTGGGAGGATTATGCACAAGTATACACACAGTATTCAGAATGGTATCTGACTCACAGTAAGTTCTCAGTACCTGTCCATGATCATCACCATCAGGAATAAGAGCAAAGTGAATTCACCCACTTGGGTGGACCAGAAGGATTGATGATTTATTCTAATGGAAATCAATCAGGTAGAATAATGGTGCCGCAGATGCATCCCCTCTTTTTAGTAACCCGAGTAAAACCTTCTCATAGAAGGAAAAAAAATTCAAATTCATCTGCTCCAACAGAACCATCACATCAAATAAAGGGTCTCCACATCATTAATTGAATTTTCAAGCTGATGACAGATTGTGTGTGAACAATGGCCCAAATGATTAAAAAATATGAATATGAACTCTAAGTTGGTTGCAATTCACCTATATCACTACTCTGCTGCAAATAAATAGAATTAAATATAATTGCATTCTCCTGGTTTTCTTTTCAGAGCTGCAGTTAAATGCTCCATTAGAATGGTTAATATGGAAACTGGTGCCTCCCTCAATCAAAACATCATAAATAACTGATTCTAGGGCTTGATGTCACAGCATATTTTCAGCATTTTTTATTTAAAAAGCACAAAAATCAAATCTTAATATGGTATAAAGATAACATCAAGGGCAAAATGATATAAAGGAAAAGTACAGAGTCAGAAAATGAAGGTTTTAATGTCCTAACATCATTTCTTTTTGTGCCACTTTAAGTTGCTTCGTAATGCATAAGGCGGCCAGGTTGTGACCATTCTTGTCTTTAACCTTCCCAAGACTCAATTTACTCATCTGTAAAACCTCAAATAAAACATTTATCATGCCTATCATACAGACCTGTTGTAAGAATTGAAGGGGACAATGTATATAAACTGGAAAATGCTAACATCTTATGAAATATTTTATTAGAAACTGTATGAGTTTCTTATTCCTTAAGAATACTCCAAAAGAATAAGAAATAAGTTCCACAGCAGCACTGAAATATTTCTAACCATCCTGCAGGGGGAGAGATGACCAAATCCAGAGAACCTGCCCGGCCAACTCCTTTAAAAGTGGGGGTCGGGTTCTCTAGCAATGATGGGAGGCTGCCAGTTTATATCCATGCATCCTTTTAATCAGTACAATGTCCTGCCTAAAAACCACTCTTTACCACCTGTGGAATTCCCTAATTCACTTAACCGGCTGCATTCATCAACACACAGAATGTTGAGACTGTCTAACTGTGAACCACAAAACGGGACAGAAAGAACGCCACTAACTTCGTAACTTATAAAGAGTGATTGCCAGCCAAGGTTGTTAAAGGGATCGATGGTATCGAAAGAATGAGCTGTGGTGAGCAGAGTATTGACCATTGAAAAGAATGATGGACAATTACAGTCCTGGCCCAACATCAGTGTTAGAAAGGTCACTGCTGATAGATGTCTCCGTTCCCTCTTCGAAAAGTCCTTTTATGCTTGATTACAGTTCTTTTTCCTCTTCATTATTCTGTTTTCTCAAGCGGTTCTTTCATAATCTTAATGACAGTGAATAGCACCATCCAGCAGATGGTAAACATATCACTTACATTATTATTGTTAGTGTTTTGCAACTTTTACACCCTGTATAGAAAGCCATATAGAATGAGAATTTCAGAAAACAAGACTGAAATTGGCACATTACTTAAAATGCAGAAACTACAGTTGTATATCATTAAGGCTACAAATTGAAATTCCCCCAAAGTCAAAGAATGAACCAAGTTATGGTTCTCTAGGTGATGTTCATTTCCTACTGTCATATATGCTGTGTAATGAACAACATGTTGTGTTATAAACCTAGCTAATAATCGGCACTACAATCCATATGCAAAACCCATATTATGACTTATATGTTATGTGGAAAACCATCACCTTGGCATTTTTATGCTTTTGTGAGATTTCTTCTTGAAAGGGAAGTTTCCTGTTGAGTAAACGTTTAAATTTAACTTCTAAAAAGGAGTAAACAGAGAAAGAAAAGCAATCTTTCCCTTCTCTGACTTCCTATAGGGATTATGTGTTATTATATCTGCATCTTTCACCAGGATTTCAGATCTAGAGAGATAGGATCATCTCTGATTCAACTCCTGATTCATTTCTGCATGGCCCACAGCATGCAGCACCATCATATAAAAGGTCAATGCAAATACATGTGTCTTGACAAGATGGATGGTTTGGAAAGGGACCAGATGAATCCAAGAAAGAACGCCTGTGTGTCATCTATGGCATGCAAAGTAGTGGCTCTAAAACTTACCTGTGCCCCCAAATTGACACAAGAGTTGTCTGAACACTTAATTCCCAGACCCCTGTCCAAACTCAGTGGATCAATTTCTCACTGGAGGGACCTGGAATCTAAATTTAAATAAAAGTTTACCAGTTGATTATTTTGCAGTCAGTCTGGGCTTAGGGTATGTAGTGATACTTAGGTCTCTTTGAGATCAAAAAAGCCCTTATTGCTAGGTCAGGCATAGACCCACTGATTCACTTCATAAGCCGTCTCTGGCAGCATGGCCATTGAAGATCTACATACTGAAAATGTGGTCCATGGACCAGGGACATCTGGAAGCCTGTTAGAAAAGCTGAATCTCAGGCTATGCAGCAGACCTACTAAATAAAAATCTGCATTTGAACGTGAGCTCCAGTGATTCATGTGCACAGCAATGGAAGCGCTTGGTCTAGAAAAATGTACAAGTGTCATATATAGACCAGCACCATCAGCATCACCCTAGCAGGTTATGAGAAATGCAGACTCTTAGGTGCCACCCCAAATCTACTGAATGAAAATTTATGGAGGAGGGATCTAAGAATGTGATTTTTTGTTTTGTTTTGTTTTTGTTTTTAACAAACTCTTCAGGTAATGCTATGCATACTAAAGTTTGAGAACCACTGATCTAAAGCATATTGCTAAAGAGTTGTAAGGATACACTTGGGCTTACTCAAAAGATGTATTGCTCAATTAATAATTTCTACCAAGGTACAGAAGGGGACAAGTAATGAGATTCATGCCACATATTTATTATCTCTGCTATAGATAGAAAACTTGACTCATGGATATGATGCTTTAAGACCAAATACACAAGACTTTGAAGAAATCAAAATTGGTACTAGGATAAGAACTAAAAGATGAACAAGCAAAAAATAAAAAGTTAGGGGAGGGAAATGCCAGGAAAAACAGGAAAACGATTAAACCCTACACAGATAAAACAAGTGTGGCCATATACTGGTAACTGTTAAAGCTGGATGATGGGCAACGAGAGTTTATTTTACCATTCATTCTACTTTCAAGTATATGTGAAATGCTTTATAATAAAAAGTTTCAAACTAAATCCATCCAGCGATACATTATTGCCTATGCAGTTAGAAAGCATTAATAATATTGATAACATCCATTGTTGATGCAAATGTGGAAAAGGAAACCTTCATATATTGTTGGTAGGACTTTGATTATGGTCTTTTGGAAGGCAACTTGATAGTAAATATTAGAATGTTTAAAAGTGTTTCATACATATTGACCCAGTAATTCTATTTCTAGAAAGCTTATGTACAAAAGAAGTCATCCATTTGTGTATGGATATAGTACCAAGATATACACTGTGACTTTATTAACAATTTGGAGAAAGTCTATCTACTAAGATGGGACAGTTTAATCACTGTGATATGTTCGCCATATAGACTATGGTACAGTTCTTATTTCTAAATGGCTTAAGTCTAAACACACCGATCTGGAAGGTTGCCAATGATAGATTGTGGAGAAGAGGAAAATGTCTACCATACCCTTTTAGTGGGAAGAAAAAACAGACTTAATGTGTGTGACTCTCTTTGTATATACATAAGCATGCTTATGGAAGTCTAATTCTAAACAGTTAATGCTTACCTTGGGGAAAGAAAACATCTACTTTTGGAAAGACATGTATCACTTTTAACTTTGTACAATTTTGTATGATTCTTTTCACGTTTTGCATCTTGATCCATGTGACACAGTTCTAGCCAAGGGATATAAAGAGGAGTCCCTGGGAAAATTCTGAAGTTCTAAGAGAGCTTGTTTATAGGATCAGATTCACATGGCCCTTCCTTGGGCTTTTTTTTTCTTCTCC
This sequence comes from Mirounga leonina, assembly GCF_011800145.1. Taxonomy (NCBI): domain Eukaryota; kingdom Metazoa; phylum Chordata; class Mammalia; order Carnivora; family Phocidae; genus Mirounga; species Mirounga leonina. Next base: position 23,993,319 of record NW_023270855.1, read on the forward strand.
CACTTCAAAACCCAGATGAATAGCTGAATAAGGAGGCAGCTGTTTTGTAAGCTTTGGACCGATGGATCCATGCTTAGCAATAGCACAATGGAAAACCAAAGGAGTCTAGGTTCCCAGTGGAAGTGTAGACTCACTGGATGGGCCCAGAGTGGTTCTCTTTCAAACTTCTTATACAAATAAGATAAAGTTATTAATTTAATTAATTTAATATTTTTCAGGTTTCTGTCACTTAAAGCCAAACAGTTCCTGGCCAAAGCCAGGTGTCCAGGTACATCTGGTCTGCATAGAGGGAGAATATACATAATAATACATATGCAAATAGGCTTCCCCTAAAGAGGTACCTTGTACATCTGGTCCACCATGAATCTCTAGCCTTAGCACAGTGTCTGGCACATAATTTAATGAAAGAATAAATGAATCTATTAAAGAGTAATATACATAGTTGCCCCTAGATTGTGGGATTATAGATGATTTTAATTTTCTTTTTTCTACTTGCCTATATTCTCTGAATATTTAAGATTGGAAAAAAAGCTCTTTTTAAAAATTAAAACTGTACAGGAAAACTGTATGGTACAACTTAATGATAAAGTGGCACTGTGTTATTCCATAGATTACAACACATTGTAAATCAACCCTTTTCGTCCTCTCTCCCTCCCTCCCCAAACTACTTAAAAAATAGAATAAAATCCTGATAAAACTCAATATACAAGATGAGTATTAGTCTGATCCCCCATCAGAATGATAAAGGAGGCTTATTCTACAATTATATTACATATTTATAAAGAAAAATTTTGAAAGTGGTTTCTTTTACAGTGATGGATGTCTGAACACTCATCATAAAAAAATAATAAAAAATTAAGCATCTTTGTTTAGCTGCTGCTAAGAATACATGTATGATTTCCAGTATTTCAATTCAGGGGACACATTTATACCTCTCAAGAAATCTTTGCACACAAATCAACTGTAACTCCTCTGGGTGGTACAACTTCCCCAGCATCTTAGCAAGTGTCATGGCATTGAGACCTTTACGTCGGTGGTCTTAACCAGGCCATACAGCAATACATAGAGACAGGCTGGTTTGTCACCATGGAAGGGATGCTACCAGTATCTAGTGAACGGGGGCTAGCAATGTTGCTAAGCAATGCACAGGACTGTTCAGTCTAAAATGTTAATAGTAATGAGGTTTAGAAACCCTATTTGCCTTATTTTTTTCCCCATCTTGTTACTTGGATTGTATCTACCCTATACAAGCTATTTGATTGCTTTGACTTCTAGATTCTTAAAAATTGGGTTATTAGATTGGCTGATTTCCAACACTTGAACTGTTTCTTTCTAGTCTTAGAATTTTAATACTAGATATATGGCCCCTTTATCTTAGAGATTCTTTTGTGAAACAAATTTTTCCTGAGTGCCTAATCAGTCCTAGTCATTGTCCCCCAGCACTGAGTAGACACAGTCCCTACGTCCAGTTGCTTACAGTCTAGTGGAAGAGAAAACGCCTCCACACCTCAAGAAGCAGGAAGCCCAGACAGGTGATGGCCCTGGGGAGCAGTGAAATTAATCCGGACTCAGGTCTAAATTCTAGTTAACCATTTCCTTCTATCTATTCATTAAACCAATAGCACAATCTTGCTTCCTGGTCTTTGCACTCTTAACTCTTCTGCTGGACAAATATCCTTTTTCATATTTCTTCTTTGCGATTTTTTTGCCATTCAGGTCTTTGTTCCAATGTCACCTCCTCGTAGAGACATCCCTGATTAACCCAGCTACTGTCTCCTCTAAGCTTTCTGTGTCTCATTGCCCTGTTTCATATTCTTCCTCTGACAGTGTCCTGCTTACTTATGTAGGGTTTGTCTCTCCAACAGGGACTTTTTATGACTTTTGGAAAAATGTCCCCCGATTCTTGAAGACCTCAGATGATTTAACATCTGAGGACATGGGTGGTCTTACTTGAGACCCTCCTGCATTCCCTCTTTCTCCTTTCTAGCCACACTGGTCTTGCTCTGCTCCTTCATCAGAACATGCTGCCTCCCACTGGAATAAAAGGCACAGCACAGGGAATAGAGTCAAATGATATTGTAATAGAGTCTTCTGGTGACTGATGGTAACTACACTTGTGGGGAGCATAGCATAGACAATAGAGATGGTCAATCACTCTGTTGTACACCTGAAACTCATGTAACATTGTGTGCCAAATATACTCGAATAAATAAATTGAAAAAAAAAAAAGAGCAGGCTGTCTTGCAGCTTTTGGACTCTCTTTTCTCTGCCTAAAATTCTTCCCACCTCCTCCTGGGTAATAGCTATTCATTCTTGAGCAGTAAGCATGACTTTTTCCACTATCCACCAAGGTTGCCCTCCGTGTTTCTCCCCACTTACTACATTTGAATTACTGGCTTCCTGTGCCTGCCTTCTCCTTTGATGGTGAGCCCCCCGAAGTCAGGACCCTTGGCTCCTGAGTCGCTGCTGCCATCCCAGGACCTGCCATAATTCCTTCCTTATGGTATGTGCTCAACAAATAAAGATTGATTAACTTATTCCATCCTGCATCCTAAAACTGGTTTTGAAGAAATAAAATATTTAATAAATATTTTAAAATATTTTAAAATATTAAATGTTTTATTTATTTAAAAAATTTTTTTTTAGATTTTTAAAAAAGATTTTATTTATTTATTTATTGGTCAGAGAGAGAGAGAGCACAAGCAGGGGGAGCAGCATGGGGAGGGAGAAGCAGGCTCCCCCTGCTGAGCAAGGAGCCTGATGCAGAACGCCCAGGACCCTGGGATCATGACCTGAGCTGAAGGCAGCCACTTAACCAACTGAGCCACCCAGGCGTCCCTAAAATATTAAATGTTTTAAAATATTAATATTTAATAACACCTTGTCTGCTTTTTCCAAGAAATACTAACTTTATGGACCCACTTCTACTGTGTTTCTACAAATTGCATGTGGACTAAATATTAATTCTACAACAACACTAACAAAAGTGTAAAAAAAAGCCCTTTGCTAACAGAATCACTTCCAGAGAATCGAACTCAGCAAGAGAGAAAGAGAAAAAGAGAAAGCGAGCACACACACATGGTCGTCATCTCATTAAGTTGAAGCAGAAGCATGTAATCAAACTTCTGACTAAGGCTGGTGACATACACAGCACACAGTTTTATGTGGGGAGAAATGCAAATGCTAAAACCCTCTCTACTTTTGTGAGGACCATGATGATGCGATTTATGGGTGGCGTAACTAGAGAGTCCCCCAAAGTCTCCCTAGTACAAAACACTGCCTCCCACAGCAATCCAGACAAACTCCTGGAGCAGCCAAAGCAGGCTGGGTCTTGTCCTTGAGGATATTAGTTGCAGAACGATTTTTGCAAAGCACACGGTGAAGCCCACATTGATCTGCCGGCAGCATTTGAATCTGCAAGCAGAAATGAACGTTGGCTTTTCTTGAATGTATTGGCATCCCACCCTGTTTTGTTCTATTAATTTACCATTTTTATCTGAACACCAAAAGAAAAAAAACGTTGAGGGGAGGTTTGGAGAATTTTCGCTTTCTAATTCCTTGTTTAATAAAACTTGTATCATGGCTCTTTTTAATCTTTTGCACTTCTCCATGAAAACCATCATTCTAAATACCATGGACTGAAACGTAATTAATCTGTAATCTGGACTTATGAAATTTATAGCCTGAATTTGGAATTGGAAATTCATTTGTGCACCTGAGTGGGCCATTCTGAAGCCATTTCAACTGTAAAAGAAAGAAAATAACACTGCTCAAGGCCAGCCAACCCCCACAGTTCTCAATAAGATCTACACTAATTTCTTATTCTTTGGTACATCAATATTCCCACATCTTTGCCTTGGGGAATATCTGGGAAGCTGGTCAGAGCAAATTACTGCATCTGACCTAAGCCAAACAGATTTGATGGAAGGGTTCATCTGGCTTAGAGATATTTATAAACCAGAATAAAATGTTGATCTGGGAGAATCCTAAGAGATTGCATTCTGCATGCCCTTGTTATAGTGAAACTGAGTTCCAGAGATGGAAAGCAATGCAAACAAGTTACGCAGACACTAAAGGCTGAAACATTTCTTCCTGTACGTGATACTGTCATAATCCCCATTCCCCACCCCCTCTAGTTTAGCCCCTCATTGTCTCTTCCCTGGATTTCTCTCACAGCATTCTAACTGCCTGCATCTACTCTTAAACCCTCCAATCTCTCTCCCTACTGTAGCTAGAGCAGTTTTAAATGATAACTTAGATCATTCTAGTCCCTTGGAACAACAGTGCCTCAATGCACAAAAAACAAACAATGTAAGCTCTTGTCAACCCTATAAGATCTCATATGACCTGACTCCTTCCTTTCTGTGATCACATATTACTTTCTCTCCCTGACTCACCTTGCTTCACACATACTTGTTCAGTTCTTCAAATATATCCAGACCTTACTTAACACAGGGCCTTTGCACTTGCTTTGCCCTCTGCTCGGAATGCCCTTCTTTTTCTCTCCTTTGTGTGGTTGGATTCTTTTTACTCTGTACCTTAGCCTAGGTCTCATCTCCTTTTAGAAGCCTTGCTATAGGAAAATGAGGCTGCCCCTATTAGCAATATTTCTGTTCCTCTTGCTCTCTTTCTTTCCTTCATAACATGTAGTATAATTTGCTATTATCTCTTGTCACCTATTTTTACCCCCTTCCCCCAATTAAAATATAACCCCTGTGCTGAGCACAGAGCAAGGGACAGAGCAGGCACTTAGTCCATCCATCCTTGTAGGACAAAAGCATGAATGTGACTTGAATCCAAAGCTCTGACCTCCCAACCCAATGCATATCCAACTGTAGGAGGGGGAAATGCAATTTTAATATTTTAGCAGTTTCAGCCACTACCAAATCACTGCTTAGCCTGATGTAAGGTTTAGCTCCACTTCAAAAACCGTGTTCTTAAAGTACACAAAAACTAAAGCTACTGACATTTTTTTTTTTTTTTACTGAGAATCTCTGAATTTTAAAGTCTAAGAGGATCCTAAAGACTGTACTTGGAATCTTTTATTTCATAGATGAGAAACCTGTACCCCAAACAGATGAGTTACCGTGTCAGGAAAAAACCCCTGCTTATTCTCTTAACCTAACATGTAGTCTGTTTTTTAATCCAGTTTCTCAAAAAATAGAATGAAGGTAACATTTGCCTGCCTTGCATGGAATCATTATATTCAATTTACTGCATTCTCATACCCCAAAGAGTCACAAACTCACCCATCACCAGTTGTTTGTATCCTTATAATATGCCAAGTCCTGTGTTATATGTTTCACAGGTTTATTTTTTTTTTAAGATTTTATTTATTTATTTGAGAGAGAGCATGCTAGTCGGGGCGGCGGGGGGAGCAAGGGCAGAGGGAGAGGGAGAAACAGTCTCTCCTCTGAGCAGGGAGCCCGACACTGGGCTCCATCCCAGGACTCTGAGAGCCCAAGGCAGACGCTTTACTGACTGAGCCACCCAGGCGCCCCATGACCGGTTTAATCTTATTTTGCCCTCATAACTCCCCACACTTTAGGTTACTTTATCCTAGTCACTGAAGAGATGAGGAAGCTGAGGCTTTGCAAGCATAGCAGGTCCCTAAGCCAGAGAACAATCTGAGGGCATATTGGTGCCAAGTAGACGGTGTTAAGCCCTCTAGTCCCTCCCTCCTTGAAGGGCACTCCAGCAGCCCGTGGGTGCTGATAAGGTTTTCCAGAGTGCTTGTGCTTTGTTACAAAAAAGCAGCTTATCACCCGGTGAGAATAAGGCTCTTTTCATGTAAAGTGATTTTTATCTTTGGCAGAAAGCAAATGCAATACAAAGCCATATTTCACTCTGCTCAGAGCTTGGATCTCCTCATACATCTCCATAAGTCAATAGGATCGGGGAAAGAGAATTTTCCCCTGAGCATCTACTTATAGTTACGGAGTGCAAATAGCTCTATACTTGAAAATCACTTAGCCACATCTCAATCATTTGAGTAAAACCCTCTGGCTGGCATCACATCCCCATTTCTGAGGTGAATAAGCTCATTGCATCATTGTATACGTTTACACACACACACACACACACACAGTGTGTGTGAGAGTAAAATCTGCTAAGGGGCAAAATACAAGTAGGTATAATCCCCCACTCCCAACTTCTGAACTCTTAACCCTTTGGAAACTGTCAAGTATTTGCAAAAAATACCTTGTTTCTGACAGACACCAGGGAATGCTCATCTTCTTTCATGCAAAGGCTTAGACTCTCCATCTCTTTTCCAAGTTCTTTAAAGGAATAGATCACCTTTATTCCTTTTTGGTTCTTAGAAATCAGCTTTTTCTCCTGCCCACAATTCATGTGAATTCTCAGGGATGTGGTGTGCATGGTCCAGGTTTGACCAGTTGGAAGGACACAGTTCCATTCCTAGGACTGCATAATCGGTTCCTGGACCAATGTGTGACAAAGCTACGCCTATAAAACTCGATTTCAGGACTTCCATGGATCTTCTTGGGAAGCAGGAGTTCTGTGTTTCCTTGGAATTTTATGCCCTGGTAAAAAGTAGACCTGGAGTGGCTAGCGGCCATCCTTGCTACCCACGGCAAGATCTTTCCTGAGACTGAAACCAATCCAGAAGCAAGCAAGAAACACCAAGAGATGGGGAGGGCACTGTTTGATTCCCAGCATCCTGCCATATCTCAAACCAGCTGTGTCCTTGTGAAGTGCAGTAATTCAACCCGAAAGATTCCACCTCCATTTTCGGGGGGGGGCGGGGGGAGGGTGGGCTTAAGTTGTTTTGCTTGGGGTTTTATTATTTTCAACAGACTCTTCATTAATATAGATCAGAAATCAATGTTTTTAAGAAGCCTTCAATAAAGACAAGAAATGCTGTTCTTTTCTCACCATTTTGAGCTCATTTTCTAAATAGCTCATCTAGGCCACATGGCTCCCATGTGCTTCCCTAATGAATTGTGAATTGAGGGTTGACTTTCCTCTGCTATTGAATCCATAATATGTCCCATAACTGCTGGGGGGTGGGTCTACCATACCTCCCAGGAAATAGTTACCTTTGACCTTTCCTCTAGAGCCTTCATCCAAGGGATCAACACTAAAGACAAAAGCTCCAGGCCAAGTGGAAAGATACTTTTGGTTGGATCTTTTAGCAGTTCCAGATTCTATTTTCATACTTGGCCCACAGATAATCTGTTCCTCTTGAAAAATCATTTATACCTATAGGGATCAAGTTCCAAATGATTGTACTGACCGGGGAATCAGTGTTACATTAAAAACATCAAGACATGTGTGTAAACCCTGAAAGTTGTCTAACTTTGCATGTAAGATCACACTAAATGTTTCCTAACTCCAAGTATAGACAATGTGAGAAATTTTGGGATTTTCTCTCATCTTACTGAACACAGACACACCAAATGTGACAAGAATCACCTCAAAATATTAACGGGTCGCACTTCTAAACTCCCATATTCTGATGCTTGCTAAGCCTTCACTGAGGTCACCCACAAACCCATTTAGGCAATTATTAGTTTCATCCTTACTTTAAGCCGGGGCTTAGAGAGGTTACCTTAGAAAACCATAGAGGCTAGATTCAAATCCACTTCTGCTGGAACTGAGACACCTAGGAGCCGCTTCACTTCTTCATCACAACAGCGGGGAAGAATACATTTGGATGTGGTCGCCCCCGCCCCCCAAGCCTGCCTTTCAGCACTGGGATAAGTCCTCAGACTTCCCAGGGTTGACATGAGAACTATTTTACCCTATCACGACCTGAGCAACAGGTTCTAGCAGGGCCTTTGGCTTTGTTAAAAATCAGTTATCTCTAACAGCACTAGCAAGGCATGGACCCCTCTCTTGAAACTTCCCGAAGCGTAATCCCGGAGTCTCCCTCATAATCATCTCCAGGAACATGGCTAAAAAGTGCAATCCCAGGCCTCACCCTAGACTTACTGAATCAGAATCCGCATTTCAGTTAGCCCCCCAAGTGCACATGTACACTCAGATTTGCAATAGACTGGTTTGGAACAGGCTACCTGAGTGTGGTCCTTAGGCTGGCAGAGTGAGAGTCAGCCTGATGAATGTGGAAGAAAAGAAGAAAGGCGGGGGGAGGGAAGGCAAGAGGGAGAAAAGCATAAGGTGAGGAAAGCAAGGGAGGAAGAAATGTTCACATTAGCTGGAGACTTTTACATGCCTGATGTAATGGGGTATTAGAATTAATGTTAGAGCAGTCAGGCAAGACAGCTTAGGGTAATGAGTTAGTGTCAGCCACTCTCAAAGTTTACATCTTTTTTAATTATCATGATTACCCAACTGACTGGTTTCTTTCTAACAGCAGGAAAGTGCATGGAGCAAGGCAGTTAAGCACCATTAGCATCCCCTACAGCATATGCATAAAGAAAACAGAGGAGAAATGTCCACCAGGCAAGAGGTGGGTATTTTTAAGTTTCTGGAAGAAAACCAAAGGGCTTCATTTGACTCTCTCTTCTCCCACTGTCAGGGAGTCTGGCCTCTACCCACTATTCATTCATTCTTTTCCTTTCTATCCCTTTCACCTTTTATTTCCTTCACTGTATTTTCTCCCAGTGGGGGGGAAAAATGGTGATAATGCTCATCAAAGAGAGGTCAAGTAGCACAGGAAGAAAATATCTCAGGGGCTCTAATATTGAGCTGACAATTGAACTGCCCACCCACCCCCCCTCCACTTCTCAGCGCCCACAGCGCGTGAGTCACTGGGGCCAGGCAGTTTTGGTCTCCGGTCTGGATCTGCGAAACCTCAAAATGTCAACGTTGAGGCAACACCTTAAAATATACCTCTCCTTGTTGAAACTGAAATGGTGCTCTCTCCCCTCTCATTTTCTTACATCCTGACCTGGCTGTCCTTTTTTAGAACATTATCTTTTGGAGCCAAAACTTTGGGCATCTTCTCAGAATAAGAAGGCCACGTAATGGCTGTCAAATACTTTAGAACCTTATTTTTGGAGCTGGTGTCACGAAAGCGAGTGACAAAATGATTCTGAAAATATGTCTCACCTCTTACCTCTTACACAGAGTCAGAAAATTTCAACACAAAGAACAAGTAAAATGCATTGTCTGGACTGCCGGTGGTGACGGACTACAGCACTTCTAATGAGTTCATGACTATGAAAACCTCCAGAACTGAGTTATCTTTGCCAGTTCATATTCATAGTAGCATCTAGAAGCCTTAATAACTTCTGACAATTGTCTAGCAGAGATTTATCACATGCTAGTAGTCTTCCTACGGCAGACGACTTATTTGAAGAAATAAGAGGAGACACAGAAATAGCACTCAGAGGAAAAGACAAGGCGGAATTGAAAAGTTATGTACAGAGAGAGAAACGGAAGGCTTGGATCTCCCCACCCCCACCCCTGAAATACTAAAAAAGAAATCCTTCAAGCAACCTGTGCAGCGTAGAACAAAATTTCCGGGACTTATCAGAGAAATCTTGTCATAATTGATGATCCTTTCATGAAGAGAAGGCCCCAGAAATTTCCCACACAAATTCACTTCAATCCAGGCAGTGATAGAAAACTTTCCATCTATAGGGTGCGATAATTCTTGAGATGGCTAGGTACACGGGCTCTAGGATCCCACAGCCACACTTCAAGTTTTGCCTTCAGACTCTGTGAGTCGCTTCAGCTTTTGGAACTCAGAATCCTTGTCTGAAATACCCACCAGAACCCTGACACAGGACTATTTTGTTTGAATAAAGTAATACATGTAAATTGCTTAGTATATAAATATGGGTACAGTTAAGTCTTAATCTATGAGTTCCAATGATCCAGTTTACACAAAGGGGTGGGAACAAATGTTTACTGTGAGGAGAAACTCAGCTTTGTCTTTGTTCACGTATCCCCTGGGAAGGAGGATCCTTTGCATGCGGGAAGACTGTCACTGGGAAATCTGTCTTTACTGGCACCCAATGCTGCCGGCGCTCTTGGCAATAGTTTCACAGGAGAGACAGGTGTATTAATCCACAGAAGCCTCCTTTGCTTGACTAAGCCCCAGAGTGGTTGTGCCCCACTAAAAACCAGTCAGATGGGACACAAAGCCTCAGATTATGGCAAAACGCCAATTAAAACCACATGCTTATCCCTGGGAGCTGGGCAGCATCCCCTGGGGAGGATGGTTGCAGAAAACAGATAAGCTGCTGGACAAAGGTGGCCAGAGTCTTTGGCATTCCTTTCTCACTCTCTGCACCTCCTCAGACATCTAGAAACTGAATTCCCAGCTCTGGGCATGGTCCCATATACTGTGTCTCCTGGAATGCCCCATGCTCCCTCATCCATATCCAATCGTTGGCAGCCCCATGTTCTAGAAAAGTCGAATTTCAAAGCTGGAACAGGTTTGGTAAAGGAGAGTAACCATACTGTGTGCACCAGAGAGGTATGAAGATTAAACGCATTTCTGTTCGTGAAAGCTCTTTGTAAACCACACAAAATGAGCCGAATGTCAGTATCGCTAACCATGATGGTGAAGGGAGGTAGAGATTTACTTAGGTTGAGCCCAGCCGTGCCTCCTCTTTGAGGTAAGGACATGAATTCCATTTGTGATAAAACTTTCAACTTCACAACCCATGTGATACAGATCTCTCCCATTAAAGATGTTTTATATCTCCATCTCATTCCGTTAAGCCCCAAATCAAACTTCACTCTCTCCCAAAGGCAGGGACACCTTTATGACGCGATATGAAAGTATAAATGACCATCCCGGCTGTAAATGAAATTGCGCCACATGAGAAAGACGACGTCCTCCTTCTGTCTCAGTTCAGCTGCAGCAGTGACCACTTCTCTTGAACATTATCCTTCTCATGGATGCTTTCTTTTCCTCACAAAGGAAATGATTGAGGTCCTTAAGAGCGGCAGCCTGGCCCATGCAAGAGGTAAAAGAACTTGTTGACTGTGTCTGGGGGGCTTCATCTGCCCGGGCCGATCAATTTAAAAACTCAAGACATTAGCATTCCACTGGCTGTATAATCTTTTTCTTCTTAATATTCATAACTTTGACTTGAAGGTAAACACCGGTTAAGAGGTGTAAGAAGTGGGAAGTGCCCTGGAGAAAGAGTCCAGTGCTTCTCAGGCCCAGCACCTTCATTAGCTACGTCCGGGCCTTTCTAGGGGGCTGGTCTAGCTTCTTTGTCCCTCCGCAGTGCTCGCAGACCATGGGAGGGAAGGGACTTGGCTATCTTGGGCCAGTTCTGCAGCAACCCTCACAGGGACACCTCCTTGAAACTGGCTGCAAAGCCGTGTTTTTCATGTTCATGTGATCTAAGGCCTGGAGATGAACTCAGTTAGCTCAGGCTTCACATCACATCTGTGCCCCTGAGAAGTTCCTCTCCCTAGAGGGACAGATCAAAAACATCTTTAGGAGATTTCAGAATTCACAGAAGTTCCCACTGGGAACATCAAGTGTGATGTGGCCAACCCTTGCCAGGAGTCAATAGGCTGGTCTTGGTAGGGTGCTGGGTGAGTGTGCTAAGTCATCTTTAATTAACTAACGAGTTGCCCTTGATGATGGGGAGTGATTTTCACAGGAAAAGGCCTCTCAAATTAGGTTGATGCTGGAAGCAGCAGGGCCCAGGCCCCTTTAGAATACACAGTGAGGATGCCGTGGTTAGATTTCCTAGCAAAAATGATTAAGACAAAGGGAATGAAATCAACACATGTTAATAATGGCCGAGAAAAATTAAATGGGAGATTGAGATCTAAGTGAACAGAGCCTCAGAAAGGGTTTTTGATGAGATCCTTTTTGAAAAAGGTTTCAAGTTAAACAGAACCATGATGATGTGAAAATAAAAATTGGAATGATGGAAATTATACTAAATTGAACATGTTTCTTGCATTGCCAGCTAAGAAACCTATGAGTTTCTAGCTTCAATATTATATAAAAATGCCCCAAATTATTATGTACATTTTTACAACACGTGCTAATTTTATACAAGAGACATGTTATTATAGCAGATCATAATAATTATTGATAAAATCTTAACATCTTTTTTTTAGCTTTACTGAGTTGTCACTGACAAAACTGTAAGATATTTAAAATATACAACATGATACTTTGGTGTATGTATACTCTCCCCATCAGGTTAATATAACCATCCCCTCACATATCTACCTTTACTTTTTTCTTGGTGAGACGTTGAAGTTCTACTCTTTTAGCAAATTGCAATTATACGTAGCAGCATTATCAACTGTCATCACTACATTATACATTAGATCCTCAAACCTTACTGACAACCTGCAGATTCTGAGTCACTGAGTATGGGGTGGGATCTGGGATTCTTAATTTCTAGAAAGCTCCCAAATGCTGCTGGTGTCTGTACTGCATTTTGCATGGAAATGTGCTGGGGTATCTTTGATGATATCCGAAGCTCAACATGCCCTAAATGATGTTGGACTAAAAGGCTTCCAATGTTAGGCATCAATGTATCAAGTTATTATAAGACTCTGAAGTCACACCAGCAGCAGCTGGTCTTTCTGGTTCTATGCAATTAGCATTATCAGAAATTTTGATGTGGAAATATTCACTGAACACTAGATTCACCATGACAACCGCTCTGTTAAATAAAATGACTACAGTCACAAAACAGTTTCTTCTTATTCTGAAACAAAATATTTTTAAAGAAAATACTCTAAAACAAAGCCCATTATAGGTTTGTTTGTTTGTTTTTTTTAAAGATTTTATTTATTTATTTGAGAGAGAGAATGAGAGACAGAGAGCATGAGAGGGAGGAGGGTCAGAGGGAGAAGCAGACTCCCCGCCGAGCGGGGAGCCCGATGCGGGACTCGATCCTGGGACTCCAGGATCATGACCTGAGCCGAAGGCAGTCGCTTAACCAACTGAGCCACCCAGGCGCCCCTGTTTTGTTTTGTTTTGAACAGAGACGGTATAACATATTCTTAATATTCAAAATAGTCAACAACATGCCATACAAGAGCTCTGACCAATCCCAACCAACATGCCACATCAACTTAAATCTTGGCAGCTGTAAACAACCAGGGTATACCAGCTAAATATCAGTCCTGATTTGTAACCCAATTTGGCTGCTTAACTTTTTTTTTTTAATTTTTAGAATTATATTAGCTAACAGAAAGTTTCAAAGCTACTATAGAGAGCTCTCATATACCCTTTACTCGGCTTGGCCTAATATTAACATCCTATATAACCACAGTTCATTTGTTAAAACTGAAAAATTAACATTGGTACATTACTATTGACTAAACTAGAGCTTTCCTGGTATTTCACCAGTTTTTTCACCTTTGTCCCTTTCCTTCTCCAGGATCACACATAGTATTTAGTATCTATGTCTCCTTTATCTTCTCTGATCTCTGACGATGTCTCCATCTTTCCTTGTTTTTCATAATCTTCAGAGTTGGGAAGAGGTATTTTGTAGAATGTCCCTAAAATTGAGTTTGTTTGATGCTTTCTCATGATTAAGTTGGAATTATGAGTTTTGGGGACAGATATCAACCAGGTCAAGTGTCTTTCTTATCTCATCATGTCAGGGGTGCATGATATCAATGCCTTGCCATTGGCTATATTAACCTCAATCACTTGAGTAAGACGGTGTCTTCTAGGTTTATCCACTGTAAATACAGTTACCATTTTTACCTGTTTTTCTTCCATTTATACTTTATTCTTTGGAGGCAAGTCATTCAGTTCACCCCATGTATTCTAGGGGAAGGGTAGCCGAATTTTCAGAGGAACCAAACATTCCTTCTATGCCCACTCTATGAAGATAGATCATTTCCTCATTTGCAAAATGGAAATTCTTTTTTTTTTTTTTTAAAGATTTTATTTATTTATTTGACAGAGAGAGAGATAGCGAGAGCAGGAACACAAGTAGGGGGAGTGGGAGAGCGAGAAGCAGGCTTCCTGCCGAGCAGGGAGCCCGATGTGGGACTCGACCCCAGGACCCTGGGATCAGGACCTGAGCCGAAGGCAGACGCTTAATGACTGAGCCATCCAGGCGCCCGCAAAATGGAAATTCTAGTGGTAATTAACTCAAGAAGTTATTGTGAGGAGAGAATAAAATCATGAGTATTGTGCACTTAGCTCAGTGCTTGGCACACAGTTGGGCATTCATTTGCCCATGCATTCACGGATTCAACAACTATTCACTAAGCACCAACCATGTCCGAGATATTATCCTGGGTATCCAGATACAGTGTTTAGAAAAAAAAAGAGAAAGAAAAAGAAACAGATATACAGTCCCTGCCCTTGTGGAGTTAATTGTCTCCTGGGGAAGACAGATGTTAAACAAACACATAGAAAAAGGTAACACTACAAATCGAAGTAAGTTATACAAAGGAAAAGGTCAGTATGCTTTGTCAGAAAAACAGATTAATGATGAGGGAGACTAATTTAAATTCTGGGGTAGGGTGGCTGGGCTTCAAAAAGCGCTCTCTAGGAAAGTTATCTTTAGCCGAGATCCGAAGGATGAGCAGGAATGAGAGGTAGGAAGTGTGAAGGGAAGGTGTCCACATAGAAGAACAGCATGTGCACATGTGCCATGGCTAGAAATACTTCATGTGTTCAACGACTGGGGGAAGGATAGCATGGTCAGAGACACTGAGTGAGGGGGGATGGGAGATGAAGTTAGAGAGGGAGGCAGGAGCTTGATGCTTTCTATTTACCCAAAGGCCAACCAGCGAGGATGCCAAACAGGGGAGTGACATAAGGTGGTGAACAATCCTAAGTAATCGTGTGGGCTGCAGTGTGGAAAACAGACTGGAGGAGGGAAGAGGCATTCATTCGGGAGTTATGGCCAGTGTGGCTAGTGCAAAAATTGGGAAGAAAGATGGTGGCTTCAGGGAGAGGGAGAAGTGGTTGTACCCACTCGATAAACATATAAACAAACATCAAAACTCCTTCCATCTTCTTCTTTTCCTCTATTACCCAGCTTGATTTACATTATAACTAACCCTCCATTTGAATTTGCTGTCTTCCTGTCCCAAAGTCTGCAAAAAGTGTTCTTCACAATGCCAAGGCCAGGTACATTAAATTATATACAAGACTATATACATGAAAACATTCAAAAACAATTATACAACTGCTTTCAATGACATCTCTCATGATAGACACTCAGAGAGAGAGTGCATGAGCACAAGCGGGGGTGGGGGGATGCAGAAGGAGAGGGAGAGAAAGACTCTCAAGCAGACTCCACACTGAGTGTGGAGCCTGATGTGGGGCTTGATATCATGACCCGAGATCATGACTTGAGCCAAAATCAAGAGTTGCTACTCAACTGACTGAGCCACCCAGGAACCCCCAGATACCACAGACTTTTAACAGCAAGTGTTGCTAATTAACAGATGGAGACATTATTTTCTGAAAGAGATAATAACAGCACATAAATAACACCACAGGTCAAGCATTATTTAAAATGTGACTTTATACTACAACATGAGGATATAGGTACAATTATTTTTCCCACTTTACAGATATGACAGCTGAAGTGCAAACATGTTAAGTCCTTAATCAATATCTTGGTCTCACAGCTAATCTCCATGCTCTGAACCAGTACGATATACCTCTCAGTACTAAGGGAGTTTTGGTTTGAGAAAACACGTGGCATTTCCCCTGGGGCTAAAGGAAGAAGTGAAGAAGTATCTTTAAAAATGTGGAAACCCTTTAGCACTAAAAACTCCTGCCAGAAGTCATTCAAGACCAAGCAAGAATAGGGCGCCTGGGTGGCTCGTTAAGTTGGTTAAGTGACTGCCTTCCGCTCAGGTCATGATCCTGGAGTCCCGGGATCGAGTCCCGCATCGGGCTCCCTGCTCGGCGGGGAGTCTGCTTCTCCCTCTGACCCTCCCCCCCTCTCATGTGCTCTCTCTCTCAAATGAATAAAATCTTTAAAAAAAAAAAAAAAGACCAAGCGAGAATAAAAATTCTTGTATTCTACTCCACAGCTGAATGAGTTGTGATAATGCCCCAACTTAAAGGTAGCTGGAATAGCCATCTGGCTTGATACTAGAATCTAATATCCTGAAAACATTTTAATTCAATTTTCTGGCTTTGATAAATAGTACGTACTATAGCAATTAAAGCTACTGTTCCGAAAGAAAGAATTATTAGTAAATAGATTCACTACCAGAATGAATCATTAGTAAATGGATTCATTAACCCCATTTCTCTTAATAAAAACATGTTTATTAAGGCAGAAATTTCAGTATGACAGATTTAACTGTCTGTCAGCCAGAGAAACTGGAGTAGCTTTTCACTTTCTATCAGTCTGCCTCCAACCATCCCTGCTGTAGACATGTTAGACAAAAGAAAACCTCATGAAGCTCTGGGTCCCTTCAACAAGTAAATTATCATCTCTGACAAAACAGGCAAATGAACAAACAAAAAATTATAAAGATCTCTAGCATGGGTTTTAGTTTTCCTTTAGTCATTCCCTATGTTGTAGCCATTTATCATGGCATCCTCTGAATGTACTTATAGACAATAATTACCTCCCACTACGAGAAATAAAGTGGAATATAAAGGTTCCTTCCCAATAAACGTCACATTTGAGGAAAGATACTGGTGACTGCTGAATGTACATCAAGTCTTTTTAAAAGGTCCTCAGTTCTCAATACTTCTTTGGTACAACAAAGAGTTGGTCAATGTTTTGCATGACCCAGATTTAATGATTACTTGCAATCAGAACCAAACCAATAAATGTAAGTGGATTACATTATTCTAGGTTGGACACAAACCAGATTTACAATATATAGATTTGTAAGACAAAGCTCATAGAACAAAAATAATATTTAGTGGAAGGTCATTTGAAAACCACAGTTTCTTTATTCCTTCTTTACTCAGTCACATTTCTCAGATTGAATCACCTTACTTTGATCTAAGTTTTGAGCGGAAGATGACCTAAAGATGCATGAATATTCTTCATCTGTTTCACTAGCACTTATTTATTGCTTCCTGTTTCGGCAAAATGGCCACTCGTTGGAGGAGTTATTATTTCCTATTGTAAAATCAAATATCTTTGAGTGACAAGTAATTCATTACAAAATTCAATTCCTCTCCACCTTCTCAATAGGGTCAAGTGGCTGACACTTCCAGGGCTAGTTTTGGCCAGGGGATCAAATTACTTTTTCTGCTCATTTCACTGTGTAGGCTGGCACTGTGGGTTTAGCTTGCTGCCAGCAGAATTAATTTGGTATTCTGTGATCAATCAAATGATCTCATTACTCCCTTCTGCCTGCCTGACAGACACCATGGTCCTTGCGAGAGTCAGACATGAACATTCTAGAAGGTCACTACTTTCAGAAAACTAGGACTTAATTGTGGTGGACCCACTGCTAAAACCTCGAATGACCTGTAATATTTCTACATATCTTTAGCTTTCCCCCACAGAGGTAATAACTATCCATCAAAGGACCTCTTTGGTTCCCATATGGATGGATTTCAGCAGTAGTATTTAGAAAGTGGCCTTGGTAATTATAGCCCTACTCCCCACCATGGTGGCATATGGAATAGTGTTTTATTTCAGAGACTTATGCAAATGATGCCACAAGTATCCTCCTTCCAGGTTTAAAAAATTCTTCTGAGATCTGACTGAATTTTAGGCAGGAATTCACTGACATTTATGAAAAAGTACACTTTGCATCTTCCATCTCCGCTAACAGTCATCTTCAATGGTTCAATCTTGATGTAATTGATTTCCACACTTTCTCAGTAATTATTTTCATTATCTCTATCACATAACCTAATATAACTTGAATTCTCATATTGTATCTTTTAGCCATGTTGAAGATCAAGGCCCAATATGTACCACGCTCATTTCTGTATGTATATGTACAGTTTTCTATTTAATGTTCGGAACTCCAAAGAAACGAACTCTGGTGATTTTTACAAATTTGCCTATTGGGTTTGTAGCTTTAATTTGGACCTAGTGTCACATAGTAATGACCTTCAACCCACATCAACCTCTATTAGAAGGGGTGAAAAAGCTATTTCAATGCCACAACTGTATTATTTGTACTTTGCTACCTATTTCAACATTCTACTGATTAAACAGAAACATGACCTTCTAACTTGGTATTGCTGGCCAAGAAAATGTCCTGATAAAATTTTCCTCATGAGATTTCAGAAAATAAATGTTGTACTGTAGAGCATTGGTGCCAACTATCTGCCAGCAGATTGAAACATGACCCAATCATCACCTGCCGTACATCTCCATTAGGAATCTCCCATCTGGTTAGAGAGAGAAAACATCAGCACAGGACAGTTAAAAAGCAATGCAAAGGAGTAGATGAAGCTACCATGGGTAGCTAATTGGAGCTAGAGGAATGGGAAGTAGTGAGAAAAGAAGCCCAGCAATGGTGGCCAGTGAAGGCTTCACAAAGGGGTAAGATTGGCAGGAAACCTTAAGAGATGGATCAGAGTCATGATCACAGTAGACTGGGTAGGCCTTTAGGGAATGAGGATTACGGACACAAGAGCAGGGAGATGAGACTGTAAAAGGCACGTTCAATGTGACAACTATACCAATTTAACTGATATAGAGCAAGAATTATAAACAGCAACCTCAAAAGTCAACCTTTATTGAGTGCTTTCTATGTCCAGCCATTGTTCTAAATGTTTTTTTTTTTTTTCATGTATTAATTCATTTAATCATCACACCAGGGACAGAAGCTAGGTATGACTATTACCTACATTTTGCAGAGCAGCCAAGAAATGTTAAGTAACCAGTAAACATTTTAAGTTTAGTGAGTGGCAGAGCTGAAATTTCAACCCAGTATTTTGGCTCCAGAAAGTACTTAGAGCTAGTATTCTTATTTATTGCCAAAATTTGTGTCAGTGCCTGCAAAGACCAGACAGGTTATGTGTGATGTCTGTGGATGTCTGGCTAGAGAGAGTAGTGTGGACTGTGGAGAATTGGAGAGGTCATTCCCTACACCAAATGAGTAGCCACTGTTCTGCTTCAACCTGTGGGAACATGGGTCCAGGGTTTTACCTTTTTGATTTTTCTAGAAGAGAATCTAGGAATATAATTTGTATGTAAAAACATTTTTTAAAAGAGCAATGGTCAACATATCACCTGCAGATGAACAAGTTGAGATACTGAGGAATAAGGAGGGATGGGACTGAAAGGTAGGCTCATATCAGATTACTGAGGGGCCAGAAATCTTGAGAAGATAGAGCATACAGAGCTAGAAGCTGATAGAAGAGCAGTACCCATGGAAAAGTAGGGCTATAGCTTGTGAATTTTTTTTTTAAAGATTTTATTTATTTATTTGAGAGAGAGAATGAGATAGAGAGCATGAGAGGGGGGAGGGTCAGAGAGAGAGGCAGACTCCCTGCTGAGCAGGGAGCCCGACGTGGGACTCGATCCCGGGACTCCAGGAACATGACCTGAGCCGAAGGCAGTCGCTTAACCAACTGAGTCACCCAGGCGCCCTATAGCTTGTGAATTTTATAGGGGAATAATTCACTGGATCTGTGGCCAGAGGGGGGAGATCAGAGGTAAGTTAGGTGAAGGAACAAGATGAGAAATAAGCCAGCTTAGATTTTGAGTGAGGGGATGTCAACAGAAGAAGGAAGTTGGTTTCAAAAGTTAAGGTTATCAATAAAGTCAATGGAAGAGCACATATATATGAAAATATCTATTGAGTAACTAAAAATCTATGCTGTGATTATAAACGATTTAGGCTTTGGAATGTATAGAACCCTTACCCTGGCTATGGGCTTCCCAGATGTGTCCTAACAGTGAGTTATGTATCATTGCTTTAGTTTCAGTTTCCTCACAGGTTAAAGCATGTCACTCCCCTGCTTCACCCATATACAGCTTTCCATTATCCTCAGAAAGAAATCCAGGGTCTTTATCTGGCCTACAAGGCCCTGACACACATACCTCTCTCAGCACATTCCATCCACAGAGGCCATGCTCTGTTCTTCACAAACACTGTTTCTTCCCCAGGACCTTTGCATATGATGGCTTCTACACCTGGAACAGTTTCCCCTGAGCTCACTCACACCATTGCTTCACTTACATCTCTGCTCAGAGTTCATCTTCTTGATTCCTTCTTCTCTTCCACCACAAGCTCTTCTCCCCTCACTTAACATCTTTCCCCCCCACTAGAATGTAGGCCTTTCTTTTCTTCATCACTATACACATAGTATTTAGGATACTGCCTGGTTTAGAGTGGGCATTCAGTGAATGTTCACTGAAGGGTATGGATGAATGAAATGAAAATTACAAAAGAAGGGAAGAGTAGAACTGTTAACAGAGAAGTGGTATGTAGATCAAATGAGACAGTATGTGTAAGGCACTTAGCACATAGCCATAGCAAACATTTAAAAAAAAATGTAGCTGAAAAAGATAGGAAGTATCAAGATGGGCAGGGAATTGGGGGTGAGCCCTGGAACTTAGAGTCTCAGATGGTAAACAGGCTTCTGAGCAGCTCACTCTGTACCCACTGTTACCACCCAAACTCTTGAGGGTCTATCACCTGAATTCAGTGAGAAGTTGATTGGCCACCATGGTGTGTTATAAACTACTATTTTGTTTTCTTTTGTTCTCGTGCTTAAAGATAATCTATAAACTGCCACTTATCGCTGCTCTGCTGATAAATTGGAGATTTGTGAATGGTATGGTATTAAACTAAAAGCAATGAGAAGTCGAAAGAAAGCAAATGCCATTTCTATCTTATGTATTGTAGCTCTTTTGAAAATTACCATTCCATTACCACAATAAGAGAAATAGGGTTTTCTGATTTTTGTGTAATTATGCCCTTTATGAATAGTAATTGACTTGAAAATAGATCCTTGTCCTGCAGGGTCAGGCTCCAGGGAAGAAGAAAATTGCCAGAAAAATGATGTAGGGATCACTTAAGCTTGCCCAATTTGGCTAGAAAATTCCTTTTCTTCTCTGAATCCCTGTCTCATTCCCCACTCAAACAATTTTCATTTTGCCTTTGGGGCTGGCCACCTGAAAAAGAAATAATAGATGGGAATTCTAAAGTATGCAAGATAACTTATTGCTAAGTCCATCAATGTTTTGGGAAAAGAGTTAGTCTCTTGACAACAGGAAGTATTATGGCTTATTCCTAGGGAGCCTGGATGGACAAGGTAGGAGCCACCCTCAGGATAAAATCTGTGCCAGAAGCCAGGTTGAGCTAGGAGTAGTGTAACTCTTGGTCTGGTTTCCAGGTCCCTAATACTGAGCATTGGTGTATTATACCGTCTCGGAATATTATAAGCAAATATGTCTCATTAATTCTGAGACCGTTTCCAAATGATGCCAAATGCCTGAACAATAATCACAAAGTGTGTTTACTGTCTGTCAGGTATTGAGATAACAAACCTCTGCAAAGGGTATTATTATCCCCATGGAACTAATAAGCAAACTTAGAGCCACTTTCGCCCAGGGTTACACCATTAACAGGCAGAGAAGTTCAGATTAGAATCATTACACTGAACAATGAAGCAGGGATAGGACTATATGCAATGATGTAATGACGGGGCATGGTTATTCACTGAAATACTTCTCTTCCAGAATGAATTTATTGTATACTTTGGTATTAATAGTCTCGATCTATGTTTGGGCGATCAAAAACCTGAAAAAATTGTTTAGAGAGACATTTTTCATTTTTTGGTATTATTCAGGTATGTGCATTTGGAGGACATGGGGTTGAAACACATGCATCATATTCAAGTGGCGCACATTGGATTGGATGCTCTGCATCTGGCCCTAAAGAGTACTCACAAATACCAACATATCTCCTAGACAGGACTTCATGTTGGGGCGATGGTGTGCCTTCTCTACCTCTGGCAGCCTTAATTCTGCTCTTTTATGTCTAGTGGTGAAGTAGATCTTAGGGTCTGGAGGTGCGGGGTGGAGGGGAATTTCTCATTTTTCTTTTTCAGTTTTGCTTTCCTTTCTGGGCTCGAGTTGCTCGGTTTTACCTTCATCCACCCCATGCCTTTCAAATCAAGCCTTGGCAGATGGGTGGTAGAGGACACCATGTTGTTCTTGTTTCCCGAGCAGCCAGTGCACCTTTTCTGGTAACAGAAGTTCAATTTCCTCCAGAGAAACACCTTCATTGTATTCTTATGCTGTCTGATACAAGGGACAAGCAACAGTTGATACTGAGCCCAGGCAATTGTGAAGCTCTTAGGGATGGTCATAGGACCCACACCAAGTAACGTAGACTCTGTCTACGTTATTGGCAACTGGCAATTGCCAATACACCTGCGAAAGACATTTTCTCCCAAGTGGACATGCTGACCTGATGGACATGAAGCCTGGAGCTCCTGAAATATCTTGACATGACAGGAAGGTTCTTCCCAGTAAGTGAAACCCAAGTAAGAAAGGCAGAAACATGGACTGGGGGAGACCCAGTTCTAATGACATCATCGAGTTCCTGGATCTGGTTTTATTTCTGGATTATTGTACTCACTTGAGCTACTACATTTTAATTTTTTTAATTTCTTTTTTGGGTGCTTAAACCAATTTGAATTGGGTTTCTGAAGGCAGCTGGCTTGTGTGTGGGCTCTCTTCTAACTAGGCATGCCGACTTTAATAAGATGTTTACTTTAATGTCTGGTTTCAGTCATTTTACAAACTTTTTTCTTTCCAAGCAATTTATCTCATCCTTAATCTTTTCTCAATAATTTAATTTTATTCCTAGAAATGTCAAGCCTGAAGGCAAATTGAAATCTTCTCCCCACTAATGACCTGCAATTACGTAGCTTTATCAAGTGTTTGCCTTTAGTGGTTCTAGTTAGGGCTCCATATTAACCAAACCAAGAATTTCTTGAATTCCTAAAACAAGAAGCCCCACCCTCAGACTTTCCAAATAAAGCTTTGTGTGATAGTACCACTGTATAAAGGTTATTAGAAATTATGACAATGAATATTTTTAGTGTTTCACAATGATTTTAGCTATTCTTTTGACAAGCATGCATCTAAAGTCAGTTATGTTCTCAAGGCTCACATTCATCCGATTCTGAATGTCCAGGTCTTAAAAGGATCTTAACAGGACATGTTTTTTTGCCCCAACACTTTTGCAACTAAGTACTCCAGATGGAGTCACCCTTAATTCTGCCCTTCAGCCTAGGGTAGTTTGATATTCAAATTATCTTCAGTTTTTAAAGGATACAAACCACAGCCTGAGAATTTAAGTCACCTTTCCAAAGTTATACTACATAATTCACAACAACAGAATTTCTACACATTTCCACACAAATGAAGACAAAGAGTGATCAGGCTAATTGATTTGGGCTCAGTGCAGAAACACTGCAGAGAGCTCAGAGCGCAAGCTGCCCACCAGAACTTGATTCAATCATCTAGTGGCAAGAATTTCCCCTTTCACATTCTGTGGTAGAGTCACAAGCCACGCTGCTGGGGCTTTTTGGTTTTTGTTTTTTAAATCAGACATGATGATATTCCTTTCTTCCATGCAGGCTGCATTTGGATCACTGGCTCAAAGGCACTTGCGGGAAATGCAAATTAAAATGGTGGGGGCGGGGCATGGGGCGAGAGTGAACACTACCCACACGAAGCTGGCAGCCCTACAGAACCCGGGGCCCTAGTGTGCAGGGATCCTGCCCAGCCTGTCACCTCCAGGCCCCTCAGCACCTATAGCAGGAGCAACTTGAAGTGGCTTCAGGCAAAAATCACCCTGAAATTGACAAGGTTCCAAATGCGGCCACGTGAGAAGGCCTGCTGGAGTTCACCAGGGCTGGAATTAGGACAGGTGTTAGCTGTGGTGACATGTGAGACAAGAAAAAATAATCCTCCCATGTTTTAGCTTTTATTTTTGTGTGTGTGTGTGTGTGGTTTGTTGTTGTTGTTGTTTTGTCCTTAAAGCAGAAGAAGCAACTAGACAATTCCTAGCAAAAAGAAACTCTCCCCAGGAGGATGCATATGAAACAAAGAGATCTTGTTAGTATCTTAGGGAATATTCCAGGTGGACTTTCTTCAAGATGATACACAACAAAATTTTCTGTTTTTAATTACACCCATGTTTCACAATCCAGAAAAGCAAGGAAGGAGAGAGAACCAGGTAAGAGGTGCAGAGGGTAGTTGGAAATTTTAATAATAGCTCATATGCAGTGAAATTTATTAAGTGCCAGGCATTTTACTAATAATTTCATGTAATTCCATTTCATTCTTACATCAACCCCATGAGATAAGAATCATTATCCTACAGCGTTTAGCCGACAGTGAAACTGAGGCAATGAGAACCTCAATAAGCAGTAGGGCCAATATTTGAACTCACGTGGCTTAATTCCATGGTTTTGTTTTTCCTAATTCCACATTTTAATCTTTATTATCCTTCAGAATCCTCGAGTTACCTATTCTTTCCCCTGTTCTTTTCCCCCCATGGGAAAAATGAAGACTGGCCCATTTTCCAAGTAGTTTCATCCTGGCATTATAGTTAAGATATGAACCAGTCAATGTGAGCAGAAGCCAAACTGTGGACCACTCCCTGTTATGCAACAGTAACAATCCTTAGATTGGGAACAGTGCTCTGCCATTTGGAAAGCCCTTACATTGTATAATCTCATTCCATATTTACAACAGACCGGTGAGATCTGGAGTTATTACCTCATTCTACAGAGAGAACACTGAGACCAAGAGAGGGAAAACAGATTGACTAAGATTATCCCCAACTCTTTTTTTTTTTTCTTGTTCCAATTTTGTTTCCCCAGGAAGGCTGGGATCATTTGGGAGGCTTGTTTGGGCACAATGAAGGCAACAGATGGCTGGGGTTTGTGTGGTTGCCTTAGGATGGAGCGTGAGGTTCCAAGTCACCTCGGCTGATTTCACTCCCTTCCCAGCTCCACACAGAGGTATGGAAACAGGAACTGAAACAACAGACAGAGGAGAATGCCAGACTCTCTTGCTGATTCTGGAGACAGGGCAGCGAATGAAACACACGGATTCTTTGTACTCAGAGACCTTCCATTTCTGGAAACTGTGTCACGTTAAATTCTACCCATGTCTGTGTCTTGCCTACTGCCCTAGATGGGCCTTCTCTTGGCTCTGGCAAAAGACCCACATACTTCTTCTTGCTTCCAAAAAACCAGCTGATACATTGGGCAAAGCAGTAAAACAATAAAAGCTAACCCTCAAGAGCAAAGCATTTATTTCCTTTGTGATCGGCACTCGCCAAGATGGGCAGGTTTAGAATTGGAGGCTGCTCAAGGTCATTCAGGAAATAATCAGTAGAGGAAGCAAAACAATTCATCTTCTGAATTTCTGTTCTACCCACAAGATTTTCTATTTACAAAAGGTGACCAAGTACCAAATGTTTATGAAAAAAAGTAGAACTACAAAAACCAAACCAAACCAAACAAAACAACCAAAAAACTCCTACCAATTTCCTCCCAAGCCATATATGGCACTAGGCGACTCTGGTTCATTTTGCTCTAATAGGCAACATCTAAGCAAGCCTCCATGAAATGAAAAGTACATTAGAAATATATGTAAATTGAGGGTGTACCATGTAAATCACAAAGAAATCATTACTACAGGTTAATGTCCAGGAAAATAGCCTATCAAGATTTTAAAAAGGAATTAGAGACTCAATAAATAAGGAAAGTCATCCTTAGCTATGTGACCTTTGTTAAAAATCAGAATGACTCTGGAAGAAGTTCTGTTAAATACAAACTGAATAAAAAAGAACAAAGATGTGTTAGATACTCTGGTTTTAACTACTGGCAGGGTAAAGAGTATTGTTTAAAAAATGATTCTGGATGAAGACATCATTTCCTTTTCTAAAATGGTTATAGATAATATAGCAAATGCCTGGTTCAGTTTCACGACCAGTCTCCAAACTTCCAGCTGATTTCTTGAGCTACAGAAACATATTGTGAAGGGTCTGCCAAAGGAGTCATCAATCCTAGCTGAATGACATAATGAGGACTTGAGAGATGAAAAGGCTTGATTCGGAGCTTCCTCTAGTGAGGAAACATTTTAGTATTAAGCTTGTCATGGGTTTTCGATCAGCAAGATCTGGATTCTAATTCTTTGTATCACAATACCTTTATGATCTTGGCATATCAGTTAATGTTTTCAAACCTTTGTTTCCCTATCTCTAAAATGGACATAATAATATTGCCCACATGGGTTTTTATGCAAAATAATAAATGGTTAATAATTTAAGTAAAATGTTTAGAAATATGCCTAGCACAGAGTGAGTGCTCAAAAATTTCTCATTATTACTATGGGGGACACATAATTTACTTAGGGACTATGTATCTTTTTAAAATCAATGGACATGGAATAAGTTTTTCAACAAATGTTGCCAGAGTAAATGGACATCACAGGAAATCAAATGAGCCTGAACATAAACCTCATACCTTTTATAAAAATTACTAAAAGCGGATCATGGACTTCCATCTAAAACATAAAATGCCAGAATCTCTCAGGAAAAAAATAGAAGAAAATCTTCAGGACCTAGGAGTAGCAGAGTGCTTAGACTTGGCATCAAAAGAACAATAATGGAAGGAAAAACTGTGAAATTGGACCCTGTCAAAATTAAAAACTTTTGCTCAGCAAAGAGAGGATTTTGCTCTGCAAAGGAGCATTAAGGAGATGAGGCTGAAAGAAAGTATGTGCAAATCACATATATGATAATAGACATAATCTACAATAGATGAAATTCTCCCCAAACTCAACATTAGCAAACAAACACTCTAACTAGAAGATGAATGAATAAATACAACAGATACTTCACTGGAGAGGATATACCTCCCGCAAATAAGCACATGAAAAAATACTCAACATCTTTAGCCATTAGGGAAATGCAAATTGAGACCACAATGAGGTATCACTGAACATGAATCAGAATGGCTAAAATAAAAAAAAACAGTAATTGGATCAAATGCTGGTAAGGATCCAGAGAAACTGGATCACCCCTACATTACTCCTGGGAACATAAAATGGTATAGCCACACTGGTAAATAGCATGGCAGTTCCTTTAAAAAGTAAAAAAGGAAATACCCTATGGTCCAGAAATTGCATTATTGGTTATTTTTTCCAGAGAAATGAGAAATTCTTCTTCTCAAAATATGCACAGCATCTTTACCTTAATAACCAATAACTTGAAACTACCCAAATGTTCTTCAACAGCTAAATGGTTACACTGTGGCATATCTCCATCATGGAATATTACCTGGCAATAAAAAGGAACGAACTATAGATACATCTAACACTCTGGACAAACCCCAAGGAAATTATACTGAATGGAAAAAATCTCACTGAAAAGCTGCATACTGCATGATTCCACTTACAGAGTATTTGTGGAATAGCATAACTAGAGAATAGAGAACAGATCAGCAGTTGTGAACAGCTAAGGAAGGGGAGGAAGAAGTGGGTGTGGCTATAAGAGAGGCTCACAAGGCAGCCTTGGGATGACAGTACAATGAAGTATCTTCATTGCGGTGCTGGTTAATGAAGCTACACATCTGATGAAATTGCATAGATCTACCACACATGCATGCTCATGTATACATGCACACGCACGCACACATGTACATACACACAGACACAAATGAGTGCAGGTATAACTGGTGGAATCTGAATGAGCTTGGTGAAGTGCACCAGTGTCCGTTTCCTGGTGTTGCTATTGTACTATAATCAGACACAAGGTTAATGCTCGCGAAGCTGCCGGGTGAAGGGTGCATCACTAGTCCCCATACAGTTTGTTACAACTTCCTGTGAATCTGTAATTATTTTGAAATAGAAAGTTACAAAAACTATGCTGGTGTTAGTATTTTAGGTAAGCACTTTCAAAGCTCTACACTTCATGGAAAGTTCCAGTGTGACACCTGAAGCCCATGGGTACCTGTGCTGTTTGGTAAGGAGAGTAATTTAAAATACTTGCTAGGACTGAGAAACAAACTGAGGGTTCTAGAGGGGAGGGGGGTGGGGGGATGGGTTAGCCTGGTGGTGGGTATTAAAGAGGGCACGTATTGAGTGGAGCACTGGGTGTTATACGCAAACAATGAATCATGGAACACTTCATCTAAAACTAATGATGTAATGTATGGGGATTAACATAATAAAATAAAATTAATTCCCTTGAGGAATAAGGATCTAAAAAAAAAAATACTTGCTAGGAAATAGGACATGGAAAATGGAGTCTCTTTCATCACACTTCTTCTGCTACACATGCACACACGTCTCCCATCGTTCCTCAAGAGTCACCATATGCTAAGTGTTACATACAACACAGCGATACATTTCATGTAGTCCTCATTGAATTACAGTTTATGTAACAATATATGCCTGCACTTAATTCTCACCAGCAACACAGAAATAGGAGAAAGAAATCACATTTTCGGTTCTATAACTAAATTTGTGATGTTAGCAAAGCACTTCAACTCTCTAAATAGTTTTTAATATGGTGATTAAATTAGGTGATATTAAAGATTCTAACTATAATTAAATAACACCTAATTACTAGGAGCAAAAATTCATTAGGCACAAGTGCTAGAGATGTACTATACTTAATATATAGTAAAACCTCATCAATTTAGATTCCACTAATTTATAACCTGTAATAACTTAGAGTGTTGCTTTACATATCTCTATTTTAATATTTAAGAAAAAAGAGATTTGCTATCTAAACAAACTGTGCAAAGAAGTGTTTAAGAGAATATTTGAACAGAGCCAACTTTTTAAAGTATCAGTGAGGGCTTTAGAAATTCTTGTGTAAATGCAAGAATGGAGGGGTTTATTAGAAACCCTTCTTATCAGGGTGCATGGGTGACTCAGTCGGTTAAGCCTCGACTTTTGATTTCAGCTCAGGTTTGTGAGATCAAGCCCCACATAGGGCACCGCACTAGGCACGGGGCTTAAGATTCTCTTTCTCCCTCTGCCTCTGCCCTGCCCCCCATCTCTAAAAACAAATAAGCAAACAAACACCCTTCTTATCTATACATTGATTTATAGGGACACTTAACATAGAGTAGACATAGGGACTAGACCTTAACAAGAGATTCCCCTAAACTCATGCATGCTAAAGAAATCTCCTGCTAGCTTCCAGTTGCTACCCTAAAAGACATCCAGCTTGCCAATCTACTAACCTGGCCTTAGCCTGCATTACTGCACATTCAGACAGAGCAAGGGACCAGGCCCAAATCCAAGGCTATTAGGATTAAAAAAAACCCAAAAACCAAAAACCAAAAAATAAAAACCACAATTAATATGACAGAATGGCAAAACAAAATCTCTGGATCCAAATTTTTATTTCTAAAATTTAAAAATTTTATCCAAATTTTCACTACTCAGATAATTTGCAAGGCTGTGGGATTTTCCAATTACAAGTTTTTAAAGAAAGTCTTTCTCACACCTTGTGCTTTCTGTTGGTCTTGCTTTTGGCTTTGGCTCCAAAATCAATCTGCTTTTTCGGGTTTGGGTTCTGCTGGGGAGGAAAAAATAAAACCTTTGTATCAAGCATTAAATTGCGTGGGATGCGCATGTGCCTGCCATACCCTTTCCTCTGCCTGTTCATTTATTCACCAAGTTGTCTGCCCCCCAAAGTAGCATAAAGTTGGGTCTGGCTCCTGAGGGAGTCATAAGGAAGTTTAATAATCAGCTCAGAGGAAGTGAAGACACAGTAGCATCCCACTCAACTCATCATATGGGAAAAGAATTATTACATCCTTGGAAAAGCACATCTATTTTGAGTTTAGGGTTATGTTCTGGGTCTCACTCTAAAGTTCTACTACTTTTTGCACTAATTCATTTGTAAGCTGAAAAAAATTCTTTAAAAGTCATGGAGAGATGGATTTCTTAACATAGTTTCTCCCATGACATATTGAGTCCAGGGAGCCTTAAAAAAAAAATCCCAAGGAAATCATAATATTTGTCCAAAAATAATGATGGAAGATAATTATGTCATCTCACGGTATCCAAAAAAAAAATAATAACACAGAAAATCACCAAGTAATCACTGTATTCTTTTCCTTCTATTTAAGTCTATAATAAAGAGACTTTACCAATTTTATGTTCTAATAGGGTGAAACAGCAAAACTTTCTATATGAAATAACTAATGGGCAATTTTATGAAAAATTTAAGTATTATTTTCAACCCCAACATTTTCCTTACACCTCTCATAGTTGCCCTAACCATTGTGAAGACATAAAATTTCATATTATAATTTCCAGAAGACAAGCCAAAAATATTCTGTGATGGTTTATATCGGTGGAGATCTTCTTCCCCCTCTCAAAGAAAGATATGAAGATAGCCACACCAGAGCTCATTTTAGAGCCTCAAAGCTTTCTTTGGCATTTACGTATGGCCAAAACTCAGAAGTCTTTAATACTTCTTACAATTCTCTATTTATGGCTGAGTTGCTTTCTGTCTTTGTGCAACAAAGCCTAGATTGAGAAATAGAAGCAAATCTGCTTGTTTTCCTGGCAGTACAAATCAATAAGAGACTGTCCATGAATTCTTTGGAAAAAGTTCTTTATGAAATGCAAATCAGGTTCAGAAGGCATGTTGAACTCTAAAGGAGAGATAACAACCAAGATTTTGCCTCTCCTTATTCCCTGTCTACCTGGCTCCCTACCCGAGAGAGTGATACACACTCGACAAGTCAAACTCTAGGACATGTTATGTCTAGGTCACAGAATGGTCCCTGTTTACCAGCGGGCAGGGATGCTGTGAGGTCAAAGGTCATACCAATGTGACACAATGTGAGTGGACTGCCTCTCTGTGGGCAGCTGGAGTGATAACAAAGAAGGAAGAGCTTTGTGATTGTTCTTAATCATGTATCTTCTGGCACTCTTTGCTTTTCTTTCTTGTGTCCCAGGTAGTTGACCAATGACAATAGCCTGAGACTTACCTTTGTGTTTAAATGAGAGGGAAAAATCCCCAAGGTGCCCCTAATGGACAGGACTTCTGACTTGCTATTTAGCACATGCTCAGCTGCATGTGAGGTGCTGTTAGGTTCTTAAGCAACTTCCCTATTTATCTGTCTCTTAAAGGGACACCATAAAGTGGGGTGGGTTAGTTGAGGAGAGGATAGGGAGTATTCCTAGATCATTTGGCATAAAATATCCAAGATCAGCCCTTTCCTTCCATTGTTTCTAAAAATGTAGTAGAGCAAGCACTAGATTGGCAGTCCAGGGATAGGAAAGTTCTGATCCTGGCTCATATACAAACTTGGGCGATCATTTCACCTCTTTAAGTCTCTGTTGTCTCATTTGTAAAATCACTCATTTTACAAAAGAGCTGCTGTGAGCATCAGATTTCAGAATGCATGCGAAAGCCTTTTAGTGGTAAAGCACTATTTATTTATAAGGTGCTTTTATATATTTAAAAGGCAAGTTCATTTCCAACAAAACCATCTGTCTTCTCATCTAGGAATGTGTCAATGAGGTTGCCATGGGGACAAGGGGGCCTCAAATGGTTCTGACTAATTGTCTGAGGGATTCAGTGATCAGTTGGCTGTTTGCTCTAAATGGCACAAAAGAAGCAGATGGACTGCTTCCTTCCCCCTGACTAAACCTGCTAATTGTTTTGGCAACTAAGCCTCTGAGAGATTAGAAGTTATACCACACACTACTTGAACCCTTCTATGTGTGCCTTGAGAACTCTCTGAAAGGCTTGGACCCAACTCCAAATATTAGTAGCATCATCGTCAGGGTTAACGTTTTTATTTGGAGCTAGGGTGGGGTGGGAGTTGTAAGTCACACAGAATTGCAGGTGCCTCTCCTGGATAAAGAGCGACAAATAGGAAAAAAAAAAATATCCTCTTGCCACACATTAGGGAAGAACGAATGGTTAACTGACCATAAAATGGAAATTCAGCACAGCTAACTGAGAAATAGAAACCCAAGCACCTTAACTGTAAGTAGCTACTTGAGTTTAGATTCAGGACTACTGAGTTCCCATAAGTTATTGATCCGCTTTCTAACATTTGCTTACACTGTATTAATTTTTTTGATCTCTACTTTTTTCTTCATTCCACTTATTAATACCATGTTCTTGACAAATGGGAAGTGGGGTAAAGGGGAGAATGGAACACTAAGAGCATTTCCTTACTTCACATGTAACTGAGGTATCCATAAAAGTTAATTTTGGCACACAGAAGTATAAATACACATTCTTACTGTGATCCCAGTCTGTGCCTCACAAAGTCAGTCTCCAGCAAAAATTTAATATGCAAAAGGCATTATTCAGCTAAAGTATTTCCATTTTGGAAAACCTTCTTGGAAATCAGCCTAAATAAACCATAAATTTTTAAAAAGTGGATACGTTTTAAAGTTTTGACCCCAAAAGAACTCCATAGACCATTAATTTTCATGTGTTTCAAATAAAGTATCTATGGAGGCAAATGAGCCTTCATCTATGGATTTAAATACTCATTAATAAGGTAACATTTCCTTCAGGGTAAGATTTCTCTTATAAAATTAGATATGCGGCGGGGGAAAGATGGTGGAGGAGTAGGGGACCCTATTCAAACTGGTCCCTGGAATTGAGCTGGATATCTACCAGACCACTCAGAGCACCCACAAAATCAGCCTGAGATGTAAGAAAATAGATCTAGATCTCCACAAACAGAATATCACGGGCGTTTGGTTTTGAGGTATGAAGCAGGGAGCCGTGATTCTGGGGGCAGATACCAGAGGATAAACGGCAGTGGGAGGGAGCCTGGCCCTGGGGATCCCACACCGCCAGTGAGCAACAGCCTCGCACGCTGGAGATGGGCACAGACCCACAGACAGGTAGCGGCGGGAAAGGGACTTTAGGGCAGCCCCTGGGTCAGAAACCCGGAGCGGTGGAGTCACGCCTGTGAACTGCAGTCCCTGGCGCGTAAACCCAGAGTGGCAGAGTTGTGCACACGGGAACTGGGAGTGGTTTTAGAAGCACAAAGGGCAGAGATGTGCTCCGACCTGGAGGCAGGACTGGGGGCGCTGCAGAGGGGCACACGACCCAGGACGCTGCAGTTTGTAGCAGCCCCGACAGAAACAAAGACAGTGTAGCCTGGAGAGCTCACTGAAGAACAGACTGCGGTCTCTCTGCTCTGAGGCAGAGGGTTGGAAATGGTCTCTTCTGCTCTGACTCATGGAAGAGACACGGAAAGCCGCCAGGGAAAGCCACCAGAGAACAAAAGCCCCCAAAACTGGTTCCCACTGAGCCCATCCCCCACCACAGAGGGGGAAGGGCAACTCTGCCCAAACAGGGTGGCCTGAGTAACAGTGTGGCAGGCCCCTCCCCCAGAAGACAGGCTGGGAGAACAAGAGGCCAGCAACCCTAAGGTCCCTAGAAAACAGGTGCATCTTGCTTGGGTTCTGGTCAATAATTTGGACTCTACAGATTCCCTCAATCACCCATCAACAGAATGACTAGGAGGAGGAACCCCCAAAATAGAAAAGACACAGAGATTATGACTTGTGCAGGAGATTTACAAATGAATGCAGATATAATCAAGATGTCGGAGATAGAATTCAGGCTAGCAATTGTGAAGACAATAGCTAGAATGGAGAAATCAATTAATGGCAACATAGTCTCTAAGGGCAGGAATGAAAGCTGAATTGGCAGAACTTAAAAATGCTATCAATGAGATCCAATCCAATCTAGATAATCTAACAGCTAGGGTAACTGAGGCAGAAGAACGAATAAGTGACCTGGAAGACAATTTAATAGATAAAAAGGGAAAAGAGGAGGCTAGGGAAAAACAACTCAGAATCCATGAAAATAGAATCAGAGAAATAAGTGACACCATGAAGCATGTCAAAGCAATGTCAAAATTATTGGAATCCCAGAGGGGCTGGAGAGAGACAAAGGAGTAGAAGATATATTTGAGCAAATCGTAGCTGAGAACTTCCCTAATCTGGGGAAGGAAACAAACATTCGTATCCTAGAGGCAGAGAGGACCCCCTTCCCCAAGATCAAGGAAAACAGACCAACACCCCAGCATGTAATAGTAAAACTCGTAAATCTTAGAACCAAGGAAACCATCTTAAGGGCAGTTAGGGGGAAGAAATTCCTTATGTACAGAGGGAGGAACATCAGAATAATGTCAGACCTACTAACAGAGACCTGGCAAGCCAGAAAGGCCTGGCAAGACATAGGGTACTAAATGAGAAGAACATGCAACCAAGAATACTTTATCTGGCAAGGCTGTCATTTAGAATGGATGGAGAGATGCAGAACTTCCACGACCGGCAGAAGCTGAAAGAATATGTGACCACTAAGCCGGCCCTGCAAGAAATATTAAGGGGGGGTTCTATAAAAGGAGAAAGACCCCAAGAGTGATCTACAACAGAAATTTACAGGGACAATCTATAAAAACAACATCTTCACAGGCAACATGATGACAATTAATTCATATCTTTCAACAATCACTCTCAACGTGAATGGCCTAAATGCTCCCATAAAACGGCACAGGGTTGCAGAATGGATAAAAAGACAGGACCCATCCATATGCTGTCTACAAGAGACTCATTTTGAACCTAAAGATACATCCAGACTGAAAGTGAAGGGATGGAGATCCATCTTCCATGCCAGCGGACCTCAAAAGAAAGCTGGGGTAACAATTCTTATATCAGACAAATTAGATTTTAAACTAAAGTCTGTAGTTAGAGACACAGAAGGACACTATATCATTCTTAAAGGGTCTTTCCAACAAGAAGATCTAACAATTGTAAATATCAATGCCCCCAACACGGGAGCAGCCATCTACATAAGCCAACTGTTAACCAAAATAAAGAGTCAAATTGAAAACAATACATTAATTATAGGAAACCTCAATACTCCACTCTCAGCAATGGACAGATCATCTAAGCAGAAAATCAACAAGGAAACAAGAGCTTTGAATGATACACTGGACCAGATGGACCTCATAGATATATACAGAACATTCCACCCTAAAACAACAGAATACTCATTCTTCTCGAGCGCACATGGAACTTTCTCCAGAATAGACCACATACTGGGTCACAAATCAGGTCTCAACCGATACCAAAAGACTGAGATTATTCCCTGCATATTCTCAGACCACAATGCTTTAAAACTGGAACTCAGTCACAAGAAAAAATTTGTCAGAAATTCAAACACTTGGAAGCTAAAGACCACTCTGCTCAAGAATGTTTGCGTCAACCAGGAAATCAAAGAAGAACTTAAACAATTCATGGAAATCAATGAGAACAAAAACACATTGGTCCAAAACCTATGGGATACTGCAAAGGCAGTCCTAAGGGGGAAATACATAGCCATCCAAGCCTCACTCAAAAAAACAGAAAAATCCTGAATTCACCAACTAACTCTACACCTTAAAGAACTAGAGAAAAAACAAAAAACGATGCCTAAACCACGCATTAGAATAGAAATAATTAAGATTAGAGCAGAGATCAATGAATTAGAAACCAGAAACACAGTAGATCAGACCAACGAAACTAGAAATTGCTTCTTTGAAAGAATTAATAAAATCAATAAACCACTGGCCAGACTTATCCAAAAGAAAAGAGAAAGGACCCAAATTAATAAAATTATGAATGAAAGGGGAGAGATCACGACTAACACCACGAAAATAGAAACAATTATTAGAAATTATCAACAACTACATGCCAATAATCTAAGCAATCTGGATGAAATGGATGCCTTCCTGGAAACCTATAAGCTGCCAAGACTGAAACAGGAAGAAATTGACAACCTGGATAGGCCAATAACCAGTAACGAGATTGAAGCAGTGATCAAAAACCTCCCCAAAAAACAAGAGTCCAGGGTCTGATGGATTCCCTGGGGAATTCTACCAAACAATCAAAGAAGAAATAATACCTATTCTACTGAAGCTGTTTCAAAAAATAGAAACAGAAGGAAAACTTCCAAACTCATTCTATGAGGCCAGCATTACCTTAATCCCCAAACCAGGCAAAGACCCCATCAAAAAGGAGAATTTCAGACTGATATCCCTGATGAATATGGATTCTAAAATCCTCAACAAAATCCTAGCTAATAGGATGCAACAATACATTAAAAGGATCATCCACCACGACCCAATGGGATTTATCCCCGGGATGCAAGGGTGGTCCAACATTCGCAAATCAATCAATGTGATAGAACAAATTAATAAGAGGAGGGAGAAGAACCATATAGTCCTCTCAATGGGTGCAGAAAAAGCATTTGACAAAATACAACATCCTTTCCTGATTAAAACTCTTCAGAGTATAGGGATAGAGGGAACATTCCTCAAGTTCATAAAATCCATCTATGAAAAATCCACAGTGAATATCACCCTCAATGGGAAGAGCTGAGAGCCTTTCCCTTAAGATCAGGAACATGTTAAGGATGCCCAGTCTTGCCACTATTGTTTGACATAGTACTAGAAGTCCTAGCAACAGCAATCGACAACAAAAAGAAATAAAAGGTATTCAGATTGGCAAAGAAGAAGTCAAACTCTCTCTTTTCTCAGATGACATGATACTTCATGTGGAAAACCCAAAAGACTCCACCCCCAAATTACTAGAACTCATCCAGCAATTCAGTAATGTGGTAGGATACAAAATCAATGCACAGAAATCAGTTGCTTTCTTATACACTAACAATGCAACTGTAGAAAGAGAAATTAGAGAAATGATTCCATTTACAACAGCACCAAAAACCATAAGATACCTCGGAATAAACCTAACTAAAGAGGTAAAGGACCTATGCTCTAGGAACTACAGAGCACTCACGAAAGAAATTGAAGAAGACACAAAAAGATGGAAAAATATTCCATGCTCATGGATCAGAAGAATAAACATTGTTAAAATGTCTATGCTACCCAGAGCAATCTATACCTTCAATGCCATCCCAATCAAAATTCCAATGACATTTTTCAAAGTGCTGGAACAAACAATCCTAAAATTTATATGGAATCAGAAAAGACCCCAAATCACCAAGGAAATGTTGAAAAAGAAAAACAAAGCTGGGGGCATCACATTGCCCAATTTCAAGCTATATTACAAAGCAGTGATCACCAAGACAGCATGGTACTGGCACAAAAACAGACACACAGACCAATGGAACAGAATAGAGAACCCAGATATGGACCCTCAACTCTATGGTCAAATAATCTTCGACAAAGCAGGAAAAAACATGCAATGGAAAAAAGACAGTCTCTTCAATAAATGGTGCTGGGAAAATTGGACCGCCACATGCAGAAGAATGAAACTCGACCATTCTCTAACACCATACACAAAGATAAACTCAAAATGGATGAAAGACCTCCATGTGAGACAGGAATCCATCAAAATCCTAGAGGAGAACATAGGCAGTAACCTCTGACATCGGCCACAGCAACTTCTTTCAAGATACATCTCCAAAAGCTAGTGAACAAAAGCAAAAATGAACTTTTGGGACTTCATCAAGATAAAAAGCTTCTGCACAGCAAAGAAAACTGTCAGCAAAACAAAGAGGCAACCCACAGAATGGGAGAAGATATTTGCAAATGACACTACAGATAAAGGGCTGGTATCCAAGATCTATAAAGAACTTCTCAAACTCAACACCCAAAAAACAAATAATCAAGTCAAAAAATGGGCAGAAGATATGAAAAGACACTTCTCTGAAGAAGACATATAAATGACTAATAGACACATGAAAAAATGTTCATCATCATTAGCCATCAGGGAAATTAAAATCAAAACCACACTGAGATACCACCTTACACCAGTTAGAATGGCAAAAATGAACAGGGAAAGAAACAACAAATGTTGGAGAGGTTGTGGAGAAAGGGGAACCCTCTTACGCTGTTGGTAGGAATACAAGTTGGTATAGCCACTTTGGAAAATAGTGTGGAGGTTCCTCAGAAATTTAAAAATAGAGCTACCCTATGACCCAGCAATTGCACTCTTGGGTATTTATCCCAAAGATACAGATGTAGTGAAAAGAAGGGCCATATGCACACCAATGTTCATAGCAGCAATGTCCGCAATAGCCAAAGTGTGCAAAGAGCCGAGATGCCCTTCAACAGATGAATGGATAAAGAAGATGTGGTCCATATATACAATGGAATATTACTCAGCCATCAGAAAGGATGAATACCCAACTCTTACATCAACATTGATGGGACTGGAGGAGATTATGTTAAGTGAAATAAGTCAAGCAGAGAAAGTCAATTATCATATGGTTTCACTTATTTGTGTAACATAAGGAATAGCATGGAGGACATTAGGAGAAGGAAGGGAAAAATGAAGGCAGGGGGAAATCGGAGGGAGAGATGAACCATGAGAGGCTATGGACTCTGAGAAACAAACAGCGTTTTAGAGGGGAGGGGGGAGGGAGAATGGGAGCCTGATGATGGGTATTAAGGAGGACATGTACTGCATGGAGCACTGGGTGTTATATGAAAACAATGGATCGTGGATCACCACATCAAAAACTAATGATGTATTGTGTGGTGACTAACATAACATAATAAAATTAAAAAATAAATAAATAAATAAATAAAATTAGATATGCATTGACCGGGGCCAAGGAGAGAAGAGAGACAAAAAAATGGATTTAATATCATAGTTGCCTTCAGTTCCATGTTTCTGTTAAGATATTACAAAATATTTAATCATCAGCCATCAATTTGGCAAAGGAAAGAATTAACAAAAACAATTCCACTCGTCCCTTTGGTATTTAGTCACTTTCTGCCAGCATTTGATTAAAGTCTCATTTAACCCCCCACCAAGTTGTCATTGTCAGAAAAATGAAATTTTCAAAAATTAGCTGCATTAATGGATCATAGAAATGTATTATACATATGAAAATTAAAGCTTTATTCCCGGACAATTCACCTGAAGGAAACACATGACCTGATATTTGGAACCAAGTTGCCAATCCCTCTTTGTAGAAAATTCTGAATTTCTCTCCTACCCAGTGCATGTAATCAATAGGGAAAATTATCTGGTAAAATTAAGAAGGTCCATGAAACCCAACGAGGTCTAGATCTTAGCTTGCAGGAGGAAGGTTCTCCTAAGGTGCTGTATCTGAGCACTAAGCATAGTGAATGCTCATTATATCTCCTATTCCAATATTATATAGGGTTTCTCTTTAAATCTTAGTAGCCAGTCCCTTAATACTCCAATCTCCTATTACAGATGATAAATCTTCATATTTAACTTCCTGTTCCAGTTACTGTATGGTTTCTCTTTTCTGATTGGACCCCTACTAATTCAACATCATTGGATATTCTTTTACTTTTTTACAATGAGTAAGGAATATATTTGTAATTGAATAAAAACCAACAAAGAGAAATTTTAAACTAAAAAAGGTAAGAAAAATATAGACTTCAAATATATGTTTATTATTATGATAATCCACCTCAAAGATGTAGCATTCCCAGAATATCATGACTTACATTCACGAATACATGAAAACCATGCCAAATTATCCATTCGCACTTGATGTGTGGGTAGCATTTAAAATAAACCAACTGGGAGTCTGTTAGCTACTTGAAGATCAATAGTCTATATTACGTATCCTGTCTTACAATGCTAACATATGCTTGTGATATTATTCGATGGCTTATTGTTTAGTGAACACAACCTAATTTTGATTAGAGCAGCTAATTCATCTCTGAGATTCCTGCTGAGGCCACATTAACTCTAGCACACATTTTAGGAGCTCCGATTGATGTGCTGTCAATTTTCCTCCAGAAATGATTCCTTGATCATGATCTCACGAGAAGGTGCTACCTCTCCCAACTCAGCTGGGAGTCCAAGGAAGCAGTTTCAGTGGTAATGTTATTTCATGAAGCCTTTTTTATGTGACCAGACAGGGACAGTCTAATTGACGCTTAGTTTCAGGAATAATTAAAATCCACTTTAAGATGAACAATTCCCTATGAATAATACTAACTCACTCTGAATATGAGAGGCTGCAACTGAAGTATCTGGTACAACAGAGATGCTTTAAACAACTCTTCCCTATTGTTTTTTTTTTTTTTTTTTTTTTCCCCACTGCATACTTGGTCAATATCAGCCTCCTAGGTTGGGTCCATGAATATCTGCTGTCAGCACATCTTGTTTTTATGGTCACGGTCACAGAGTCTATTATCAAATAATGAAAGGGAGTGAATTTAACTGGTCTTAGTCCCATATTTTGGCCTATATAAGAATGCCATTTCCTAATTCCAGAAACGATAGTAATTCAAAATTCCATTTTGAATGATCTAGTTCATGGAAATATATTTTTAAATTATGAATTATTGAAATCAACCTATAACCAAGACAATCTCACCAGTATGTGTGTTTTAAACAAAAAGCTTAGAATATCACTCAGCATACCCTGAGGAATGAAACGTATAAATGATTAGATGGTTCAGAATTCCCATTTCTCTTATGAAGTGATCCTTTCCCTTGGTTCTACTCTACTTAACTATGAGATTTCAGGTATTCAGCCTTTACTGAGCATCAACCTTATACAAGAGATTGACAGAAGTTTTATATTGTGGTGGTTTTACTATTAATTAATACGTACAGCAGTATGTTAATCAAGACTCCTAATTGCAGATGTCAAAAACCCAACTCAAACCAACTTAAACAAATGGGTCACAGGAAGCTTTCATTAGCCAGTAATGCTTGATCCACAGAACACAGGTGTGATCGGCACCAACTAAATTGTAAGGACTCCCCAGACTCTCTGGGGAAAATGGAAATAGGTATTGGATAGAGATAAACAAAAGTTCTCCATTTCCAGCAGGTGCTATTTATTTTGGCTAAGTACTAACCTATAGGCCAATATTTAATCCTCATACACACTTATTTCTTTGAATCATTATATGTGATTTATAGATGAGACAGCTAGTCCTCAAAGAAATTAATTAACATGCCCAGGATTTCATAGGTGGTAGGTGTTAGAGTTGCTATCAATAGAAGAGAGACAAAGTAATTACTCCTGAAGAGACCCAGTCTGTTAGGGCATGATCTCTAAAATGCCTTCCATGACTAATGTGCCAAGACATAGGAGGGGGAAGTGTGTAACTCAAAATAATTCACTTATTTGGATTTAAGATTCCTATCTAAATAACAGAACTCAAAGTCTCTCTACAAAATAGCAATATTAGAGGCAGTAGAATACTTATGATCCTTATAGAAGCAGCAAATAGCTCCTTCATCTTGATCTGAGATGAAAATGCATATTGCCCTTTCAGAGCAAGACCTTCAAAACTCCAAGGAAGGTGTGTATGTGCAGTGGGGAAGAGTCAGGAATGACTCATTTATTCAAGACAATAGAGTATTTCCCTGTGCTCTTCATTCATTCATTCATTCATTCATCCAAGGGTGTTTACTGAGCTTGGACGCTGTGTCCGAAATTCAAAGCAAGTTGCACCAAAGACACACTCAAGCCACACTGCTTGAAATAAAAGGGACCGGTTCTGATACTTTGCCCTTAAGCATTTGCTTTTCAGGGACTGAACCATCAGAGAAAATCTAAGTACATTGACTGCAAACACCAATTACACGGTGTTTGTTTTGCGTTTTTTTTAGCTTCCAAAAAATATACAATGTGGGAGAAATTAACCTATTGACAAAGAACCTAAGCTGGGAAGACTCGATCTTGGAAGGCCAAGCAGAACTTCGGTGGGCCAGGTGAAAGCCATGAAAAAGGAACCCAGGACAGTGTCACCTGTGAATGAGTCAGGAGCCAATCTTTTTGGAAACAGAGAAATGGGAACGGTGTCCATACAGCCTTTTGGAAGCACTGGTGCTTTTTTATACTTTAATTGCACTCAGAGTTGACAACTCCCAGATACTCTGCGTTGGGTGAGCACTGACAATTTTATCTCCAAGAGAGAAGATTCTTAACATGTGAGGGTGGCATTCCAATTGCCCGCTCCCCATCCTTATATATCTTCAGGGGATTTTAATGTCAAAGAAACCTAAATCTGTTTGCTTGGAAGCCTGCCACAGCAGCAACTTTAGTCTGCGAACGCCTTCGACTTCCCTCATCACCCACGGAGTCAGCATCTAGCTCCTTTTTGTAGGAGGCCAATTCCAAATGCAGTTTCCAAACACCTGCCACTGCTGTTCTTTGCACTCTCAAATGCCATAGTGGGGAGTCTGTTCAAGCAATTACCAGCCCAGCTGATAACCCACAGAAATATCAGCCGCTGGATCGCCTGTGTCTGGTTCCCCCATCCGGCGATGTTCCATGCAGGTACAGCGATATTCAGCAAAGCCGGCCTCAGAGCAGTCAGCAAAGTGATGAACAGCAGGAGTCTCCTGGTTTTCTGGCCACTTTCAGTCTCTCCTCCTCCTCTTTCTTGCCTTATTTTTTTGTATCCATAAAATGGGAATGATTTTGCACACTAGGTGTGAGGAATTAGAGTGAGCAGAGAGATAACAAAAACCATAGGGAAATGTTTTTGTGTGTCATATAACTTCTGCTTCATGAAAAATAAAGTAAGGTCCCTCTTGTCATGGACAGTTCAAAAATCTTTGTAATCCTGGGAACCATAATATAGGAGCACGCCCATGAACCCATGCTATGTTGGTGACAACTTGTGGCCTTTCAAATCCATTGAGACAAAAAGCAGACTCATAGTTATGTGGAGCTGAGGGTAAGAAGAGGGAGTGACTGTCAGTGGGCATGAGGAATCTTTTTGAAGACGATGGAAATGTTCTTTTTTTTTAAAAAGATATTATTTATTTGACAGAGACACA
This sequence comes from Mirounga leonina, assembly GCF_011800145.1. Taxonomy (NCBI): domain Eukaryota; kingdom Metazoa; phylum Chordata; class Mammalia; order Carnivora; family Phocidae; genus Mirounga; species Mirounga leonina. The sequence continues at coordinate 24,035,948 of NW_023270855.1, forward strand.
GCGAGAGAGGGAACAGGGGGAGTGCAAGAGGGAGAAACAGGCTCCCCGCTGAGCAGAGAGCCCAATGCGGGGCTCGATCCCAGGACTCTGGGATCATGACCTGAGACGAAGGCAGACACTTAATGACTGAGCCACCCAGGTGCTCCATGATGATGGAAACGTTCTTAAGTTGGAGTAGAGTGATGGTTGTGCACTCTCTCAATCTACTAAAAATCATTAAGTCGTGTGTTTAAAACCAGTGTATTTTATGGTATATTAAATTATATCTCAATAAAACCATTAGCAAAAATAAAGTGGTTTGAAGGACAAATGGATTTGTTGATAGATGATAAAGCAAATATAATAAAATGTTAATTGGGCAAGCTGGGTGTTGGCCATGGGTGTTTATCATTAAATTTTCCTGCTTTTCTGGATATTGAAATGTTCATAATAAAACGTCAGATAAAATATGTGTGTACAAAAGTTGGTATCTCTGGGCTTGGTGGAAAGCACTGAACCTTCCATTTAGCATATTTCTGTGTAAATACACACACACAAACACACACACATATACTTAAAAATATAAACAAGCATCCTCTTACTGTCTTTGAGAAAAATACACTAAATATGGTAAGATTCTTGTGGTTAGAGATGGCACTTAGTAAATAATGAATGAATGATACTTAAACAATTACTTAAGAAGCCACTGCCTTATCTCCTGTGCTATTCTAAGGACTTTACATACATTATCATTTAGTTCTCACCAACAGCTATTTGAGGCATGTACTATAAATAGCTCTATTACACAGATGAAGAAACAGGCCTTAGGGGTTTTAAAATGTACATGTGAGTGGAGGAGTTCAAATGTGACACAGATCCAACTTGCAAGAATGAACATTTATATTCTGGTCTAATGAATCTCTCTTGGGAACAACTCACATGACAGTGATCACAATTTTATTAGTCTACTTCCTCTTGTGGAAAACAAAACTTAACTGTCTATGTGACAATTAGTTTGGCCATGCTGTAGGTTTAGCCTATGTTTCTACATTTTCTACAGTAGAAAAGCTTTTGGTATCATTTGGGAAAAAAAAAAAAAAAGGTACTTTATGCTACTGCTTTGGTGACTCTGGGGTATTTGGCCCCAACTCAACCACCGATGAGTGAGAATGGCTAGGCGATATTTCAGACTATAGAGCGGCAGGTATTTGTCCTGCTTTATTTATTTATTTATTTATTTATTTTAAAGATTTTATTTATTTATTTGACACAGAGAGAGAGAGAGCGAGAGCAGGAACACAAGTAGGGGGAGTGGGAGAGCGAGAAGCAGGCTTCCCGTGGAGCAGGGAGCCCGATGCGGAACTCGATCCCAGGACCCTGGGATCATGACCTGAGCCGAAGGCAGACGCTTAACGACTGAGCCACCCAGGCGCCCTGTCCTACTTTAGAGTAAGCTATCCCAGCAAGAACTTACGTTTTTTTTTTCAGCTAGCATATAAGGATTTCTTATACATGTTTATTTCACATAGGTCAAACTGTTGCTTTAACACTGAAAAAAATCAGAAAGAGCAATAGGAAATCTTAATTATCTGCTTCACTACCAATGAAGAAAACCAGTGAGGAAACATTCAGCATGACTTTCAAATCTACTCTAACACAAAGTGTTGCCAAGAAGATTGTGCCTATTTGGTTCAAAAAGCTAAAGCCGGTAGCCAAGATCTCTAGAATGTGATGAATATCGAGTCACATGAAGAGTTGTATCAGATGCCATGTTTGGAGGGGGCAGGGCGAGGCGTGGCTGTGGGAGTAGAAGAGGGAGAGTGTCTTGCTTAAAATTTATTCTTTTGGGGCAATCCGTTCACCTTTACCCTCATAGTGTCCCTTTTCCTTCTTCTCCCCAATTCTCCTTTATTCAAACTTCACTTAACCTTAGATCTATGAGGAAGATTCAGTGTAGGTATAGGAGAGATGCCATCCTGGGCTGTTCCCTTTCAAGTAGCCTGGCATCACATCAGATGGTTTCATTAAAGTTTTGGCTTATTTCCAGAGAGTTCTACTAAGAAGCAAAGAATTGCCACTTTAAAATCAAGTAAACCTGTGCATACTGACACAGTGACTTACCACTAGAACCAGAGAAAATGACATAAGTACAGAGCCATATGGTCCTGCTGTATAGATCAGAAAATATATCATAATAATGTATTTTTTTAGTAATCATTGCTATTTTATTTCATTTTTTATTTATTTAAATTCAATTGGCTAACATATAGTACATCACCGGTTTCAGATGTAGCATTCAATCATTCATCAGTTGCGTATAACACCCAGTGCTCATCACGTCACGTGCCCTCTCTATAGAAATGTTTTGGGGTCAAGTTATCAGACAACCTCGAAATAGTACTAGTTAATATTTATGGAGGGCTTACAACCTATCAGGTGATGCGATTATGCTTTACATCCATGATCTTCTTTTATCTTCACAATTATCCCATCAGATGACTATTTTTTTTTGGTCTCCATTTCTACAGATGAGCCAACCTCGAATATACCTGCTAGATTAGGTTGTTCTATCTCCCCATCCAGGAGATCTAGCTGCAGGCTGGATGCTTACTCACTTGTCAACCTGTCTCCAAGTTCAACCCTTTGCTGCTTTCTCCACAGGAAGCATCCAAAATAAAGTACGTGTGCAACTCTAAGTTACAGCTAGTGATAAAAGATTTCCTTTTGGGGATTCACTTTTCACTTATAATGTACAGACCTTGCTCTGTGGAGCATCTGTGGTGGGAAAAAAAGAATAATTTTAATAAAATGTAAAGCCCCAGATGCTCCCAATATTGAGTGATAAATTCACACCCTGTTTGGGAATTCACTAAGGATTTAAGCCAGATCTGTAGAGAGGAGGTTAATATCTCTGACCGAAGCTGGAACAAAACCACAACACTCTCTTCTGTAATACAGAAGTGATCATGTGTATTTTCCATTTCCATTTCCATTCAGCCTTTCATTTAATTTTCCCCTCTTGCTTGTGGTGGTCTTATTTGACTCAATATGTCCCCAGTACTGTGGTGTGGAGTCCTGCTTTGTGGGAGGTGGAATTCTGAGCTTGAAGTACTCATACTTCAAGTTCACCTGGAGAGAGGCTGTCTCCAAGTTGGCAAGGCTTAAAAGGACCTGGCTGAATTCCAGCCCCTGTAGTTATGTTCTAATCTGTCTTTATTCCTTCTCCTCATTTTTCATGTAATGTTCTTAGCACAGCTCAAACCACAATTTCATTGCTTTTTAGCAGGAAGGGAAATTAATGGATGTACTGTGAGATTATCTAATGACATATGATTTATTTTTAGTTCTACTCCAGTTAGATGATACCTAAACAGAGATTGCTAGGATATGAGCTAATCTACATTTTAAAAAATATCTATTTTCTATATGAAATACACAAAATTTGCCTCTGTTAGATATATTACATGCAATTATATGATATATGCAATGTTTGAATATAAGCTACACCTACTGGAAGTATTTGCTTCCTGTTAGAAAAAAATTTTGGTTAAATACTTAAAGACTGTTTCACCAGTAACAACTTGACTCCAGGCTTATAGACCCTTGTTGTTCCATACGTGTGCATCTTGGTTCCCCCATCACAATAAATCTTCTCTAAGTGACAGACACCAGATCAGCTTCTCTTACGTGCCCCGCAGCACCTTTGGACAAAGTCGGGTACCCTTCGCTCCTCCAAATGTCTAGTCTGCTTCCTGGGGGCACTCACGGGCAGTCGCTGCTTTTTCCAAGAACTGTTTTCCCAAGTGTTTTGCGTGGTGGGTGTGATGGAATGAAGATGCCCTGGCATCAGGAGGGGCTGACCAGTCTGAGCATTACTGATTCTATGACTTGGGGCTAATCACTTTGAGCTTCAATTTTTCAGATTTCAAAAGAAAGACAATAATAATTCATTATCTGCTTAAACTTCAGGACAGTGGAGAGTCTTAAGCAATATTACACTCATATACATATCTTGTAAAATGTGCTATACAATGGAAGTTCATAGGAAGTAGAGGAGGGCAAGGGAGAGGGGAAGAAATGATTAAGTCTTCTCTCTCATTTAAATTACAAGCTCCTTGAGGTCAAGGGTTATAGCTATCAGGTTTTATTTTTGTTAAATAAAACTTGTGTCTCCTATATTAGAACCTCACAGAAAGGCATGATAGAGACAGGAAGACATGGTGGGGGAATACTTGAGGAGGCCAAGTAAACATTTTTTTTTTTAAAGATTTTATTTATTTGAGAGAGAGAGGGAGAGTGAGCAAGGGGAGGGGCAGAGGGAGAGGGAGAGGGAGAGGCAGACTCCCCACTGAGCAGTCCCTCAGAAGCATGAGCATCATTTATCTGAACATGAAACAGAGAGACAGAAACCCTGTGGTTGTGATAATATGGTCTTTCCTCTCCCTTTGTTAATGGGCATGAAAGCTTGTCATACACTTCTGAGCACATCAGCCTGCCTATGAATGAAAAGCACTTGTACACGATGCAAAAAATCATTTCATTTTGAGCTATAACCTGACCCTTTGTTTTTAATTGTCTAATCAAAAAGTAATAAAAAATAGCGGGAAAATGGAGACCTCTTGAGACCAAAAGGGAAAAAAAAAACCCACATTTTTCTATCAATCAGTCTTTCTTTGAACCTGAGTAAATTGAGCTCTGAAAATGGGACCCGAGTTTCAATTCTCCCAAGGACCGCATGCTCAATAAGCACTGTGATCTACTTTTTGTAAAATGACTTGAAGTCTTCAGTCATGACTCAACTATATGCTATACATTTACACATAACAAATAATATCTTACCTTTCCATCCCACGTACGGCTTTCGATGTGTTTTCACGTGGATTACGTTCATGCAATGCGCATGGCAATTCAGAGATGCAGAGTTAGTGCCTCCCTTTCACACGTGGGTTACCTGAGCCTCAGAGACATTTGAAAACTCGCTCAAGATTCTACAAGTTTGCCAGGTAAGGATAAAGACAAAAAAGAATGCAAGATGTGGAAAATCAGGCTTCGAACTATTAACTAGATCGCCTGAGGTCTCCCAGTTAGTAAGAGGAGAGGCAGGACTTGAACCCGGAGAGATTGAGTCCACAGTCTACTCTCTTAACTGTGCAGCCATGTTCTCTGCATGCGGGATGCTTGGTGCCAAACCGGCACAGAGTAAGCGCTCAGGAATTGTGTACGTCCTGTCACTATTGGTGTCCATGCCCTGAGGCAGAGAGGGCAGACACATTTAAAGAAGATGTGACCTCCTCAAGGTCGCCAGCTGGCCCTCCTTCTGTGGTACCATATTGCCACCACAGGCAGGAACGGTAAGGCCATCTCTTTGAGCTCTTGCTCTCAATGGTTCCTTTGGTGTGGGTCAATTTATTTTAAATAGATGACCCTGTATTAGTTGCTAGGTATATATGGGCACAGGATGCTGCTCAGACATTACAGGTTGTTGAAAAACTTCCCACTTGTGCCTCCTCTTACATGGGAGACTATTCTAGGTCAAACCCTGAGAAATAAATTCCACCCAAACAACGAATATCCTGCCACGAGCCCAGGGTTTCTGAAATGCAGAACACCAAGGAGATCGTCACAGCCGCCCCCCTCAGCAATGTCTTACACTCTCCTACCTCCTACAAATCTGGAATCCCCTCTTTCTATTATTGACTACTCATATGAGCTGAAAGTCTTTCAGAAATCACTGGGCTAAATGCCTCATTTCAAAGAAGGGGAAACCGAGGACCAGAGCAAGGAAGGGAATTGCCCAACACAGCAGCCTGTGAACCTCATTGAGAAGAGTGACTCCGATGGCCAGTCTGTCCGATGTATGTTTGTTCGTTGGTTTTACCATGCTGTGTTACTGTCCCTCCTATTGGAAGCCAAAGGCTACAGAGCTTTCAAGACACAAACTCTCATCTCAAACTTAACCCCCCTCTCATTGCTGGATTTGTAGAATCCCAAAGGGTTTGCCTCAGAAACTAAAGTCAAATTAGTAGCCCTTCAGCTCAGACTACAAAAATTTTAAAAACAAGAGGATTAACATTTATTTAGGTTTTTGGGATTTCCTCTTTTGGAGCCTGGACCCTAAAGAGCGGGTGATCATATAACCTCTTGGGTTTGAAGGAGAGGTAAATGAGCTGGCATTCTGACTGCTGTGACCCCACCTGAAGGGGTCAGAGCCACTGTTAGTCTTCACTATTAGGTGTAAGCTAGTCTTCAATTTGCATACATCTACCTTTATTTACTGAAGGTGTTTCAGACAAGTATTTAAACCTTTCTAAAATATTTTAGATTTTATGTTGAATGCGAGCAGCAAACCAGAAAACATTGGTTAGGGAGGGAGACATAAAACACCCTAAAATATTAGCAGTTTGCCAAGATTCGCATGGTTGATGGCTATAAAATCTGTGCTCAATAAATTTTATTCTCATTAACCGCATTCTGGACAAAGAAAACAATGGATTAAGGTTTAGTCAAATTAATTTATTTGATGTTGGGGCATTCACATAAACATGGTCGTATGGCCTTGCATTCTATTTTAAATGCTGAAGTTAAAATAAAGCAGGGTGAAACCCAGTCAGCTTTGATCAATCACCGATTTCAGTCTAAAACTGCTAACAACTTTAGGTCTATCATGAATTACATTTGTCCTGACCAGCATTCGTCATGGCTCTGGGTAAATAGCCATTACTGATAAAATATGGCCATTTGTCTAAACTTCTTCATCCCATCAACGGGCAAGGGAAAAACTCTTGGATGGCTAAATATTTGGGGCATCACCTGGGGAACTTGGAGGGTCTCCCAAGAATTGCATTTTATCCATCCCTTTGTAGGTACAATTCTGCAAAGACTTATATTTCTATTACAGAGGCATGACAGTGATAAGAAATGTGTGTAAGATTCATGTGCATATAAGTGCACACACACACACACACTCACTAAGGAAAATTAGCAATGGTCGTTAAGTGCTTTATTTCTAGGACTAAGTTACCCTGGTTGTAAATACCCGGATGACACTGCTGAATAACACAATATATTTAAAATGCTTAGCACAGTGTCTAGGACATAGTATGTGCTCATTTACTGAAACAAACAAAAAAACAAACTTTGGGTGGGAACTCCAGATCGCTTATTGCCAGAGATTTCCCTGCAAGTGTATGTAGAAAAATTGAGAGGCTTGGTTAAGTTATCTCGTCCTTAAGTGCTTTGATAAAAATCATTTAATAGGCTCTCAAAGAAATCACACTGATTATCTGGTCCAGAAAGAAAACCATCCATCCTGATTCCCTACCTCAGTCACCAAACTTGGGTGTGAAAGATTTGCTTTCTTTCGAAAGGGAAATGAAGGTTTGAAGGATGAGAAAATGCCATAAGAGGGTGTTCAATAGAACGTGATTCATACTTTTTAAAAAATGATACTCCCTACCCCTCAAAAGAGAGAGAAAGAGAGAGAAAGAATTCTTAAGGCACGACTTAGAACAATGATTCCTCCATTAGAATGAGTATTTAACCCACCACTCTGAGAGGGAAAAAATATCCTGCACAAATAAACTCCAGGAAGTTAATTCAACCAAATTAATGGATCAAAGAGATATTGAATACCCTCCAGGTGGAAAAAAAACAAAAACCCAAAACTAGGTGAGGCACTGGGAGGGAGTGAAAGGTACAGAAATAGAGGAAAACAGCCTCACTTTTCACAGAACTCCAAAGCTGTCAGAGAGAGAGACAATTAGGTAAGAGACCAACTCTAATTGCCTTACTTTAAACCCTGCAAATAAAGATGTATCAGAAAAGGAGATGCAAAGGACAATATAGTGCTTTCCTATCTGGCATGAAATTTATCTTGTGAAAAGAACAACTATCTCAAGCCAGACTTCTTTCTCAATGACATCAGATAAAGTTGGCTTTAAAGGGCAAGATGAACCACCTCAGCTTTTACTCCTTAGGCATGTTGTAGTTCTAAAAACACAAGGCACGGTGTGTGTTCACTTTCAACCTGTAAATCAGAACCATAAACCTTCAATGAGTCAGGCTTTCTCCCACATTCCTCTCCCTCTCAATAAAATCATGAAAGTTAAAATGAAAATGTTAGAGGATTTTTGGTTTCCTCCAGACCAGCTGTTATTCATCTTGAGGGAAGAGACTCTCCAGAGTTGGCCTCGAACCACCTCCCAGGTGTCATTCTCTATCACATTGCGAAGTTCAACAAATACACCATGAATTCTCCTTCTACTATATAAATAGGTAACTTCTTTCATGTGTTCCAATTATATTACAAATATTATGATTTTTAATGGCATATCTGAAGGGATTAAAAGAATCGAAATAGCACAATCATATCCTGTTTTTGTGAGTCCTATTCATTGAGAATCTCCCTACTGTATATTTGCTTATTCTATTCCACCTACCTACTCAGCTGGCTGAACTACCACTTAACCTTCTTTGAAATGATTTTCAAAAACATCACTGATTCTTTTTTCCTTTTACTCCATTGTTCCAGTGCATCCACCTGTTTTGGGGTAGAAGAGGCTGGGTATTAGGAATGTAGGAACAGAAACAAGACAAGGAGATAGGTAACTTTTTGCTTCTGACATTAAAAAAAAAATCAATGTTGTTGCAAAACAATTGCCTTATAAGCCAGGTTATTTTCTTAAGAAAATATAATCAAAATTATTTTATTTCTCATTTAACATATCAAAAGGCAAACTAGTCTCTCTGTTAGAGTTTTACATGAGGAAGATCCAGATAAGAATAATAAGGATAAAGTCTTTTTTTTTTTTTTTAAAGCCCATGGAAATGATGGGAAGGAGGAAAGAGAAGAGAAGAAGAGCAAAGCTGGGTCCTGATTTTCTTCACTCGGTGTTAACTAGATGGGCAAATGAGAAAGGGCATTTGGTGCTGGAATAAGATGGTTTTCTGAGCTGTTTCCCCATGTCAGTCTGAAGATGCAGTGTGTCACAAAGAGCACATAGAGGGAAGTCCTGCGGCTTAGCATTCCTGATCCACTCTTGATTCTGGTGTGGTAGAGATCAGACTAGAAGCTGCTAAGGTTATGACTAGAAGGCTTCCAATAGGGATGCTAGAGCAAGAGGAAGGCAGCTCTGTCGCTAGGGCTATAAGCCAACCACTAAAGCCGGGTCTAGATGGAGGTCACAGGCAGTCCACAGAGGCATCTATGGTACCATTGGAGATGACGTAAGGCTGAGTCAGCTGGGAGCACCACCGGCTCCAGTGATGCCAAAAGAGACCAAGTCAACAATACGATCAGCCACCTCAAAGTGCATAAGCTAAAGAGAGATGAAGGGACATTACTCAGTGGATAGGAGCCAGAAAAATCCATGACCCAAGGGCCTCAACATCTCCACCAAGAGACTGAGAAAGCCATACCTCTTTACCCACACACCCAGATGCCATCTTGGAGAATATCTCAGATGTGGTGGTGGAAATGAGAGGCTGAGCCCTTTTTTCCAGAGAATTCTTTTACAAGAAACTGAACTCGTCCTAAAGAGACTGTGTGAATCACAAGATAACAGATCAGACAGACCTGTTATCTTGACAGGAGATTTGCCCATAGTTATTTTTTTCCTTCACTACTGACAGGGTAAAGGACCTGTGAAGAAGATCATATTATTTATACATTATTTAAAGAAATGACATCTCTGCACATTCAAGTTGTACCAAGCGTTAAATGTCTTACCCTACTCTGCTTCCAGTCTCAGGGCGAATACCCCCATATCTGTGGGAATCATCTCGGTCTGAATTAATCACTTCTTCATCTGACATCTCAGATCTCACCTTACTTGAGCTGGAACTTGATTCAGCCTGGTATTGCACACAATATTTGCATAACTGTGTCACAAACTTATAAGCTCTTCGAGGGCACCCATTTCAGTGATCATGTCATATTTTGTCTTACCGAGTAAATAGAGTTTAGAAGCTAAATGGCATTTTTTTCTAATTAAGAATGTTTTGCTGCTAAGGTCTAATTTGTGCTCTACTACAGTTCCTATTGTGACACATAATTAAGTGGGGCTCTATAAAACTTGTAAGCTGGCTTATGATATTAAATCTACAAATGATGAGGGAAGGCAAAAACTTTTCATGCTTTGATGACTGTGGTAGCTCTTGTATCTGTTTGCCCAGCATGTACAAGGGCACCTCTTTGTTCTGGAAAGAACTATAATCCACAGACTCATCACTAATGCAAAGCCACAACTGGTACCTGCTTGTGACAGGTGGTATTGAAGGTGGCCTCTGGTGTAGCCACCCTGGGGATCTCCTCCTTTCAGTGGGAGCAGGATCCGGGAGTACGAAAGGATAGCTTTCCCTTGATGAGTTTACCCATCGGTTGACTTGGAGTTAAGCAAAAGGGAGATGATCCTGGATGAACCTGACCTAATCAGGTGAGCCATTTAAAAGGTGAAGCATGAGAGGTGTGCTGTCTGGAAGGCCTGGAGAAAACAAATGGCCATGTATGTGAGAAGAGAGGGGTTCCTGAGAGTGACCCCTGGCAGACAGCCAGCAAGAAAGCTAGTGGAATGGACCTGCGTGTAGAGGCAGGACTAGACAGAGGGAGACAGGACGAAGACACCTGTATTTGTATGCAATTGCTGTTGGTAGAGCTGAAAAGGAAGAGTGACAGAGTGCCACAAAATCACTACTTCCTAAGTACTGCGCATTCCAAACTATGGTTTGATGTTCAGTAATGTCTACAGCAGTAAGCTACATTCGCAGGTGGATTTAACTCCTCCAGGTTTTATTTTACTATAGTTCTCGTCAAATTAAAATACTTTTAAAAATGTCTTTGGTTATAAGGAAACCTGTTCTGGAGAGGAATATATATTCATTTCTGTCAAGCTATACCTAAGATTTATTTTTTTAAGACCTAATAGCTGCAGCCATATTTCCCTAGTGATAAAAAGAAATCCCCTTAGTAATCCCTACAAAATCCTAAAGGGCTAAAATGCAATGAAGAGGATTTCTAATGGTAAGTTATAAATCCTTCTAGAGAACATCTTGGTTTAAAATAATTTCAAAAAAAAAAAAAAAAGAATGCTTAGAAATTGAATAGTACTATTTAGAAATCCTTCAGCAATATCAAGGACACTCCAAAGAATTTCACATTCAGAGCTGAGAAGAGGAAATGAAGTTGTATTGGTGATGGTCATGGCCAGTAAGAAACTAAAGGTACCAGAGAAATACAACTGGACACTCTCAAAGTGTGACAGAGATCCACAGGGGCCATTCATTCCATCTACCCCAACTTCAGATACTCCTCTTCAGCAAGGATTGCAGGCAGAGATCTAAGCACCTCACAAGTCAACATATTCCTCAGGTTAATTAAGGAGAAATTTAGCTCAGTGTAGATGTTAACCTTTATAGAAGTTTTACTCTCTGGCACTCCAAGAGAGTAAGTTCTCTCTCTTCTATCTGGATGTGCTTCCAATATTTGATGGTAGCTGCTACTATTAATAACTTTCATAAATTGGATACCTATAGGGCCAGGCATGAAATTTAAATGAAGACATAAAGATAGAAGGTGTAAAACTTCAAGACAATGAGAGTGATATGCACTGTGGCAAACTTGAAGTAAGGTCAATGTCCCCGCTGACAGGGACAGCTGCTACTCATTCTCCACCCATGTGTGCTAATTTGGAAAGAATCACAACAAACCAGAGATCCCGATCATTGAGAATAAAATCCTCCCCTCTAAAAAAATGTCATGAATTAACCTGTATATTAAGACGTCACCTTTGATCCTCTTAAAGACATCCTTTAAGCTGAGACTTTAGAACACCATTAATATTTCAAAGCTATTTGTCATTTGATGTTGGAGAAGATAATCTGAAGTCTACATGTATTTAATTAAATAGAAATGGAAATCTTGAGACCCTTCATTGAGTTTCTACAGTTGGGGCCTGAAAGGCTAGAATGTTTTACATTGAATCAATGCTGGAAATTGAAGCAACAAATTCTGGGGGATGCAGATTACATCTCCAGGGAACATATTGTGTAAAAATCCTTCTGCCATATGACCTGAAGACATGATGAGCGCTTTGGACACTCTTCCCAGAAAGCCATACAAGTACGTAGCATTCGGCATATCATCTCTGAGATTCACCCATCCCCTTGAAGGGTATTCATTGTCTTCAAGTCTAAATACCCTTCAAAATAAAAATGATAATGATAATAAAAGCTAACACATATTAGGTACCGCACAGGGTTATTGTGAAGATTATAAGAGATAAGTGCACTTTTCTCAAGAGTTGTAAGAATGAAATAAGTCAATACATGTAAAATGTTTGAACTATGCATTATCTTAACTACCAAACCAACTTTCCAGTTTTAAGACAAATTTTTCTGAACAGAATTAGACTTACAGAAACTATGACAATAGTACAGAGGCCACACCCAGTTTCCCCTACCATGAATGTTTCCCATTAGTGTGGGACACTTGTTTTATTTAATGATTCCATATTGATACATTATTTTTAATTAAAGCCCACACTTTATTTACATTTCCTTAGTTTTTTCCCTAATGTCCCCTTTCTGTTCCATGATACCACCCAGGATACATTACCTTTAATCATCTTAACTCCTTAGGTTCCTTTTGGCTGTGACAATTTGTCAGACTTTCCTTGTTATTGATGACCTTGATGGTTTTGAGGAGTACTGGCCATATACTTTGTAGAACATCACTCAGTTTAGATTTATCTAAGGTCTTTCTCAAGATTAGACTGAGATTATGGATTTCAAAGAGGAAGACCACAGAGCCCAAGTATCATTTTCTTAATATGTCAAAGACACATACTATCAACATGGCATCACTGATGATGCTAACCTTAATCACCTGGCTACAGTATTGTTTGCCAGATTTACCTCTGTAAAGTTAATCTTTCCTCCTGCCGCCCCCCACCCATTTTCACACTGTTCACTTTAGAAGGAAGTCACTATGTACAACCTACCTTTAAAGAGTAGGAAGTTATGCCTTAGCTCCTTGAAGGTACAGCATCTAAATAAATTACTTGGAATTCTACATAGATTTGTCTATTTGTTCATTTGTTGACATCAGTATGAGTTCATGGATATTTATTTTATACTTTGGGTTATAACCCACTACCACTTTATTTTGTTTCCCCAGTTTTGTTCACTAGGAGCTCTTTCAGTTAGTGCCTGTGTCCCTTTGACCCCATCAGTGTAGGGTGTTTACTTTTTGTGTGTGCACTTGCTTGCTCTCTGATACTATAAGATGCCCCAGGCTTATCTTGTCCATTTTCTGCCCAGTCCCTGAATGAGACATTTCTGCAAGGAGCCCTGGATCCTTTTATTAGATCATAGTATTAGCAACGAAGATCTGGACGCTAAGTGTGCTCATCGTTACTGAAGGAACACTTTTATGTATTTATCCACTCGTATATATACATATTTAACCCATGCTCCTTTGGGATACACCTTTGTCAACTACAGTACATGTTTATGTACAATTTCCTTTACCTTTTGTTTTACAAACTCCACATATTTCCAAGACTACTTTTCAGTGTTGTTTTTCTCTACTCCTTTCCATGAGGTTGTTTCATATATTTTAATATGATTAGTTTTGTTGTTGTGTCACAGGCTACATTCATCTGGGATTCTCTTGACCTCTGAACTATTTTTTTTATATTTGCATACATTCAGGTTTATTCTTTGTTCTGTAAATTTCAGTGGGTTTTGACAAAAGCATAGTGTCATATACCCACAATTACAGTATCAGACAGAATCGTTTTACTGCTTTAAAAAAGTCCCCCATGCTTGATCTAGTCAGTCCTGAATCTCTGGCCACCAAAGATCTGGTAACTCTCTCTAAAGTTTTACTTTTGCCAGAATGCCATACAGTTGAAATCATGTATCATGTAGTCTTTCCATAATGGTGTCTTTCGCTTAGCTATACGCATTTAAGTTTCCTCATGTCTTTTCATGACTAAAAAGCTCACTTCGTTTTATGCTGAATAATATTCCACTGTACGGATATGCCATAATTTGTGCATTCACATATTGAAGTTGTTATAAACATCTACCTGCAGGTTTATGTGTGGACATAAACTTTCAAATCAGTTGGGTAATATCTAGAAGCATGATTGCTAGATCATGTAAGACTGTGGTTTAACTTTAAGATATTGTCAAACTGTCTTCCAAGTGGTTATACCAGTTTTTATTCTCACCAGCAACAAATTAGAATTCTATTTGCTCCACATCTTCGCCAGCAATTGTTATCGTCAGTTTTTAGGATTTAAGCCATTCTAATGGCTTGCTGTCCTTCACTGGGTGTTTGTTTTACATTTATTTTCACCCAGTCTGTGGTTTGTCTTTCCATCCTATTTTTTTTTTAAAGATTTTATTTATTTATTTGAGAGAGTGAGAATGAGAGAGAGCAAGCACATGAGAGGGGGGAGGGTCAGAGGGAGAAGCAGACTCCCCGCGGAGCAGGGAGCCCGACGCGGGACTCGATCCAGGGACTCCAGGATCATGACCTGAGCCGAAGGCAGTCGCTTAACCAACTGAGCCACCCAGGCGCCCTTTCCATCCTATTTTTAATAAAGTTTAGTTTATAAATCTTTTCTTTGGAGGAGCATACTTTTGGTGTTGTATTTTAAAACTTACCATCAAACCCAACTCAATCTAGATTTTATCCAAGTCTCCATTTTTCAACAATTATACACTCCTTTTTCTAGATGGCAAAATTGGGAGGTGAAAAATAACTAGGTCAAGTTCACAGAGCCTGAATTTCAACTCCGTTTGTCTAACCTCCAAACCCTATGTTCTTAGCATATATATGTGTTTTTATTTTTGAAAACTATGTCATTTAGTGTGAAGATTAAATGAGATAATGCATGGAAAGTATTCCGGGCATGTTGAGTACGATCTATCTTTCTATCTATTATGGTTATTGTTTTGGTTTTGCTGTTATTAATATTCTTCTTAGGCATGCTTACTATCTCATGTTTTGATTTCAGTGATAACCACACTAATTCAGAGTGAAACCTCCCTGGCTTATTGGACTAAAGACGTGGCACTAAACGTAAAGTAGTTTTATGCAGCTTTATATTGATATGATTAAATAATGCATACATCTGCGTGCCCTTCATTTCACAGATGAGCAATGATATATGGAACATCTAAGTAAAACTATAACTTTCTCCCTTATTAAGACACTTGAGCTAAGATCATTGAGAAGTCCCCATTTGATCTTTGGGGTCTCTTTTTCCTTACCACCTTCAAAAGAAAACATTTGGCATTTATTATTTAAAAGGCAGGTGCAATGGATTCTCTTATGAATGCAATAAATCACCAAAGACGGTTTGTGTACAAGGAGACTGGGAACATCCTGCAAGGCATGTTGTGAGGGGAAAGTGAAGCTGCTGCTGGTAATTTAAAATATTTTTTGATTTCTTGCTGTGTGTTAGACACAGTAACAAGAATTTAACACATATTACATTACTTAACCTCAGTTATTATAATTGAAAACCAGGAAACAGAGGCCCAGAAATATTAACTAAATTGTGTAGGGTCGGGCGCCTGGGTGGCTCAGTTGGTTAAGCGACTGCCTTCGGCTCAGGTCATGATCCTGGAGTCCCGGGATCGAGTCCCGCATCGGGCTCCCTGCTCGGTGGGGAGCCTGCTTCTCCCTCTGACCCTCCCCCCTCTCATGTGCTCTCTCATTCTCTCTCTCTCAAATAAATAAAATCTTTAAAAAAATAAAATAAAAAAAAAATAAATTGTATAGGGTCACACAGTGAGGAGGAATGACCTAAGGATTTGAGTTCTGGTCTCTCTGAACCCAGAGCCTTTTCTCTGAAGCACACAGCTCTTCTACCCAATGGAACTCATGTGGTTAAAAGGCTAGAGCTTCATCATGCCAAATTTCTTGTAAAGGGAAAGACATCAAAGCACTGAAGGCATTGGGTGGGAGAATTTTGAAATACTACCCCAAAAGTTGTACTTATGTCATGTGGCCAGGAGAGTGACAAAGCATCACAGCTTCTATTCATAGAGTTCAATTCCTAATCAGTTTAGTAACTAAGCTGTATTGGTCCCGGTATATTTGACTGTATTCTACAAATAACTAAAGGAAATGAGAAGGACGGACAGAAGTATCTGGACCATGCTGAATGCTAGTTGTCAATGTATGCTAAGGAAAGGACGGATAGCCGAGCAGATCTGTTCTAACAAGCTAATCCAAGAAATCAATGCTAATATGTTTAAATAGGAGAATCAGAATCAATTGAGAAACAGCTTCAGTCCATCCCAACGGTATAGCATAGTAGACACATACATACACAGCTAATGTTGGTAACAAGAGGACCTACTTTAAAGTTAACTCTTTTCTATATGTCATATGTTTTCTGTATAATAATACCCATCTGACATAAGGATGGACAAATGTCAAATACTTTTTTATTAAAGTCAAGGTTGAATTGATTCAATATTGGAAGAATGTGCTAAAGGCTCTTCTAAGCAAAGCTTTCTGGATGGCTCTGCTGGTCTCAAACATTTGCCCTGGGTATAATTCTTACACTGGAGGTTAATTATGCAGAAAGATGCGGTGTATGACTTTTCATAATTTACTGATCAAATAACCCTGAACATATAAGCTGGGCATCGCCTTGGCTGGGTGTGAGATTGATAGAATCACAAGATTAATTTCCCCTAAGATTTAATACCTCCCATACATCCAATATCCTCCCTTGCTTCATCCTGTAGGGAGTTTGGAGGTAGAAGAAGGGAAAGTAAAGGGAAAGTATCACTTTTGGCAAGGACACCCTGATTTCCTTCTGGAATATTACTTCTCTGAACTACATAGTGTCAAGCTACATTAATGAGCTCTCAAGAATTTTACTGTTAAGAATGATGCAAAAAGGAAAACAGCAAAAAGTGGTGGAGTCTTTTCATTCCGGAAGTGACAACCTGAAGAAATTGTGAACTAGATCCTACATCTTAAATCATGACCAGGTACTGATTTCTGTGCGTGTGTGTGTGTGTGTGTGTTTTCCTAAAAGCTGTTTTTAGGAAACATCTCCTTCAATTTTCCAAGCCTCCTGATAGTCATCCAGTAAATTCGTTTCCTACTTCTATTAGCTGGATTTGTCTTTTTTAAATTAACTGACAACAAAGTATTATAACGGATCATATCATGTAAAAGAATCAGGTACCTGTGTCTATTGAAGTGCAAAGAAACTGGTAACCTCACTAGGTTTATGTTCTATTTTTTCTCTGCCTAAAATGTCTTTTTTATAAATACCACCGTTAGAGAGTTACGTTTGTTAAATGCTAAAGAAGGTAACAGAGAGAATGTGGCATATCCTGAGAGCTTCTAAAGATGAGAGCTCCCCCTGTGGCTGGAATGGTGTGCTGCAAGCCCATTTAGCAGCTCCATGTTTACTTCAGCCATAGGGCTGGGTGTGCACAGGCAGAACCCATGAAAGAAAACAAAAAGAATGAAAGTTAACAGCAAATGAGATGGGCCATCCATTTTCTACCTAGTGCCACAAGCGATCAAACCAAAACATAAAGAAGATCATGTTGCTTCTCTACTAAAAACTTGTCAATGGCTCAGTGGCTGCCATTGCATTCAGAAGTGACCCCCAAGGCTCATGTGACTTGGCCTTTTATTTTCCCCTCTCCAATTTCATCTCTTGTCCCTCTCCTTCCCTTTCAGTGTGTTTTAACTACACTGATCTTTTTTTTTTTTTTTTTTTTTTTTTTTTAGTTCCTTAACAGGCCAAACTCTTTCCCTAATGGCTTCTGCCTTTGATTTTTCCTTGGACTTGTTCACCCACCCCTCACAGTTCCCTGTCTTTACATCACAGGTTCCTTCATCATGCTTTTGGTCTTGGATTGAATGTTCTCTCTTCATCCTATCCTATATAACCACCACTCTCCAGTTATTTCCTATCTCAGTGCTCATTAATTTACATTATAATGCTCATCGCAGTATCTATTTATTGGTTTAGAGTCTCTCCCATCTAGAATATAAGCTGGCATTCTGTCTACCTCAATCTTCACGGTATCCTTCGTGCCTAGAATGGTGACTAGCAAATTGTAATATGGAAGTAAATATTTTTAAATACTGAGATTCAGACAGATTCAGAGATAAGCATCATGAAAATAAAGGCATTAGTCAGTATGTTCAGAATCTGCTCTCTTTGTCACATCTTTCAAGCCAGGAAAATTACTTAGTAGTTGAGAATAGCATACAGAAAATATACTTTGTAAGCAAAAATTACATGCTATACCTACATCTAAAGGTCATATTCCAAGATGGCCACATTGATTCTTACCACCTGGTATTCGTGCTCTTGTTAAGTCCTCTCCCACACTGAGTCAATCTAACCTGCACAACCAGTAAGATACTGCAGAAATAGTGGTGTGTGATTTCCAAGGCTATGTTATAAAATCTAAAGCTATGAGTGCCTTGCTCTCCCTTGGACCCTGTGCTTTGAGGGAAGCTAGCTGCCATGTTGTGGAAAGACTCCAGCAGCCCCATGGAGAGGGCCAAGTGGTAAGGAACTAAGACCTTTTTTGAATAGCCATCATCAACTTGCTGGTCGGGTATGTGGGTTATTTCAGAATGGGGTCCTCCAGCCCTAGGCACTATTTTGTCTACAATCTCATGAGACACGCTGAACTAGAAATACATAATTCAGTCCTGGATTTCCAACCCACAGAAATGGTGAAACAATTAACGTTTGTTGTTCCTTTAGCATCTAAGTTTCAGGGTGATTTGTTATGCAGCAATAGCTAACCAATATACTATCTCACAGAATCTGGAACATAATAAATATTACAAAAACAGTCACTAGCAGCAGCTAGTAGCAGCAACAGCAGGGTAGCTACCTAAATGGGATTAGAGAAGAATAGACACATATGCACAGAGAGGGAGTTCTGGGCATTTATTGTCCTGCTGAGCCCTGGGGAGCTGTGACATTATGTACTGGACATCTTAAAAGTGATGGCTAAAGGGTAGATACAGTTGACAATAGAAAAATGAAAGAAAACAAAAAGAAGTGAAAGTGAAGACATTAGTCAGTATGCAAAGCTGATCACAAAAGTGCCTAATTAATGTGTGTTAATGCTGATGATCTTGCTGATAATACCTGGGCTCTCAGGATGGTCCCCTGAGTTGTCATCTATATAGATCACTTTTCTTTTAGAGAAAAGACCTTAAAAATGAAGACCTGTGACAAGCTTAGTTTTCCTGACTTGAGTCAAGATACTTGTGACAAAGTCTTCTAAGTTAGTTTTAATTTCTTCAGGTTCTGATAACGGAATCACACTTCTAAGGTAAAACAAATGGAAGGTGTTAAATAATAGGCAATTCTTCCAAAATAGGACTTGGTGGTAATAGGAGAGAGAGTTCCAATTATTTTTCTCCCTTTCTTTTTCTCTCAAGTGCAAGCTCTTTACAGATCCAAGGCAGCCAAATGAAAAACTAAATAGATATTTGTGATGAACTTTGGTGCTTTCAAATCATCTTTAAGTCGATACTTAGGGAAAAAATTAAAACTGATGTATATGGGTTTAAAAGACAGGCCCAGAATTTACTAGAGGTTTCATGTCCATTAATTTGGACTATGTATTCTTGAATTTCAGTCTGAGACAATAAATTAGATATAAATTGTATTGATTTTTATATTTTTTGCTATAGTTGTTTCTGTATTATGAAACAAGAATATGCAGTTCTCCAACACCACAAACATGAACAACATAGACCAAAAAAAAGTCTTCAAGATGTTGCACTTTTTACTGATACAATGAAAATATTTCAACAATTCCAGAAATGAAACATATTACTGCAATTCTGAATCAATGTGTGAACACTGGAAGCCAGAAACTCAGGGGCTGAGACGGCAGAGAACAGATGTATAATACCACATGTGGGAGATGGCAAATAAACTGGCTAAGAAGAAGGGACAATGACAATATGATGTGTTACCCTCTTAACTTAATTGTCTATGAGAATCACAGCATTTCTGTGTTGCTTCCCATTTGCTATGAAACCACATTATCTAGTTTTTGTGTAACAGTCTTGGAAAATTACTACATGATGGAATATTCTGGATGGAGGGCTAAGCATGTTCCAGGCTGTATTCGTTTTCTCTTGCTGCATAACAAATCACCACAAACACAGTGGTTTAAAACACTTTATCATCTCTCAGTTTCTGTGTGTCAGGAGGCTGGCGCATTTCAGCTGGGTCCTCCACTCAGGGTCTCTCACAGCTGAAATCAAGGTACTGGCTGTCCTTATCCTCATTTGGAAGCTTGACTAGGCAAAGATCTGCTATGAATCACCCTCAAGTTGCTGACAGAACTCATTTCCTTACAGCTGTATGTTTGAGGTCCCACCCTTTTTTTCCTACATGCTGGTTGAGGACCTCAGCATCCAGAGGTCACTCTCAGGCCCTATCCATTAAATGGCATAAAAAGTAGGAGGTGTCTCTGCAGCTTTGAATTTCTCCGATTTTTCTGTCAATGACCCTTAGACTCTCTTTTAAAGGGTCACCTGATGAGATAAGTTTCAGTCATATTCAAGAGCAAGAGATTCTTCAGGGCATGAACACCGGGGAGTGGGGATCTGGGGAGCCATCTTTCAACTATGGTTACCACAAAGGCAGACAGGTTGAAGGGCATTTTGCACAGAAGGGCAGCACATGTGTAGGCACGTGCCTGCAACCAGGAGAGTCGCCTTGCTTCTTTTTCCCCGCAGGGAGATGAGCTCCCTGGGACACTGAAAGATAGGGGTTATGACATTGTTTAGGGAGAACAGACACAGCTTTATTCTCCAAACAAGAATGTGACCTTGCTGTGGCTGAGCTCAGCTCAAGAGGCAGCCATTCCCTAAATGAAAGGATTCCAATTATCTGAGTAGGTTCTCCTGATCCGTGACTTGAGTGACTACAAAAGGCAGGGTGCAGAAAAGATTCAGGTCTTCTGTCAAATCTGGCAGGACGCCACCTTCACAGAAAGTGTTCTCTCAGACTGTGGACCAAGAAAGGACTCGGGGTCAAGAGAAAAACTGTGCCCAGATATATTGCCCTGATTCTGCTTGCTATTACCACCTTGCCGGTTACACCATTGAGCCAATCAACATGGTGGGCTCTAATGTTTTAAATACATGGTGGGCTCTACTGAGGCTACAAGTGACTGAAATAAAATGACCAGGTTTGTACTGGTGCACAGGTCCCAGAGAGAT
Source organism: Mirounga leonina (assembly GCF_011800145.1). NCBI lineage: Eukaryota > Metazoa > Chordata > Mammalia > Carnivora > Phocidae > Mirounga > Mirounga leonina. The sequence continues at coordinate 24,057,186 of NW_023270855.1, forward strand.
AAACGGAATAGCTCCCAAGCTTTATATCTTCTACCCAGCAGTGACTGGCAAGTTGTATCTTACTATGGAAAATGTTTTAAGATTAAAAAAATTGATAATAATTCCATCTTTTCTTTTCCCATACAGCTAAAAATAAAAACAGGTAGTGTTTATATTAAAGTGAGTATGAAGTCTACTGTTATTCCATTGCTACCTGGAGAGACTACCTTTCCAAGTGCCAAAATTATAGAATGCAATGGGTGATAAAATTAGGTGTTATTTACTAGCTGTATGACTTGAATAAGCACCTTTTTTCTCTTAATCTCTTCTTTACAATGGGATGAATAAGAGTGCCTAACTTGAGAGTTGTGATCATCAAATGAGATCTGCATTATGCCTGGCATACAGCAAGAGATTTGTAATTACTCCTATTACTGCTACTGTTAGTACTATCAGAATAAAGTTTTTTATGGAATTGTTATTGTTGTAAAACTATGACAACCAATTGCTTATGGGTTCCCAATTGGTAGTTCTTAAAGCTTAGTGTGTATCAGAATCACCTAGATGGCTCTACTACATATAGCCTGCTGGGAACCTACTTCCACAGTTTTGGATTCAGCAAGTCTGGGGTGGTGCCCGAGAATTAGCATGACACGCTCATGATCACAGTCTATTCTATGAAGTAGGGCAGTAAGAAAAAAAGGCAATCCAAATGGTAATGACATTCTACTGCATAGGCAACCCTGTAACACATGATCATATTTTCCACTATTATGAGTTTATCTGATGGTTTATAGAAACAGAACCAGTTTTAATTAACTGTGACATTTTAATATTATTTATTTTGGAAAACACAAAGAAAGCATAATGTATAGGATCTTGGACCCCTGCTTGAAGAATAGGAAAGTTTTAGACAACAGTAAATTTATGGCTCTTGATTACCAGGAAGTCACCCGATATTAGTCACTAGTGAGCAGTATCTTCAACTTTTTGCTAATATGGGGCTGAAAATACCTGTTTTCTGAAAACCATTAATCATGCAGGTTGGTAACACTCAGGATAGTCTTTATCATGCATCTTAGTATTAACCTTGACCATAAACCTTTAATTTATTGCATACTATGCACACAAAATTTATGGATTTTGTTGATGTTAAACTAGTATTGATGTAGCCCAAGTCGGTCCAATGAGATACAATGTCAGCATTGTGTTTGGAACCATTGAAAAAAAGTAGTTCTCCTGGACTCAAGGTAATTAAGGTGATAGGATGTAAATCAGGAACTGGGGGTGGGGGTGGGGGTGGGGGGTAGCTCTCTTGTCTTCACACAGAAAGACCTTGCCAGACAACAAGACCAACTCAGAGGACAGCAGAGCTTAGAAATAGGAGTATGATTAATGATGATGTTGAACAATTGGATCCATCTGTGCCTGAAGACACATTTTTTTCATATATATGAATCAATAAATCCTTTTTTTTTGCATAAATCAATTTAAGCTGACTTTTCAATCTGAGACTGAAAGAGCCCTTAATAGTATCATTTGGAAATTGTTGTATTTTTATAAAACATGAGTAACTTATTATCAACACATATTTTATAGCATTTCATGACAAATCAGAGACATAGTAAAGAGAAGAAACCTTAACATTTATTTTATGTTAAGGCTGTCAACCAGCTATTATCTGTCATTGGTTGTCATAATACATTTTTTTCCAATAAAGTATCATCTTCTTTACATTGACAGAGAAGTAAATTCAAACAGCCATTATCCTACTCCTTTAACACTCAGCATATCTCTTTCTTATCTCATCATGTTAGACATAGTTTAAACCCTGCCCAAATTTCTTTACTATTCACCAAAGATGGTTGGTTACATCTGCAGTTTTAAATTAAAACACAGAACAAAGAATGGAAATATGTAAAATCACTCCAGTCTCCATGTGGCATGTGGAATGATGAGGAAATTTTAGACCATGCCCTTCATCATATGGTTGCTTGTCAAGATGGCCACCTTCTCACATCCACTGCAAAGGATTCCAAAGCATTGTAGCCACAGAATGTTTTTGCATGTTTCCAGAAAATTCGATTTAACTGAAGAGAAAATCTGAACAATACCTAACTTTTCCCCTTTCTCCAGGTTAGTATTTTGCTGCCTAATATTTTGTTATTCATGTGAGCGGGACTAATTCTAGGAATAATTGCTCTTTTTTCTCTTTATATATGCTTAAACAGTAATTTTATTTTTTTCTGGCACACAGCTTGTAGTAGTTTGTATTTCATTATAATCTGTTCCTTTGAAATTCACTTCAATTACTAACAAATATAGTGGTTTGAAGAAAAGATTATCTAGAGACACTTTCCAGTCTCTATAGTCTAATGCCAGGCTAGGTTCCCCTTTGCCTGATGATAGCAACATAAGCTACCGTTACTGATGGAACTGCCCAAAATGTGTGCTTTAAGTATCCACTTCTTACAGATGTAGCCAGTGGGACTCAGAGATGATGTGTCTTGCCCAGAGTTGCAGAGCCCTGATGGACTCCCAGCCCGATGTTCTTTTCCATTTCCTATACTCCTTCATGGTCATTTACCTCTTCACAAGGCTTTGAGGACAAGTCTAGAATATCACAGGTGATACTAGCTGTGTGAAAAGGGGCTGTGAAATGAACACAGCCAGAGCCCCGATCCTTGCAATGATTTCCATTGGGTTTATCGACTAAGAGTTTCAGCTCATAAAGTACAAACCCTTGTTATTGAACTGATTTTAATCATCTCAGGAAGAGGGTGATATCTAAAAGTCACCCGTATCTTACAGAATAAGTTAAAAGAAATCCTCTGTCACATAATCCTTGCACTGCAATGTTATTAAATCATGGTTCATTTTTTTGGGCTTACCTAAGTTACGGAATCCCCACACATGACATACAAGGTCAGTTTTATCCTGTATGTGGAAGTGCAATTGACCAATCTACTTTATAATTCTGTAATAGGATATGATTTGCTAAATGGGAATAGTTATGCTTGAAGTGAAGGGAAAAAAAGGAAGTGAGTTTACAGGGCATCTGGGAGTCCAAATGATACAATGGAAACAGGCTCTCAACCAGGAAACTGTAGATCTTAGTTATCTCATAGATAAGTCATTAACTCACTGGATGACCTTGAACAAATCACTTCAGTCTGAACATTTCAGTTTGCTCATAAGGGAGTTGGAAGTTTACCACTGAAATCAAACTCTCTACAGAGAGCTTGTTAGAGGGAATGTAGTGGACATCTGGACATCTGTCTTGTTGCTTTAACTTTGTCCTTTTGTCTGGGATCTACCTCTTTTTCACTTCATGTTAGTCCCAGAGGCTGCCAGTCCCAATTACAGATTGCCTGCCCCAGTGATGGCACATGATTCAAGATCCCATCTGTCAGAGTGTCTCTCACCCTGTAGACACAATTACTGGTTCAGAAATGAGCAATATCATGAAAGAGAGATAACCAGAGTCACTTTTGGAATTCATATGGTTGTAGGGGATGGAGAAATGGACTGATTTTTCTGGGATTGCTACCTGTAATTCCAGGTGAAATGGGGCCTTCCCATGACCTTCTTTGATACCAGGTGAAAAGACACTGTATAAGAATTAAGCCAACCCAGAGGAAAGTAGCAATGAAAAATATAAAAAGAGAGACAGAGTCCAGGTTTTATCTTTGGTACCTCTGGATACAGCTATACCTGAGGACATATGACTTCCCAAAACATAATCCAACAAGCTCCCTTTCTTCATTTAAGATAATTTGAATAGAGGATGCCTGGGTGGCTCAGTTGGTTAAGCGACTGCCTTCGGCTCAGGTCATGATCCTGGAGTCCCAGGATCGAGTCCCGCATCGGGCTCCCTGCTCGGCAGGGAGTCTGCTTCCCTCTCTGAACCTCCCTCCTCTCATGCTATCTCTTTCTCTCTCTCAAAAAAAAAAAAAATCTTTAAAAAAAAAAAGATAATTTGAATAGATACTGATTGAATTTTTATTAATATCTCCAAAAATTATGTTATTTAATCTCCAGAACTGAATACTATACTGCAATTAAGTAGATGCTCATTAAATATGTGTTGGTAAATTGAATATGTGTTACGAATGGTTCTAGGAAATGTATGTTCAATATGTAAGTCTATATTGTTAAGAAACATGAAGATTTTTAAAGACTAATCACCATTCATTCATTCAATGAATATTTATTGGACAACTTTTACATGCTAAGCCCTGAGGATGCAGTACTGAACAAGAGAGACAAAAATTCCTGCACCCACTGAGCTAACATTCTAGCAAAACTTGAGTTACATTATATTTAATTACATGTAATTGAAGGTTTGGGAACATTCAATCCACTATATTCAGGAGCAATTAAACCCAGCATACAAAATAATAATATATAACTTACAGATCTTAGTTCTCCAAATACTTTTCTTTCACCAGTGAATTTGAAATCAAGTGTACCATCAAAGCCTGAAGGTACTATATTTGTTAAGTTTTTAAACAAGAGCTCTTGCTTGCTGTTTTGACAAAGATATATTTATGCCTTGTCTGATCGTACATTTCTGTAAAATAATTTTAAGTAGTCCCTGTCAACTAAAGTTAGATTTAATACAACCACCCTGACAGCAATTATTTTTAAAAAGGCACTGACATTTCCTTCTTTATAATTAGATGTTGCCACTGATATGGAGAATAAAGACACCATGGTCCTGAATGTCAATTGTTGCCTGATGCCATGCTCATTGCATTCCTTCAATCTCAAAGGAGCTTGTCCTTCTGATTAAACTGTCATAGAACGTACTAGGTAAAAGTCAGGTAATTCCAAAAGATATACCTGATCTGATGAAAGCATATAATCCATACCATACCCACTTAGTTCTCCTAAATTTTATCATTTTGTTGTTAAGAAAAGCAATACAGTATGCTACGGGAAACATTTTAGCAGAGCATAAATGTTCTATTTATGGGCTATGGAATTTTTCATGCACTGTGCTGGCAAATCATTCTAAATAAACCAGAGTGTTGGCAATACCTAACATAGTAAATTATCACACATTTTCTTCAGTTGGTGCCTATATATATTCACCAATTACTGCTGGGGTATAAAGCTTGATTCCAGGCCTTGTAGAAGAAAGAGAGAAGCAACATATGGTGAATCTGTGATAGGATATCTGATATATTGGGCATTCACTATGCTTTCTTGTCTAGCAGTTCTTTCTGCACTTACTCCTAGTGATGAAATACCTCTTTCTTCTCTGAAATCCATTCCACACAGCTGGCTGGAGTTCTAACTTCCCCAGCTAGAGATTTGGTACTATGGTTGGCTCTGATCAAATGATCCAACCTGTGTGGCCAAAGTGATTGGTTCATTTGCTGGTAAATGACACAAACTGAAACAAAGTTCTTCTTAGAAAAGTTCTGAAGAGGGTACAGGGCATGGTTACTCAGCAGGGATTGATGGTGGCCGTCTTGACCACCAGGTTGAAAAAGCCTGTTTGTGAGATGGACAGAGACACGGAGTGCTGAAAACAGCAGGTGTAACACCTGGTTCCAATCATACAGGAAATGTAACATAGGAAAACAGAAGTAGGAGGAGGAATGAAAGACAGAAATTTCACCACATCATTTTTGCTCCCCGTATGTAACTACACTCTGGGTCTTTGAAAATATTGAGGTAACAAACCTCCCTTTGTTTTTTCCTTAAATTAACACGAACTGCATTTCCTCGGCTAAAATAACAGTGACTGTACATTGGGAAACTGACGTGTCAGTACAAATACAGACCCGCGGAAGTATCATCCAAACTGACTGACTGATTTATACATTGACTGTCTGCAAGATTCATTCACCCATTCAAATACTGCCAAGCACCTACCATGTTCCAGGCACTTGGGAGAATAAAGATAAGTAAGACCCAAGCCCTTCAGAAGTTCCTTGTTGAGAGGGAAAGGTAAACACACCAAAAAGCTATTCTAATGTGACATGATGACAGCATTAATTGCAGTGTGAGAATTGAGGATCTGATGAGAATATTCTTGGAAGCTGAGGCAATTAGGGAATGGTTCCAGGAGAAAAGAGTGCAGAACAATTAACTAAACTCCAGTTACCCACTGATAGGATAAATGCATTACTGTTTTACCCCTTTTGAGAGCCTGGGGGAAGTATTAAGTTATGCAGAACAAAGGAATGTCTGGGCCTGGTGAGAACTGTTCACACACAGCTGAGAAGGTCAGAACCAGGTCCCTGATTCTTGACCAGCTTCTACCTTGCCCTTGTTGGAGGATCATTTTTTTCCCCAAACCTCAGCTCTTTGATGTATAACCCACCTTCTAAGAACCATGATGTTTCTGAAATCCCATGTATTTCTGGTGCTATTTGAACCATAGGAAGAGAGAAAAAATACATATTTTTTATCTTTGAGTGGCAGAGTGACTTGGGTGCAAGACATTTTTATAGCAGTAGATTCCAGCCATAAACATTTATTGAGCATCTACTACTTCCCAGGATCAGTGCTAGGAGCTAAAGGGAACTACAAAACACATAACATATGGATCTGTGGGGAGAGACATGGGGGAAAAAAAAGTATTATATGATAATGACCTCAGTGCAAAGTAGGAATCTCTATGGCTTGATACAGTTAAACACAACATGATCATTCTGGGCATGGCTTGGAGTAAGGTTTCTCAACCTTGGCAATACTGACATCTGGGACCAGATGATTTATTGCTGTGTGGGGCTGTCTCGTACATCGGAGAATGCAGTACAGCATCTCTGGCCTCTACCCACAAGTGCCAGTAGCATCCTCAGTTATGACAACTAACAATGCCTCCAGTTGTCAAATCTTCCTTGGGGGTTGGGGGGTGGTGGGCAAATCACCTCTGGTTGAGAACTACTGGTCTCGAGGTACTAATATTTGAAAATGGAAAGATCATATCTGGAATTCCAGTTAAGAAACAGTAATAAGCATCTCTATATAAGACATTCCCAAACTCTATTTAACGAAAATGTTAACAAGTCCAGATGTTTGTGTACTGTGCAGTGTACTGAGACTAGAGGAGTAAATAAGAACAAGAAGCCTTATGTTACATGTTCCCAGGGCATGAACTTCCCCTTGAGGATTTAGAAGAAATTAAGCAATTTAGGTAGTCATTCAGAGCACCCATATTTATATTTAAGTAAATGCACATGCATTACAGGGTAAACCCAATTTTAGTAGAAACTCAAAAGAACATTTCCAAATGCTGTGGGCTATTTCAGGCTATAGTCCCAACCCCTTCAAACACATCCTCGTCCTCCTCTGCCATCAAGAGAACATTGGAGGGTGCCTGGGTGGCTCAGTTGGTTAAGCGACTGCCTTCAACTCAGGTCAGGATCCCAGAGTCCTGGGATCAAGTCCCACATCAGGCTCCTGGCTCAGTGGGGAGCCTGCTTCTCCCTCTCACCCTCTCCCCTCTCATGCTGTTTCTCTCTCTCTCTCTCTCAAATAAATAAATTAATTAAATTAAATCTTCAAAAAAAAAAAAAAAAGAGAGAACATTGGAAAAGCACATGAGGGCCCAGACATAGATTAATATACAGGGAACACATGCACTTTAAATAGGATTTTGGGAAATGAAGTGGCTGGACTCAAAGAGCGACTATTGCAGAGAAAGCTGGTAGAAGACAATTACCACTATTGATGATGATAGTGGTGATGAAGATGACTGATGATGATGATGATGTTGATGTTGATGACGATGACGACAAAGCCACACCTGTAATGAATACTTGATATGTGTAAGTCTCTGTACTATGCACTTTACATTTAAGACCTCACACCCTATGGGACAGCTACTGTTGTCACTATCATTTTAAAGCAGAGCAAGTAAAGTTTTCATACACTGAAGTACTTTGCCCCTGGTTGCAAAGCTAGCATATTAGTTTCCTAGGGCTGTCATAACGAATGACCACAAACTGGGTGACTTAACACATTTATTCTTTCATACTTCTGGAAGCTAAAAGTCTGAATCAAGTTGTTGGTAGGACCATGCTCCCTCCAAAGGCTCTTGGGAGGAATCCTCTATTGCCTCTTTCTAGCTTCTGGTGGTTGCCAACAATCTTTGTCATCCCTTGGCTTGTAGCTGCATCACTCCAATATCTGCCTCCATCTTTACATGGCCTTCTTGTGTGTGTGTTGTGTGTGTGTGTGTGTGTGTGTGTGTAACTCCAAACTGTCTTCTCCTTTTCATGACACCCTTTAGTCAATGGATTTACGAGCCACATCTAATCCAGTATGACCTCATCTTAATTTGATTACATCTGCAAAGACTTTTTCCTAATAAAATCTCATTCACAGATACTGGGGGCTAGGACTTCAATGTATCTTTCGGGAGGACACAATTTAAACCACTACAACAAGAAAAGGACATAAGCAGATCTCCCACTCAAGATCCATCTGCATCCTCTACCCATAAGCTCTATTATTTAACAAGCATTTTTTTTATTAAGAAACATGAACTGTGTGCTAGATAATCTTTTAAGTGTGCTTTAAGGATTCATTCTGTTAAATCTCCTAACAAGCGCTAGTATTACCCCCACTGTACATAAAATGTATCTGAGGCACAGAGTTACAAAATTTAACTAAGGTCTCTCAAGTCTGGCTCTTACCCACTCTGCCATCCTGACTTCCCCATTGGCACAGTGAGTTATAAATTACAATCAAAACCCCTGAGACATAACTGGAGATCATTGCAGGTAAATAATATATTTGCAAAATGTGATAAAAGAGTGTCTAGGTACATGGGATTTATGGCTGACACCCATCAAAACTTACCCATTTTGGTTTTTTTAGCTCAGTTAACCTATAAGATGACTCTTAGTTTTGACCACCTTGTTACCATTTTTTAAAAGTAGCATCACTTTGTTAAAGAGAATTTGAAGAGTAAATGTATTGAGTACTATCAGAGTCTACCCATGTTTTCCCATTCAAAAATAATACTCTTGAATTGTTTATTACTCTGTTTTATTACCTTGTTTTTACTACTTTGTTTATTAATTCTAACGCAATCTCAATCCTGATAAAGAAATTAGCTGTATTAGCTAAAAATGACAAGCTTGTTTCTTGAAACAGACTCCTCATGTTGTATCATTTTTGGAAATGATTCACTTCTAGTTTTACAATTTCAAACTGATTTATTGCATACAACTATCCTTCATCCCTGAAGAATACCTTAAGTGGATATTATGTGGCAAAAAAAAAAAAAAAAGAAATCATACTGCTTGATCAGATGATTTAATTTTTTTGAGTGCAATGTATCTTTGATAATGATAGCACAGGATTTACTGTTTAATCAACTGACATCAAGTCTGCTATTAGTGTATCTGTAGAGATAATGCTCTAGTTAGTCTTTTTTTCATAGTGGTTGAAGAGTTTCAATTTGTATAATGACATAATCTAAGTGGAAAAAGCAAAGGTGACTCCCATTTAATGATATTTTAGCCACCAGGGTAGGCTGGATTATTATTCCCAATGCCTCACTTTCTCCTTGCAATAAATTGTACATGCCCTTTGTCATGTAACTTGGTAGTGAGTCCCCTTATTGGAGGCAGAGTATGCATCTCTATCTTATTGACTTTGAGCTTGACCATGTAACTTGTTTTACACTGGGCAGAAGTGATAGCATTTCAATTCTAAGTCATGGTTTTAAGAAGCATTGCAAGATTCCACTAGTTCTCTTGAACTTTAGCCCTTTGCCACGGGAAGAATATACCCCAAAGAGATAACAATCTCTTGGGGTATACACACAAAGCCACAGTGAACCTGACACAAAGCCTGAAATATAGCCTATCACTACCAAATTTAGCCAAGCTCAACTGAATCACAATGAAAGGTAAACCCTTGAACATATCAATAAATATTTGCAGTCATAAGAAACTGGGATTGATTGTTACACAGTGTTAGAAGAGAGACCTGGCTAATACACCTACCATATACAACAGATACAGAGAAGTTCTATTCCCTTTTTTTGCAACCCAACTCTAAAGCCTAGGTAACCTGAGAAACTTGGGAAAAACAGAATTTTTGTAAATAAAATCATTTTTTCCTATTGACTCATAATCATTTCAGAGATGTTTTTGCCTGAGGGAAAAATGCTGTCTTCGAAATAATAATGAAAGCCACACTCTTAAGAATGCAGCATACTCAACAAATATAACCCTGCCTAAGTCCCTATCCTTGACAATGCAAGAAACTATTGAGAATCACTTCATGCTGAAGGAAGAAGTCTCATTGGAAGAAGACATAGTCTGGTTTTTTGTTTTCTGGCTGTTTGGTTAAGTTTTAAAGTAACTGTTTTGGACACGTTTTCTTTCCTTAATTCTATTTAACTTGCTCTTTCCTTTCTTGACAGTTTTGTTGAAAATGTTGAAGTTAGAACACAATGCTTTGCAATCTCTTTAACTTGACATCTTAAAAAAACCCTTTCTAATACAAAAGTAATTTATATTTGAATGAAAGGGATGTATATAAAATAAAAATAAGGTATCTCTCTTCTAGCAGATCCCACTCCCCAAGCACCATAGTTAATAGCATGATATGTAGAGTTAAGACTTCTCCAAATTCTCTGTTATCCTGACAAACACTAATGTTTATTTTTTATTTAGGAGCAAGAGGTAGGTCCTGTGGCTGATTCCTCATACTTAAAACACTTCAATGGCTTCTCATTCCCCATGAGATAAAGCTCAACATCTTTAATGAGGCTTAAGAAGCCCTGAATGGTTTGTCTACACCTACCATCTCATCCCAAAGATACTCTCTACTATATTTTGTACTATTTGCTTTTCAGCCATCCTGGACCTCTCTGGGCACATTTCTACACTCTGTTCCCTCTGTTCAACTATACCACAGGCTCCTCCATCCCTGAGTTAACTCCTTGTCAAGTATCAGGTCTCAGATGATCCATCGTGCCCTCCAGAATATCTTTTATTTCCTTAGACTAGATAAAGCCCCCGATATGCTTTTAAAGCCTCCTTTTCTTCCCTACTAAAATATTCACTATAATTTTAATCACATTTTTTTATTTTTCCAGCTTTTATCAAAGTATAATTGATAAATAAAACTGTAATATATTTAAAATGGACAATAGGATTATGTGATATATGTGTACATTGTACGATTCCCACAATCAAGTTATTTAACGCATCCATCACCTCACAAAGTTACTTTTCTTTTTCTTTTGGTAAGAATGCTTAACATAGTTTTTTTGGCAAATTTCAAGTATACAATACAGTATTATTAGTGATAGTCATTGTGCTATGTATTAGACCCTCAGAACTTACTCTTCTTATAATCAAAAGACATGTGCCTACTTTTAATTGTAGTGATCTCCATGAGAAAAGGAGCTTTGTTGCTTATTCCCTTAAAGCCCCTGCATATGGCACATAGTAGTCACTCAAATAGTTGTTGGGCTAGCGTGACACAATTCTCATAGCTCAGAAAACAAATACTTAGGAATTAAAGTTAATGATACATTTATGCAGGGCTTTGGGAACAAAAGGGAGACCAAAGCAAAGGAGAGAAACCAAGAACATGGAAGGAAGCCTTACAATTGAGAATTCACCTAATCGTTGAGTCAAAAAGCAGCAAGTAATTCATTCAGTGGCTATTATGACTGAGGAGATTACTCCAATACTATCAAATCAGGTCCTGGATAATGACTACATCAATCAGGACCCCTAAATTGCCCATGGTGAAAACCAAGTGCCCATTATCATTTGGCTTAGGGTCCTATGAGTATTTGCCTCCAACCTGCATAATGTAAAGTTTCCCTGTCATGTTGGGACTTTAAGCCAGGTTTTGGCCCACTGAAAAAAATTCTTCTCTCCCTTTCTTTGATTTTACTGTCTTTGCTGTAATAAAAAACGATCTGTGGCAACTACAGGATTAGGCTGCTCTGATAAGTCCAACTTACTAATATGGAACTTGACCTAGCCATAGGATTTCCCCAGAGACTTCACTCTATATCAGTTCTACAACAACACTAAAGCCAAATGAATAGAGACACAAAGACTAAAATAACTGGGTGCAATTTTGGCTTAGCGTCTTTAGCGAAGCCACAAGTTTTAGCTTCAACTTACCTATGCAGGTGATTCATTTTATTTTGATGATAACCATGGTTTTTCACTGCTTGAACAGGCTAATAAATGCTTCCATGATAATAGTCCTATGTGTCTTGGGGGAAACACTTCTAATGTCTAAATTAATGATACATGCTACCCTGAGTATGTACTCAGCTCTTTGCCTAGTTGGGGATTCCAAAGGAGGGATATTAAAAGAGAAAGTACACTATATGGATAAAAAAAAAGTAGTATAACGTGTTTTCCAATGAACAGAACAACCGAACAAAAGAAACTAAAAACAAGATAGACACACTATACACTAATCACAAAACAATATTCACCAGGCCCTTCTCTAAATGCAGTGTGAGGACCACTCACATGGGATTTCCCCTAGGGCATGTTTGAAGTCCACACCTCACACTGGCTGAAACCAAGGTTTTGAATTCAACCTGCTAGGCTATGGGTTTTTAAGGTCTCTAAAACACTAGAGTACTGCAATATGGGCAGTATCTGAAAGTACTAGGGTGTCAATGTGAAGTGAGAGGTATTTGTTAAAACTGTGTCTTGGGATAGATACTTTATTGTATTCAAACTCTGGCCTCACTCAAAGTTCATATTACTTTGTTTGAGGAAGCCCCCTATACATATTAAATTAGGAATCAATGAAAAATTTATATTTTCCTGGCTCAAAAAGATACATTAAAATATATGTTAACAGCTCCTGTGGTGAATTTCCTATTCTGCTCTCACAAACCTCTTCCAACTCATTTAGGGTGGCAGACTTTAAGTGGGCACTTTTCCCAGCTCAATAGTTTGTCTTCAGAAAACAAAACTCATAAAAATCAAGTTCAGATGGAGAGTGGCAGTGTCTTCAGGAAATATTTGCAAATGCTCTCCTAATGACATGCTGGTATCACTTAAACCTTATCGAAAAGTGTGGCCAGCCTCCCCATATCAGAAAGACTGCCAAGCTGTAATGTAGTGAATCCTAGATAAGCTATGATTTAATTAATCATTTATTTCACTATAGTATAATGTATCCATAAAAGAAACTTTTGATGACTGACAATGAATACTGAAGGAAAAAAAAAAAAAAATGTCAGAATTTTTTAGTATCTCTCTTTCTGACACCATTCAAAGGAGAGAGCAGGTTGATTCCATCCAATAGCAGTTCTTTTGACAGGATCTCCTTCAAGTGGAGAAGGAATTCATCCGACCCCTGGAGCCTGATACAAACATCTCTGAAGTTCACCAGCTTCCTTCGTTCTTATTCATTCTCACCAAGCAACCTTCTCCTCTGTAAATGGGTCTCCAAACTTCACTCACATGCCAGGAGAAATTCCTAGTGTAGATGACCAAGAACACCAATGATGCCAATAAGAATTACAGAAGGAACAAGAGCAATAGCAATGGCAGCTCACTTTGTGCCAGACCCTTGTCCTGCATTGTCTCATTTGATATTCAAAACCTCCCTCTGAGGGAGGTATAATTATTACCCTCACTTTAGAGATGAAGAAACTGAGGCTCAGAGAGATTAAATAATTTGAATGAAGGGGATAGCCACAAAATAATTAAGTGGGCCAGCCATCATTTACGATATTTTTATCTGAATATAAAATTTACCTTCTCTAATTTTATTTTCTTTCCCTTAATAGAGTACCTGTTGTGGGCTCATTTTGTGAACTTCTACAGGGCCAGTGTTGGGAGTGAGACAGTGAGACACTCTCAATGAGGCCATGAAATCAGGGTTTTGGACAGGGCTATGAGTGGGCAGCCATATTTAAATATGCCAAAGGGTAACTGAAATGGTTTGCCAATCCGGAGCTGGTATTTAAACTGGGAGTACAGAGCCAGGAATTTATGAAATAGAGCTAATAGGAACAAGTGCAGGGTTGAATGTTATTTAAGGTCATTATGAAGCAACATTTAAAACAATTTGCTCTCTAGGGCAAGATTTCTTGTGAAAAACAGTGGCATATGGTTGAGTATGATAAATTGAAAGAGCCAAGGATGGGACAGACAGTGCTAGTTACTCTGTCTACTACGTCCATCCATCCTTCCCTCCTTCCTTCCCTTTTTTTGTTTCATTGGAGTAACTTTTATTGAGCACCTACTGTGTGCCTCGCCATTGTGAATATGATGATGAATGAGACATAGATCCCACCTTCATACAGCTTCCATCCTACAATTTTACATTCCAAGATTTTAAATCACTCTCTATGGATTTCAACTGGTGCAAACAAGCCCCTGAGAATATAATCACTAGTGATGATCCAACTTGAGAGTCTGTCTAAAAGTAATGACTATAGTCTAGATCCAGAAAGACTTGAGCATTGTCATAAGCCATTCTTATGCCACCTGGTCCCTTTTCTATTAAGGAAACAGAAATGACAGGCCACAAAGAATATACTTCATCAAAATTACATGGATTAATAAAAATTAACTAAAAGAACCATCATATAAAATGGTGGTCAGTGTCAAAATATCAACTTTTCTTACCTATCCATGGTTCTATCCTGAGTGCAAAGAAGCATGGAATTCAGAGTTAAGAAAATCTACTGTCCTTTCTCTCTAAACCACTTAATGCTTAATGGAAACACAAAGACTGCACTGCAAGAGCCAGCGTTGCTTCTGTAAACATTAATACAGGTCTAATAGATACTAGTTTCAAAAGGCTTACAGAAAAATATTTAGAGAAATTCCAATCCATTTAAAAATTCCATATGAAAGCCAAATGACTAAAATAATTAACCAGGCTCTGATATGGGAAATCACATTGCAAACTTGCTCTTACCAATGTTCTAGAAAGTTAGGCAGCATGAAACTTGGTGTGTCTTAAGTGAGAATTTCTTAAACAGGATGCAAAAAAGTACTTAGAAACTTGACTATGTTCAAGTTAAACATTTCTGTTAAGTTTAAAAGCAAGCGAGCAAACACCTGTAAGACAATGAAAAGGCAGTCTACAGAATAGAATACATAATACAGATAACAAAGTCTTATAGCCAGATTATAAAATAACTTATATAAATCAGGGAGACAAAGTTAAACACAGTAAAAATGGACAAGAAATTGAAATAGAAACTTCACAAAAAAGAATATCCCAAAGGCCAATAACTCATGAACAAGTGTTCAACTTCATTAGTGATTAATAAGATGCAAATTAAAGGCAAACGCCACTGCAATACTCACCCAAATGGTAAAAAATAAGAAGACTGGCGGAACCAAGTGCTAGCAAGAATGTCAAGCCCAGAGAATTATCATACACTGCTCCTAACATCAATATAAATGTGTAAAACATGTTGAAAAACTGCTTGGCATTTTCTACTAAAACTAAACTAATGATTTGCATATAGTGACCACAAATCCCATACCTAAATATGTACCCAAGAGCAATACATGTTTCCAGAACACATACAGTAAAGTTCACGGCATCATTATTTATAATAGCTCCAAACGGAAGTTCAGTATTACAGAGGATTTCTAGAAATGGTCATACAAGCATACCATGCAGTGATAAACTATATCAGGTAACATAATTAATTTTCAAACATGCTGTGGAACAAATGGGACCACAATGTATCAGCCCACATCATCAAAAGTTCATGAATAGACAAAGCCTATCAGCCCACATCATCAAAAGTTCATGAATAGACAAAGCCAATCTGTAGGGTATTGTTAGGATCATACCTTTGGCCAGGACTGGAGGTAAATAGGAGAGGTGTGAGAAAGGCTTCTAAGTCACAGATCATGTTTTCCTTAAGGATCTGGTACGTTCACTTTGGGATGATACATTAAGCTCTACATGTATAGTTTGCACACTTCTTTGTGTGTGATACTTCCATAAATAAAAATTTTAAAGATACTTTGAAAGGCTGCTTATGTACAGAAAATGATTTCAGATTATGTGAGGAGTAGACAAAGAAGCAATGCTCATGTTTTATTCTTTATCCACACCAAATAATGATAAGCAAGATGAATTTAGCAGGGGACTCAGGGCTTCATATTGCACAGATATTCCTAAATTTCCATAAACGTTTGGCCTGAAACAGAGTACAGACCCGAAGATGGGGTGGGTGTCTAGGAAACTGTCCTGATTCATTGTCTGGACAAGTTTCCCATGTTTTCAAAAATCTGCTAATTACCCACAGAGGAAAGAAGTACAGATGATTTTTAGAAGTGTATTTTATGGACTCAACATAGCAGTGTGTTTTTAAGGGGCCACCTCCTAACGAAGTGGGAAATTAATGTGCCATCCTCAAAAGTTTGAGCTTCCCTGGCAGCCTAAAGCAATTCAATACATCCTGGGCACTTAGTAAAAAGTTCGGCACATAATATGTTTGATGAATGGATGGATGGATGGATGAATGAATGAATGAATGAATGAATTGGAAACAGGAAGTGAAGCAGGGAAAAAGGGAAGGGAAAGAGGGAGAGGGGGAAGGATTAAAAAAAAAAAAGGGAAGGAAATAGCTCAGGCAGATTACGTGTCTGCGTGAAGTGTTAACAGGAGGGTAGAGACACCTACGGAGGAAGCAACAATCTTTTCTAGCTCCAAGTGGGGACGAGACAAGGATGCCTCTCAGCCATGGAAATCTGACCCAGAGTCCAACACATAAAATACAAAACCTAAATTGCATTGGTTAAATGGAGTAATGAGAATACAGAGCCCTGCTCCCTTAATAATTGAAACCATCAGAGACTTCTTAGATGTGTATTTGAAATATAGAAATATCAATCTCTTGGTAATTCCAAAGCATATTTTCCTTCAGTATGAGAAAGAAATAAATGCATGAAATCTATGACTTTCAACCCTAAAAATGCATGTATTGGAGGCCACTAAAAGCCACACAATGAATGTGTCTGCTTACTAACATACATTGACTGTGTACTGCTATGTTCCTGTCCCTATGGGAGTGATGAGGGGTCAATGGTGAAAAAGTAAAGCCTAGTATCTGCTCTCACATCATAGTGCAACAGGCTTTACCCAAGGGTCCATTATTATTATGGGAGGTGGCTGCATTAGTCTACAGAGCATAAAAATCACACTTAAATGTTGAAAACAGAGCCTGAAAACTCAAAGGTATTTTCAGCTTGCTGCTTTGGCTTGAGGCTGTTCTGAGTACTCAGTGGACAAGTTAGGTAAACATACCATTAACTATTTAAAAGTCCTCCAACAGTTTCTAATTGCCCTTAGGACAAAATTCAAAATCTTTATGATTTAAAATAATTATTCCCAAAGAGTAGGCAATGTATTAGAGAAGACTTTCAAGATGATAGTAGATCCTACTCCATCCAAAGGGGTGGTACATGGCTCAGGCACTAAATAACCAATTTTCTTACAAGGAGAAAGTCTCATATTGGTGCTAGGTTAGCTTTACCTCCTTTCTGATACTGGCTCCCCTCCCTTTTTGACAAAGAACAGGCTTCATGCTTAGTATTTTCAGATGGCAACAACAGGGACTTAGAATTTAACAACCTAACTTTGTTTCAGTTTAATTCATTTAAAAAGTAACCTTCTCTCCATAGTTTGGCTATTGTGGACATTGCTGCTATAAACATCAGGGTGCACTTGCCCCTTCGAATCCCTACATTTGTATCTTTGGGGTAAATACCCAGTAGTGCAATTGCTGGATCATATGGTAGCTCTATTTTCAACTTTTTGAGGAACCTCCATACAGTTTTCCAGAGTGGCTGCACCAGCTTGCATTCCCACCAACAGTGTAGGAGGGTTCCCCTTTCTCCGCATCCCCGCCAACATCTGTCATTTCCTGACTTGTTAATTTTAGCCATTCTGACTGGTGTGAGGTGGTATCTCATTGAGGTTTTGATCTGTATTTCCCTCATGAATGGATAAAGAAGATGCAGTATATATGCACAATGGAATATTATGCAGCCATCAAAAAATGAAATCTTGCCATTTGCAGTGATGTGCATGGAACTAGAGGATATTATGCTAAGCGAAATAAGTCAATCAGAGAAAGACAATTATCATATGATCTCACTGATATGAGGAATTTGAGAAACAAGATGGAGGATCATAGGAGAAGGGAGCGAAAAATGAAACAAGACGAAACCAGAGAGGGAGACAAACCATAAGAGACTCTTAATCTCAGGAAACAAACTGAGGGTTGCTGGAGTGGAGGGGGGTGGGAGGGATGGGGTGGCTGGGTGATAGACATTGGGGAGGGTATGTGCTATGGTGAGTGCTGTGAATTGTGTAAGACTGATGAATCGTGGACCTGTACCCCTGAAACAAATAATATATTATGTGTTAATTAAAAAAAAAGTAGCCTTCTCATTATGTTAGACAATGCTGATGCTGCATTCACATAGCAATATGAAGTCTCTCTTTAAAACAAATGCATTTGGAAAAAGAAATGAATAGCAGCAGAGCAACATATTGAGCAAATAACCGTACAAGTGTGCCCAGGCAGGGCAAAGCCATGAAAGTGGTTTGAATGTACTGAATGAAGACTGATGAACACACGTAATTCCCACCTAGGTTTCAAATCCACCCTGTTTTATTGACTCTGGGCCCACAAACTGGATTTTCTCTATTTGCATATGTCCTTTATCTGTCTCTTCCCTTCTTTGCCTTCCCTTGACTGGGTCTTATACATCCGTCAAGGGCCCTTCAAATATCACACCTTCACAGCTGCCCTTCCTGCTGCCCCAACATGGATTAGTTTATGTGCATCTGTGCTGTGTGTCCAGATATCTGTCACCCAGTCTGGTAGCTTCATGCAAAAGTGTTTGGGCAGATTTCCTGCAACATATCTGAGTTAAATATTTATCAAGTTAATGAATAGGGCTGTGGGGGTGGTGGTGGGGGAGCAGCATCCCAAACAGGAAATTGAATTTATACCACTGGTTACTCAAATGAAGAATGCAGAACGAGGATTTCCTGGGTGCATGTGTAAAACACACTTTCCCAGGCTTCCACCTTTGAGTATCTGTTTCATCACACTGGGTTCAGGAACCAACCTTTTTTACAAGTAAAATAGGGGTCCACATGTTACACTGAGAAAGATTAAGTGTATACACGTGACAGTCAATATCCTTTGGACCTATTATTTTCTTTTCCTAGAATAATTCCACATGAGTGAGTAGTTAATCTTTGCTCATTTACTCAAACCCAGTATTTATTCAGCACCTACTTTGTTAACAAATGGGAGCTTCTGGATTCCCAGTATATATAGGAGCTAATCAATAGTACTTATTTGGAGATAGAAGGAAAGACATCCCCCAAAATACGTTTGTAACATTTCAGGTTATTTTATTGGGGTAAAAGATAATTTTTATACTTAGACAAAAATAAAATCACTCTCATTCTGTTTTTCTTATATGCATGCTCACACATACATACATGTGCGTGCACACAGAACTTATCAGCTTAAATGTGAAAAATATGTTGATATAGCTTCTAGCCTCAGTGTTTCCAAAATATGAACTCTAACAATTTTCTGAGCCTCCAGCCTGTAAGGCCCATCAAATCTGTTACATGCTTTTGTGTAGGATTTAGGATGAGCTTGCTGTCATGTATCTTGTAGAAGTGATTTATTTTATCACTATATCCATCTTCTGTCAATCATCTGAGTTATAAGTGTTAGTATCAACTCAGTCATTTGATTCCTTATTCACAGAAATTCATAGCAAAGTTCAGGGAGAACATGGTATATGAGGCACTTTTTGCTGTCCAGTTCTTCTATGAGGCATATGAATGTAAAATGTCATATTGACATCCTGGAGACAGGATGCTGAATGTTAGTGTTTGGATAAGATGTTTGAGTTTATTGTTCAGGTTACGGATTAGGAGCAATTACATTAAACTGTGATGAAGGGCAATGTTTTTTTGAGTATATTAGCTTTGCATTACAGAAGACCAGGGTTAGCTCATTATCCCTCATTTTGGTTATCTCTAAAGCACATGGAATTACACTACACGTTTGTGCATTCATTTTCCCTGACATGTTAACTACAGTATGACTGTTCAGTATGCATGGATACCCATTCTCTGAGCAAAATGAAAACTACAGAACTGACTCTGATCTAAATAAAATGTGCTTAGTAGCAAATATGCTATCTTAATCCCTTGTGGGGGATTCAAACCCAAAGTGGGTTTGAAATCGCCACACAGGAAAGGAAGGAATGAGCAGCACTTAAATTCAAAAGAGATGCAAGATTAAAAAGCTATGTTTCAAGTGGACTGTGCAAGTGGTGGAATGATCAAATAACCTTGTCTCTCATGGTTGAGGGCAGCCAGTAAATAGGAACAAAACATAAACAGGATCCAATAGAATCTTCCCAAATCATAACAGTTCACTTCTGAAAGTCTTCATTATATTGAAACTATAGTTCATTCTCAAAATGGGAACTTGACCAAGGTATTAATATGCACCTCACTTTATACTTCACTTGAGACAATGTATCTGAAACATAATCAGTTGCTGGAGTGTTCTAATGCATGTTAATGCATGTTTTCTAGTTCATTATTTCCTGATGTTATGACATTACTGTCCAATCCTGGAGCATAATGAGGAGCTCGAGATCTTATATTATCACTTAATGAAGCCCAATTAAGAATCATTAACCTTTGATCTACTTTGCATGCTTAATGGACAATGAGTGGTCTTGGGAAAACTTTAAAAGGTGAACTTGGGCGAGATTAGTCAATGGATTCTTTGAAGAGTGAAGGCTGTCTCAAACCACCATTTTCACCAGAAGCAAGGGCCAGGTGATGCTGATTGATAATAAAACTACATACACATCCCTCGTGTCAAATGTATTGAATACTGCAAGGATTTTATAATGGGATAATTATTTTGGGAGCGTTTATTGAAACGAGATAACAGAGAAACACGATTCTGATGATTTATGTTTTTAACGTTTTATCTACTAACTGCTTTAACCTAGATAACAAATTATATTTCTTTTTTATTTTCAACTAAATCCAACTGGTATTTATCACCATCATATGCATAAAGTATAAACATTTATAAAACATGATATTATTACCCAATAAGAAATTAAATTCACCAACATTACTAATAAATGTATATAATGCATAAACCATTATCTTTTACATAAGGTTTACAGGAATGCAAAGTTTATACAAACAAATGGTTTATGGGCTGCAAGAAATTACATTAAAGCACACATTGAACTATGTATATGTGAATATCATTAAGTGCTTAAAAGGATGTTCAGGTTAATCTGAAAAAAATCAGTATTATAGAGAAGCAGAAAAATGAAGATATAACTGAAGTACAAGTCGAAGCAGCAACCTAGCACTCATCATTCCTAATTTCCACTTTGTATTTGAATACGTTAACCTGTCAAAATAGTTTCGAGTAAAATACTATTGCACTGTTTGTAGTACTTACATCCTAAATACCACAATCTCAGAACTAAAGATACCGTGAATAGCACTCTGTGTCTTATTAATTTTTATCTCTAAACTGAACACAAAAACAGGTGCCATATGGGGGTTTTACAAAGCTTCCTGAATACAGAATTGCACAGTACCCTGTTTTCCAACTGAGAAAGTAATACTGAGTCTGCAGTTTCTAATAGTCCCTGTAGGAGTCTGGCATTCTGAGAGCTTGATATGGTCAACAGTGTCCAGCCTTTTTGAATCTGAGACATACTTTTGATAATCAGAATATTTGGAAGCACATCTGAAGGGGCATAAAAGAAGATCTACTCAAAGAATATTGATAAAATAATATTATATGAACAACATTTCTGTATAACAATCTCTTATGACCCTTAACTCACCATTGGCAGCCTTTTGTTTCATAGCAACTGAGTACCTTCAACATCAGTCCTTATGCTAAAATTATAGTCATGGGAATAGAAACATTCACTGCTTTGATTTCCATAATCCCAAGGAAAGTTTCTTATATGGGCTACTCAAAGCACCATCTCTCTCTGAAGTAATAAGATATATTATTTATCTATTGCTGCTTAACACATTATTCTGATGTTAGCAGTTTAACACAACACAGTTTCTTTAGGTCAGGAATCTGGGTACAGCTTATCTGGTCCTCTGCTTCAGGGTCTCTCAGGCTACAACCGAGGGATCAGCCAGGAGGATGGTTTTATCAGAAGGCTCAACCAGTGAAGGAACTGCTTCCACACTCACTTGTGTGGTTGTTGTCAGGATTCAGATCCTTATGGGGTGTTGGACTGAGGGCCTTAATTCTTGACTGGCTCTTGGCCCCAGATCACCCTTGCTTCCTTACTCAGTGTGCCTTGTCACCATGGCAGCTTGCTTTATGAAAGCAAGCAGGCTAAGAAAGCAAGACAGAGAATGCCAGCAAGATGGAAGTCATCCTTTTATAATCTAGTCTCAGAAGATCGCATCACTTTTGTTGAATTTTTTTTTTTTTCAGACGACAGTCACTAGCTCTAGCCCATGCACAAAGGGAGGGGATCACACAAGGGCATGACAACTAGGGGCAGCCAATGTTTGGGGGCTCATGTAGAAGCTACCCACCACATAGGTGATGTTAGTGTTCTAATGATTATACACTTAAAAGGCTACCGGGGTATAGCAAGGACTGTAAAAAACTAAAGCATGTGAGATGCTAAAAGAAATAATGAGAGGCAGGGACCCTAGCAAACTAGGGGGCATTTGAAAGGGCAAATACTACTTAGTTCCTGCTGATTTGGGCCAAGCAGGAATGAGGACCCACTTTTGCCAAATGACCAATTTTTCAAGTGATAATATGAATCCTAGTTTCTCTCTCAAATCTTCTAAATTTCAAATACTGGGACAACACAGGTTGGCTGAACAAAACTTCCTTATGGGTATTTGTTTGGTATCCTTCATCTTTTACTTACTATAAGCTCCTCTGCTATTTCTGCTGACAATTTGCCTAGCTCAATAGGAGTCTCGTAGTTATAATTAAAATATTACATATTCTCAGTTCTAGGCAAGAACAAATCTTAATCAGGTGCCAAAATTTGATGTGCACTGGTTGACTTGCCTATAGTGTTTACCATGGTTAATAATTTATTTGCATTCATATAAACACACAAATGAATGGGTAAGGCAGACAAAGAACACGCAGAAGGCTGTCCTTCCACATTTAAAGAGCATGCATTTAAGCAAAGTTGCCTAATTAGACTTCAAACCCAGTTCAAGAGAAACAATTTTCTACTTCATAGATGTGTATCATCCAACTCATTTAGTTGATAACTAATAAATGAAAAACTCCAGCATTGTTGGGGTACATCAAGAAGAGACAGATTAGCTGATGTTACTTTGGAAACTTTACAGAGGAAACATTTTCAGTGTTCTCTAGGGGCAGAGTTGCAAATAAGAAGTCCTTGAATAGAGCACTAGATAAGTGCTTGTTATTACATTATTATTTAATAATTCAGCAACACATGGAGTGCAAAAAAAGAAAACCCTCAATTCAATTTTTACAACTTCAATTTCTCTAGAAATACATGCCAAAGTAAAATGAGCAAAAAGGAAAGATGGACCAAATAAGCAGAAAAAACATGGTGTAAAACAAAAATCCTAATGAGACTCCCATATTCACTCTGTGATACTTCTGCACTCAAATTAAGTTCTGAAGGTCATTTAGTAGTACTCTGTTGTAACATGCCAAAAATATTTTCCACCTAGAGAGGAGAAAAATCAGAGAAATATGCTGATCTGGCACATGTCCTTGAATTTTGTATTTTAAAAATACCCAAAGTGGTGTTTTTGTGCAAAGAAGGTAGGGAGAGGTAAAATATAGTTTTCCTGGAAGTGAGTAAGTTATGACCTAATGAAATTATGAATGATGAGGTGACTTTCAAAACAACAGTAAATGCAATCTTGAGTGGTTCTGCTATAAAAAGCTGCTTTTACTTACCAAGTAAGTGCCTTCTGAGCATCATCTCCCCCAGGCCCTGATGCATGGACAATGAAAACATCTAACATCCCAGAGTTCATCAGCTACAAAATAACCCTAGATATGGAAGTTTGGAAATTTTCCCTTTGATCAGTAAGGAGGAAGCTTAGGGAAACACTGTTGATTTTCTGCAAGCCATTCTCCATAGGGCAGCTTGAAGCTCCTTCTTAACTATCAACCTTACTACATGTTCTCTTCTAGGGCTTCTGCCTACATTCGAAACTGAAACTAAACTTCTCACCTGGGTTACAAAGCTCATGCTATCTAGCCCTTGCTTTCTTCTCTGAGCTAATATCATCATTCCACCTCATTTTCCGTATGGTCTAGCCACTGGCCTTCTTTCAGATCCTTGTACATACCAAGCTTTTCCTACCTCAAGGCATTAACAGCTGCCAATTCTTCAACAGGAATGCTTTTCCCTGAGCTCATCTTCCAAACACTCTTTGCCCTTCTGTTATTAGCTTTATAGACACTGTTTGCTGGAAACCTATCTGAACACTCTGAATTAATTATCATACCCCTCTCCCCATTTTTACTTTCCGTATTAAACTTTTGCTTGCTTCTCTCTTAACACCTATTATAATTCATGGTTATTTATCTGATTGCATCCTTTCCACCAGATTATTAACTCAATGAGAAAGGAACTCTAACTACCCTGTTCACCATTGTACCCAGCATCTAATCAGAGTGTCTGGCACATGAAAACAATTAATAAATATGTGGAATATGAGTAAGTGAATCAATAAATAAACGACAAATTGTAAAGCCTTTTTGGTTAGGCCACTGCATTACTTAACACAGTAATAGCTACCATGTACCAAACACTGTGCTTTGCAAGATTATCTTTTTAAATTTTATAACAATCCCCTGAAGTAGCTGCTATAATCACCATCACATTTTAGAAAGAGAAACAGAAACTCAAAAGTATGAAGTTATTTGCCCCAAGCCCAGACAGATAGTAAAGGGAACAGTAACAGTACCTGAACCCAGTTCTGTTTTACTCAGGAGTTCCAGCTTGTAACTATTACCCACACCATTAATATTAAATCCCTTGTTGAAAATCAGGAGTTCCTAATTATTTATATGGGAACTACATTTTAGATAAGTGCCTAAAACCACATTTAAACTTGTACCCAAGATGACAATATATCTAATCACAAATTGACTATTACAGGAGTTCACTCCTATTATATTCTTGATTACTACAGCTAGAAGTCTCAGGGTGGCAAGTTTCTCTCTTCCAAAGAGCAAAGTGACAGTAAAGGAGATGGAAGAGCCTAGAGCTCCAGGATTTTTTTACTTAGTGAGGCTTCCCTTTAGCCACTAGCTCTGAAGCTACATCTAAGAGAAGTCAAATGTGAGTATCAGTTTTCTAAAAGAGCTAGATCTAAACTTTTCTGAGCATCCACGTTGATTTACCGATATCCCAGAGCAGTTCAAGGAGCATGCGATGGTGTCTCCCTGGCAGAAATATACAGGCAACCTAGGGATTCACTGCATCCTCCTTCAATGAAATATGTTACCATTTCTGCCTAATTAGAATTACTCCTTTTCCCTTTTAATAGCTTTCCTATGCATATTTGTCCCCATTTATGTAATATAAACAGTGGCACCATCTGAGTTACTGTAACATTTACAGTTTGAGTAAAGTCTATGAAGACATCAATGAAAACACCAGTTCTCCATGATCACCAGTCCATAAAACATCTTAATTCAAATGCCACCAAGAATCAGATGAGCAGTATAGTGAATCACAAACAATGAAATCAATTTTCCCCCACATTATTCCCAGATCCAGCAAACAATCTACTCCCAGGTTGAGCTTTTGTGCTGACTTTTATCCCAGAGCACAACTTTACAGCAGAGTTATAAACCCCTAAATTGCTGATACAGCCTTAATTATCGCTATGCTGGTGACATCCTTCTAATGAACTCTTCGCTATTTTATGTGGCCTGGGAATCCCAGAAGGAGCATTTTCTAAATGTACAAACACACTGGTCAGGGTTTAGTGGGATATTTTTGGAATGGATTATTAGTAGGTGTGTATGTGTGTGCAGCTTTTAGTGCAAATATAAATTACGTAAATTTTAATGTGTATGAAATCACAATGGTGATAGCATTTGTCATTACAGAAGATAGCTGAAATAATATAAATCTTCCAATTTAAAATGTATCAAGATTAAAAAGGAGAAAAAATTACCTATAAACTGTATTTATGTTTATATTATTCCCTTTATTGTTATCAACAGCAATAATTTGACTTTCAAACTGAAGTACCAGTCACCATTTTCAGTTCTGTAAAAATCAGTGTTCTCAAAATGTAATGTGCTTGTGAAGTACAATCCAGTTAAAATTCAGATTTTGATTTGGTATATCTGGAGTAGGGCCTTGGATTATACATTTTTCACAAGCTGCTGGTCCATATCACTATTTATTTGGAATGGAATTTCTAAAAGAGATTTGCGTTAGCACCGTACTGTTTTTATAGCATTCAAAATCACTTTGAAAATATGTTGGGTAACAGATTCACACCCAGAAATATGTGTTTCCTTACACGTTGGAGATAGGATTTTTAAAAAATTAAAAATCCTGTAACTTGTTATCTAAACATTCTTTAACTATTCATTCGAGCACTGTTTTTTAAAAAAAGCTTCTGAAAATTAATGACTTTGGAACTGAAGGGAGTAGCTTAAAAATACCATGAAGAAAGGCAAACAACCAGTATGACACACCATATTGCTAACTTAGGGAAAGAGTACTCAGAAGTAAAGTTAATGCTAAGAAGACAAAAAGCAGCATGAAAGCCAACATTTGTAGATTTACATCTCCCATTCTTTTTTTTTTTTTTTAAGATTCTATGTATGTATTTGTCAGAGAGAGAAAGAGAGCACAAACAGGGGGAGCAGCAGAGGGAGAAGCAGGCTCCCTGCTGAGCAGGGAGCCTGATGTGGGACTGGAGCCTGATGTGGGACTGGAGCCTGATGTGGGACTGGAGCCCGATGTGGGACTGGAGCCTGATGTGGGACTTGATTCCAGAACCCTGGGATCATGACCTGAGCTGAAGGCAGACGCTTAACTAAGCCACCCAGGCATCCCCAAATCTCCCATTCTTTTAATGTATTCTCATGGGAAAAGGAGACTTGAATCCTACAAGTTTTAAATGCTTGAGGACTTCAAAATATGCCCCCTCCCTAATTACACAGACCCTATTATATTTAAAATCTAGCTAAAAATAAAACAAGGAACCTCACAATATACTATTTCCCAGGTTCTGTTTGTTTCAAACTTGATACGTTAGGATGACCAACTCTTTTGCAACATGAGGATATTGCATCATCTTTAAGGAAAATCTTAGGAGAGTTGGCTCAAAAGCAATAATCCTAAAAGTCCATTTAAAAAAGCATCACATAGAAGACATTAGGCCACATTCTGTGACTACAGATTCCGATTTCTACTCTGAAAACAAAACAAAACAATAGACACATAAGACTGCTATTAAACTTACAGGATTTACTCAAAATAAGAATCTTTATTCCATTGTACTGGGAAATTCAAACATCAATCAAAACAGGAAAGTGAAGAGGCCACTTAAATGCTCTATAGAAATGAATATACATTGTCATATTTATTAGATTAATTGCATCTCCAACTTGAGTAAACGCATGTATTTCTATGTGTGAACTGCCACTCAAGTATTTGCAAAGAGGCTCTTGAATGGCTTGTGTTATTCACAACTTTGACATGATATCAAATGAAATATTAATAATACAGCAACACAGAGGGATGGGGAAGTTGGTAGAGTAGATCCTAAGCTCACCTTGTCCCATGGACACACATAGAAAATAGCCACATCAGTGCAACCAACTCAGAAAATAAATCCTCGAATATCAGAAGAGACTTTCCTCTGCTAATCATAGAAAGGAGGTCATATAAAAAAGAGTAGAAAGGCCTGGCTACAATTTCAGAGGTCAGACTTCTTGATAGTGCCTTCTTTCTCTCTACGTCCTGACAACTGGAATAGAGCAGAGGACCACAGGGGAAGGGAGGGAAAACTGAATGGGAAAAATTCAGAGAGGGAAACAAACTGAGGGTTACAGAAAGGAGGTGGGTGGGGGATAGGATAAGTGGGTGATGGCTTTTAAGAAGGGCACATGTTGGGATGAGCACTGGGTGTTATACACAACTAATGAATCGTTGAACACTACAACAAACACTTATGATGTACTATATGCTGGCTAACTGAATGTAATAATAATAAAGAATTAAAAAAAAAAAAAAGAGTAGAAAGGGCAGAGATGCAGTTGGGCACCAAACTCCCAGGGAAACTAATGATGAATGGAGGGGACACCACATGCACAGAGAAGGGAGAGGAACAGACCCCCCAAGCACCCCAGACACAGGGGGCCTGCACTGAAAAGACAAGTTTCCATAACATTTGGCATTGAAAACCAGTGAGGCTTAACTCCATGAGTTTTTATAGCTGGTGGGGCTTAACTCCAGGTACTTTAAAAATTGGTGGGCTTGGCTCTGGGAGAGCTGAAGGGCAGCAGGAAATGGAGTCACCATCTTAAACATATCTAACAACCCCACTGAGATATAGCATAGAAATAGTTTGAAAAGTGTCTGGGGTTTACAGAAAGGAGATTTATTTACTCATCTTAGAATATATTCTGGAGGAAC
The DNA here is from genome assembly GCF_011800145.1 of Mirounga leonina. Taxonomy (NCBI): domain Eukaryota; kingdom Metazoa; phylum Chordata; class Mammalia; order Carnivora; family Phocidae; genus Mirounga; species Mirounga leonina. Next base: position 24,085,862 of record NW_023270855.1, read on the forward strand.
AGGGATCTTTATAAGACTTTTCCAAGAACAAAAGAGCTGGAGGACACCATTTCGTTCTCAGCCTAGATACCCAGACACCTGCAGGAACCAATGAGAACACTCACAACCTCACTTGCCAATACCACATGCCCTGCCCCTGTGTTCTCCTGTGGACTGTCCCATCCAACCCATCCTGTTCAGTAGGAATCCATCCAAACTGGCTCCTGCTTAGTCTCATCCTGCAAGTAGCCCTGGCAGGGACTGCCACCATTCCAAAGTGACTCCTGCCATGAAGAGAAGGTAATATAACCACACATACTACTACATTTACAGTCCTAGCAGCTGAAAATTATAACTGGCACTACAGAGAGAATGCCTTCCAATCAGTGAATTTGCAGCTCTGGTAGGCATCTGACCTGACTGCTGTCTCTGCCCACCAACAAAAGCCTCTCAGGGGACAATGCAGGGAGGGCACCCTGAAGTTCAGTGCAACTGCAACATTAGGAAACAGGCTGAGAGCAGGCATCTGGTCTGACTACTGACACCACCCAACTATCAGTCCATAATGGCCCCAGACTGGCCCTTAAACAACAGAGGGACCAAACTCAGCCCAGAAAAAGCAGAGGCCATTGCATCCAACTAGACTGAAGGCAAATGTGGATCAGCCAGAAGAGCAGGGCACATACAACCCACAAAGGAGACATCCCTGAAGTGCTAAACAGGGGACATTGTGCTACAGGGCACCACAGGACCTCTTCTTCATAAGGCCACTAGTTTTAATATCAGTAGACATAAATTACTTCCCTAATACACAAAAACATGGAGAGTTAGTTAGACAAGATGAGGAGACAGAGGAATATGTCCCAAATGAAATAACAGGACAAAACCACAGCAAAAGAGCTAATGAAATGGAGATAAGTGATATACCTCATAAAGACTTCATATTAAGCAGTGCCTGGGTGGCTCAGTCGGTTAAGCATCTGCCTTCGGCTCAGGTCATGATCCCAGGGTCCTGGGATCGAGCCCCGCGTCGGGCTCCCTGCTCAGTGGAGAGTCTGCTTCTCCCTCTCCCTCTGCCTGCCTCTCTGCCTACTTGTGCTCTCTATCTCTCTGTCAAATAAATAAATAAAATATTTAAAAAAAAGACTTCATATTAATAGTACTAGATACCTACTGGACTTGAGAAAAGAGTGGAGGATCTCAGACCTTCAACAAAGTGATAGAAAATATAAAAAAGAACCAATCAGAAATGAAGAACTCAATAACCCAAATTAAAAATACACTAGGGGAATCCATAGTCAATTGTAAGAGGCACAAAAAGAAATCAGCAAGCTGGATGGCAGATTAATGGAAAGCTACTTAACTGAATATCAAAAATACAAAAAAAGTAAAAGTGTGAGAACAAGTTAAGGGATCTCAGCAACATCATCAAACATAATAACATTATCGTTATAGGGATTGCAGAAGAAAGGGAGAAAAGGGGGCAAAATATTAATCTGAAGGAATAATAACTGAAAACTTCTCTAACCTAGGGAAGGGAATGGATATCCAGATCCAGGAGGCCTAGAGAGCTCCCAATAAAATCAGCCTAAGGAGGTCCATACCAAGGCACATAATAATTAAAATGGCAAAAAGTAGTGATACAGGGGCACCTGGGTGGCTCAGATGGTTAAGCATCTGCCTTCAGCTCAGGTCATGATCCCAGCGTCCTGGGATCGAGTCCCGCATCGGGCTCCCTGCTCCTTGGGAGCCTGCTTCTCCCTCTGCCTCTCTCTCTCTCTCTCTCATGAATAAATAAATAAAATCTTAAAAAAAAAAAGGTAGTGATAATGAATTTTAAAACCAGCAAGAGAAAAGAAAACAAGGGAAACCCCATAAGGCTCTCAGCTGATCTTTTAGCAGCAACTTTGCAGGCCAGAAGAGAGTGGCATAATATATTCAAAGTGCTGAGAGGAAAACAAACAAACCTGCAGCCAAGAATACTCTACCCAGCAAGGCTATCATTCAGACTAGAAGTAGAGATAAAAAGATTTTCAAAAGTTTTTCAGACAAACAGAAGTTAAAGGAGTTCATCACCGTTAAACCAGCCTTACAAAAAATGTTCAAGCAAATTCCTTATGTGAAGAGAAAAGTCCATAAGCCAGACTAAGAACATTAGGAAAGGAAAAAAAGGGGGCACCTGGATGGAGCCGTCAGTTAAGCTACTGACTCTTGGTTTTGGCTCAGGTAGTGATCTCGTATTCACGATCTCAAGGTTGTGAGATGGAGCCCCGCATCAGGCTCTAGGCTCAGCACAGAGTTTCTCTCTCCCTCTGCCCCTCCCCTCTGCTGGCTCTGTCTCTCTCTCTCTCAAAATAATAAATAAATCTTTTTAAAAAAGGAAAGGAAAACAAATTACAGCTACATACAAATATAATAAAAATGTTAAATTAATCACTTATAAAACCAGTACAGAGGTTAAAGCACAAAAGAAGTAAAATCAGTTCTATCTATAAAAATCAGTCAAGGAATTCACAAAATAAAAGGATGTAAAATATGGTATATACATAAAATGTGGGGAATGGGGAAGTAAACATGTATTACTTTTACATAGGGATCAAACTTAAGTGACCATCAACTTAATATAGACTGCTATATGCATATCAAGATGTTATACACGGAATCTAATGATAACCATAAATCAAAAACCTGTAATAGATATGCAAAAAATAAAGAGAAAGGAATCCAAGCATATCACTAAAGAAAACAAACAAACCACAAGGGAAGAGAGCAAGAGAAGAAAGGAACAGAGTAACTATAAAAACAACCATAAACAAATAACAAAATGGCAATAAGTACACACCTACCAGTCATTATTTTTAATGTAAATGGACTAAATGCTCCAATCAAAACACATAGGGTCGCTGAATGATAAAAAAAGCAAGACTCAACTATATGTTGCCTCCAAGGGACTCACATCAGTGCTAAAGACACATACAGACTGAAGGTGAAGTGATGGAAAAATATTTATGATGCAAATGGAAGGAAAAAGAAAGGTGGTGTAGCAATATTTTTGTCAGACAAAATAGACTTTAAAGCAAAGACTGTAGCAAAAAACAAAGAAGGACACTATCTAATGAAAAAGGCAACAAACCAACAAGAGGATGTAACAACTGCAGATATTTATGCACCCAAAATGGGAGCACCAAATCCATAAACCAACTATTAAGAGACATGAAGAAGAGGACAGTAATATAATAATAGTAGGGGACTTTACACACCCTACTTACATCCATGGATAGATCATCCAGACAGAAAATAAACAAGGAAACAGTGGTTTTGAATGACACATTGGAGCAGATGGACCTAACAGATATATTCAGAACATTCCATCATAAAACAGCAAAATACACATTCTTTTCAAGTGTACATAGAACATTCTCTAGAATAGATAACATATTAGGATACAAAACAAGTCTTGATAAATTAAAAAAAAATGAAATCATATCAAATATTTTTTCTGCCTACATTATAAAACTAGAAATTCAATCACCAGAAAAAATCTGGAAAGAACACAAATACATGGGAGCCAAATAACATGCTACTAAATGATGGATTGATCAATCAAGAAATCATGGAAACAAATGTAAATGAAAATACAACAGTCCAAAATCTTTGGAATGCAGCAAAAGCAGTTCTAAAAGGCAAGATTATAGCAAAACAGGCCTACCTCAAGAAGAAAAATCTTAAATAAAACCTAACCTTATATGCAAAGAAGCTAGAAAAAGAACAAACAAAGCCCAAACCTGAAGTAAGGAAATAAAGTTTATGACAGAAAGAAAAGAAATAGAGACTAAAAAATAACAGATCAATGAAGCCAAGAGCTGGTTCTTTGAGAGATCAACAAAACTGATAAGCCTTTAACCAAACTCATATAAAAGAAGATAACTCAAAATCAGAAGTGAAGGAGGGGAAGTAAAAACCACAGAAATTACAAAGGATTATGAGAATATTATAAAAAATTATATGCTAATGAATTGGACAACCTAGAAGAAATGAATAAATTCCTAGAAACACATAACCTTACCAAACTAAATCAGGAAGAAATAGAAAATTTGAACAGACTGATTACTAGCAATGACACTGAATTAGTAATAAAATAACTCTCAGTAAATAAAACTCCAGGACTAGATGACTTCCTAGGTGAATTCTACCAAATATTTCAAGAAGAGTTAATACCTATTCAACTATTCCAAATAATAGAAGAGGAAGGAAAGCATTCAAATTCATTCTACAAGGCCAGCATTACCATGATACCAAAACCAGAAAAAGACATTGTGAAAAAGAGAACTACAGTTCAATATCTCTGATGAACACAGATGTAAAAATCCTCAAGAAAATATTAGCAAGGCAAGAGGCACCTGGGTGCCTCAGTCATTAAGCATCTGCCTTCGGCTCAGGTCCTGATCCCAGGGTCCTGGGATTGAGCCCCGCATTGGGCTCCCAGTTCAGCAGGAAGCCTACTTCTCCCTCTCCCACTCCCCCTGCTTGTGTTCCCTCTCCAGCTGTGTCTCTGTCAAATAAATAAAATTAAAAAAATATATATTAGCAAGACAAATCCAACAATATGTTAAAAAATCATTTACCACAGTCAAACAGGATTTATTCCAGGAATGGAGAGGTGGTTCAATATTCACAAATCTATCAACGTGATGCATCACATTAACAAGAGAAAGGAAAAAAGCTATATGATCATTTCAGGAGATTAAAAAAAAAATTTGACTAAGTACATTCATTCATGATAAAAACTCTTAACAAAAGTGTTAGAGAAAACATACCTCAACATAATATAGGCCACAGATGAAGAACCCACAGCTAATGTAATACTCAATGGCAAAAAACAGACCTTTTCCTCTAAGATCAGGTACAAGACAAGGATGTCCACTCTCACTGCTTTTATTCAACATAGTACTGGAAGTCCTAGCCATAGCAATCACACAAGAAATAAAAGGCATAAAAGTTGGTAAAGAAGAAGTAAAACTTCCACTATTTACAGATGACATAATACTATAAAAAAAACAAACCCTTGGCGCACCTGGCTGGCTCAATCAGCAGAGCATGCAACTCTTGATCTTGGGGTTGTGAGTTTGAGCCCCAAGCTGGGAGTAGCGTTTACTTTCAAAAAAAAAAAAATATATATATATGTATATATATATACATATATATATATATATAAACAAAAACCTTGAAGACTACCAAAAAATCTACTAGAACTGATAAATGAATTCAGTAAAATCATAGGACACAAAGTGGATATAGAGAAATCCTTTGCATTTCTATACAGCAATAATTAAGTAGCAAAAGAAAAATTAGGAAACAATCCCATTTACAATTGCACCAAAAATAGTAAGATACCAGGAATAAACTTAACCAAGGAGGAGAAAGATCTGTATTCTCAAATCTATAAAACGTTGAAAGAAATTGAAGATGATGCAAACAAATGGAAAAATACTCCTTGCTCAGGGATTGGAAGAACTGATATTGTTAAAATGTCCATGCTACCAAAAACAAGCTACAAATTTAATGCAATATTTCTTTCCAAACACCAACATTTTTCACAGAACTAGAACAAATAATCCTAAAATTTCTATGGAACCACAAAAGATCACAAAGTAATCTTAAGAAGAACAAAGCTGGAGGTATCACAATCCCAGATTTCAAAACATATAAAACTGTAATAATCAAAACAGTATGGTACTGATACAAAAATGGACACGTACGTCAATGGAACAGAATAGAGTCCAGAAAAGTACGTACATTCTTATTGTCAATTAAGAAGTAAAGATATAGAATAGGAAAAAGACAATCTCTTCAACAAATTGTGTTGGAAAAACTGGGTTGTTACATCCAAAAACATGACACTGGACCATTTTCTTATACCATACACAAAAATAAACTCAAAATGGATTAAATGTGAGACCTGAAATCATATAATTCCTAGAAGAATACATAGGCAGTGATCTCTTTGACATCAGCCATAGAAACATTTTTTTAGATATGTCTCCTTTGGCAAGGGAAAAAAAAGCAAAATTGAACTATTAGGACTACACTGAAATAAAAAGATTTTGCACGGTGAAGAAAACCACCAAAAAACCCAAAAAGGCAACCTACTGAATGGGAGAAGGTATTAGTAAATGATACATCCTATAAAGGGTTGATATCCAAAATATATGAAAAACTTAAAGAAACCAAAAAAATAATTAATCTGATTAAAAATAAATAACATTTTTCCAAAGACATAGAGATGGCCAAAAGACACTGAAAAGATGCTCATCATCACTTATCATCAGGGAAATGCAAATTAAAACTACAATATCACATTACGCTACAATGGCTAAAATAAGAAACATGAGAAACAACAGGTGTTGGCAAGGATATGAAGAAAAAGGAACCCTGTTACACTGATGGTGGGAATGCCACCTGGTGCAGCCACTGTGGTAAACAGTATGGAGGTTACAAAAAAATTAAAAATAGAATTACCATATGAACCAGTAATTCCACTATTGGATATTTACCCAAAGAAAACAAAAACACTCATTCAATAAAACCCATACACCCTTATGTTTATTGTAGCATTATTTATAATAGCCAAGATATGGAAGCAACTCAAGTGTCTATCAATTAATGAAAGGATAAAGGTATGGTACATAAACACACACACACACACACACATAATGTAATATTAGTCATAAAAATGAATGAAATCTTGCCATTTGTAACAATGTGGATGGACCTAGAGAATATAATGCTAAGTGAAGTCAGAGACGACAAATACCATATGATTTCACTCATATGTGGCATTTAAGAAACAAATGAACAAACAAGCATGAGACAAAAAAAAAAGTCTCACTTTTAAAAACTTTTTTTATTGTTCTGTTAATCACCATACAGTACCATATGACCTCACTGATATGAGGAATTCTTAATCTCAGGAAACAAACTGAGGGTTGCTGGGGTGGTGGGGGGTGGGAGGGATGGGGTGGCTGGGTGATGGACATTGGGGAGGGTATGTGCTATGGTGAGCGCTGTGAATTGTGCAAGACTGTTGAATCACAGATCTGTACTTCTGAAACAAATAATGCAATATATGTTAAGAAAAAAAAGAAGAAGATAGCAGGAGGAGAAGAATGAAGGGGGGAAAATCAGAGGGGGAGACGAACCATGAGAGACTATGGACTCTGAAAAACAAACTGAGGGTTCTAGAGGGGAGGGGGGTGGGAGGATGGGTTAGCCTGGTGATGGGTATTAAAGAGGGCACGTTCTGCGTGGAGCACTGGGTGTTATACACAAACAAGAATTATGGAACACTACATCAAAAACTAATGATGTACCAAAATCTATAAAGAAGAACTTCTTAAACTCAACACCCAAAGAACAAATGATCCAATCAAGAAATGGGCAGAAGACATGAACAGACATTTTTCAAAAAAAGACATCCAAATGGCCAACAGACACATGAAAAGTGCTCAACATCACTTGGCATCAGGGAAATCCAAATCAAAACCTCAATGAGATATCACCTCACACCAGTCAGAATGGCTAAAATTAACAAGTCTGGAAATGACAGATGTTGGCAGGGATGCGAAGAAAGGAGAACCCTCCTACACTGTTGGTGGGAATGCAAGCTGGTGCAGCCACTCTGGAAAACAGTATGGAGGTTCCTCAAAAAGTTGAAAATAGAGCTACCATACAATCCAGCAATTGCACTACTGGGTATTTACCCCAAAGATACAAATGTAGGGATCCAAAGGGGTACTTGCACCCCGATGTTTATAGCAGCAATGTCCACAATAGCCAAACTGTGGAAAGAGCCAAGATGTCCATCGACAGATGAATGGATAAAGAAGATGTGATTATATATATATATATATATATATATATATAGAGAGAGAGAGAGAGAGAGAGAGAGAGAGAGAGAGAGAGACACAATGGAATATTATGCAGCCATCAAAAGAAATGAGATCTTGCCATTTGCAATGATGTGGATGGAACTGGAGGGTGTTATGCTGAGTAAAATAAGTCAATCAGAGAGAAAAACAGTCTCTTAAACACAGAGAATGGTGGTTGCCAGAGGAGAAATGGGTGGCAGGATGGGTGAAATACATAAAGGAGATTAAGACTGTGGCATTTTCAGATGTGGCATTTTGACTTATATTGATGAGCTGTGAGAAATGTACAGAATTGTTGAATCATTATATTGTATACCTGAAACTAATATAACCCTGCATGTTAACTATACTTGAATAAATCAATAATATAGCAACACATAGCCTAATTGGAATTGTATGCACTCAAAGTTTGTGGCATCTCAGTTTATAGTCTACCTTCAGGCACAATGTAATTTTGTTGGGGAGGGGGGAATGGAGGGGTTTCATGGAAAATATTTAAAAGACAGAGGACTGTATTTAAATAAGAATTCCTATATAGAGTCTTTAGAGTAATACAGCTTAAAAACACTTTCAAAACATTTAGTCTGGGGAGTTTTAAACGTTTTAGTCAAGCAAAACTTTGTACAGTATATAAAACAGATGAAATCAGATTTGCTCTGGTTGAGGTCCCATCAGTACCATAAAATTCACACTTTTAATTTTAAAATTCAGTAGTATTAAGTATATTTCACAGAGTTGTACAAACATCACTGCTACCTAATTCTGGAACACATCACTACCTCAATGAAAAGTCCCATAAAAATTAGCATAGCTGTCACCCCTTATTCTTACCTACCTCCAGGCCCTGGAAACTACTTATCTATTTTCTGTCTCTATGGATTTGCCTATGCTAGACATTTCATAAAATTGAATCATATTATATGGCATTTTTGACTGGTTATGTTCATTTAACATAATGTTTTCAAGGTTTATGCATGTTCAAGCATGTGGCAGCACTCTATTCCTTTTTATGGCCAAATAATACTCCTTTTTACATATAAACCACATTATATTTATACGTTCAGCAGCTGATGGACATTTGAGCTGTTTCTACTTTTGGCCATTACAAGTAATGGTACCATAAACAGTTGTGTACTAGATTTGGAGTGGATGTGTTTTTGGTTCTCTTGGGTATTAACTAGGAGTGGAAATGCTGGGTCACATGGTAACATTATGTGTAACATTTCAGAGGGCAGTCCAAGATGGTAGCATAGGAAGACCTGAACTCACTTCCTCCCACAAACATACCTAATTTGAACCTACATATTGAGCTATTCCCCCCTGAAGAACAACGAGGGCTATTTCAATAGCTTCTGCACAACAAATGATAGAGGGTCCACATAGTGAAGGTTGGAAAAGAGGAAGATATGGTAATAAGAACTCTATCCCCAATGCAACAACCTGCAATAGGGAGGGATATCACAGAGGAGCCTGCATGTACTTACCCACCTTGGGGGATGGGGAAAAAGGCAGTTTAAAAGGCAACAAGACTATAAATGAGGGGAATCTATTTATCAACCCTAGAGCATCTGCCAGAGACCAGTAAACTGTTGGAACTCTCTTTGGGGTCAGAGGCACTGATGAGCACGATTTTTTACATCCGCCTCAGCTGTCCCTCCAAAGTGGCCTGGTGTGGTACACCCTGGGACCCCCTCATTCATGTCTATACCAGCACCAGTTGTCTCACTGGGACAGCCACAGAACACACACTTCAGGAATCCCCCGGCTCATGCCCACTCTAGGCCTGGCCATCCTGCAAAGGCAGCCCTGGTATGGCCATCCCAAGACCTTCTGGGGCCAGTGCCCACTATAGCTTCAGCCATCCAATTAAGGAAGCTCTGGCACAGTGTGCCTGATCCAGCCACCCACCAAGGCAACCCCAATGCAGTATGCCCAGAGACCCCACCAGCTTGTACCCACTTCAGCTTCAGCTGTCTTACAAAGCTGACCCCAGTGAAGTATGTTTCAGGTTCACCCAGCCCCTGTCCATTCCAGTTCCAGCTATCTTATGAGGGTGACTCCAACAAAGGGAGACCCAGGAACCCCAGACTGTGCTCACTTCAGCTCCAGCTGTCCTGCTAGGGTGGTGCTGGGATGGCTCACTTGGAACCCCTGGACAGCACCGGTACCAGCTCCAGTTGACCCACTAGGGTGGCCCCAATGCAATGCATGCTGGGATTTCCCCAGCCTACATCCATTCTAGCTCTAGCCAGCCCTTAAAACCTCTAGGAATACAGTTTACAGAGAAGATGTTCCTAAACAAGGCCTCTCCTTCGAGACTGGGAGAGGTAGCTCTTCCACTTAATTCAAAACAAAAACAAACACAGAAAGTCAAACAAAATGAGCAGAGGATTATGTTCTCCATGAAATAAGATAAAACCCCAGGGGTATGGGAAAACTAATGAAATGAAGATAAGAGTTCAAAGTAATGGTCATAAAGATGCTCATTGAACTTGGGAAAAGAATTAGAGGAACACAGTGAGAACTCCAACAAAGAGTTAGAAAATATAAAAATGAACAAACCAGAATACAGTAACTGAAATGAAAAAATACACTAGAGGGAATCAACAGCAGATTAGATGGCATAGAAAACTGGATCGGCAATCTGGAAGACAAAATAGTGGAAATCACTCAATCAGAACCACAAAAGGAACAGAAAGTGTTAAAACAGGATAGTTTAAGAAACCTCTGAGACAACATCTAGCATACTAACATTCACATTATAAGGGTTCTAGAAAGAAGAGAAAGGGGCAGAAAATTTATTTTAAGAAATAATAGCTGAAATATCCCTAACCTTGGGAAGGAACTGTAATCCAGGTCCAGAAAGCACAGAGAATCTCAAATAAGATGAACCAAAGAGATCCATACCAAGATGTAATAAAAATGGCACAAGTTAAATGAGAATCTGAAAGGCAGCAAGAGAAAAGCAGTTATACGCAAGGGAAGACCCATAAGATTATCAGATGATTTTTCAGAAAAACTTTGTAGATTAGAAGAGACTGGAAGGATATATTTAAAGTGCTAAAAGGGAAAAACTATACAGAAAGAGACTCATAGGTACAAGATACAAACTTAGTGACCAGAGTGGGGAGGGGCTGGTGAGGTGGGCACAGTAGGTTAAGAAAATTAAGAGGTACAAACTTAGAGTTACAAAATAAATAAGTCATGGGGATGTTAATGAATATAGGGAATATGGTCAGTAATATTGTCATAACTTTGTATGGTAACAGATGGTAATTAGAGTTATCGTGGTAATATAAAAATACTGAATTATTTTGATATACATCTGAAACTAATATGATATTGTATGCCAATAATACTTCAATAACAGTATTTTTTCCCAAGGAATTGCCGAACGATTGTACTAAGTGTCCGCATCATTTTAAAATTCAACCAGCAATGTATAGGTGTTTAAGGATTCCTGTTTCTCCATAACCTTTCCAATTCTTGTTTTTCTTACTTTTTTTAAGATTTTATTTATTTGAGAGAGAGAGAGCAGGGGGAGGAGCAGAGGGAGAGGGACAAGCAGACTCCATGCTGAGGGCAGAGCCTGACGTGGGGCTCAATCCCATGACCCTGAGATCATGACCTGAGCCGAAACCAAGAGTCTGACACTTAACCCACTAAACTGCTCAAGCTCTCCATTGTTTTTGTTGTTCTTTTTATTTTAGTCATCTTAATGGGTATGAAATTGTGTTTCATTATAATCATTTCTCTTTCCTGAATTACTATTTTGAACAGCTTTTTATGTGCTTATTTTCCATTTGTAAGTCTTCTTTGGTGAAATGTTTATTCAAATTCTTTGCCCATTTTAAAATTTCTTTTTATTGTTGAGTTATAAGTTTTTTTATATATTCTAGACACTAGACATTTATCAAGTATGCAATTTGAAAATACTTTCATCCACTCTGGATTTGTATTTTCATTTCTTAATGGTGCCCCTTGAAACACAAATTTATGATAATAATAAGTAACATTGATAAAATCAAATTCAACTTTTCTTCTTTCATTGCTTCCGCTTTTTGCGTCATATCTACTAAACTATTGCTTGATAAAAGATCACAAAGATTTACTCCCATTTTCTTAAAACTGTTCTACAGTCTTAGCTATTGTATTTAGTTCTGTAGTCCATTATAAATTATTTTTTCATATGGTGTGAGGTAGAGGTCCAACGTCATTCTTTTGCATGAAGCTATCCAGATGTTGAATCGACAGTTGTTTCCCTCACTGAACTGGGTTAACACACCTGTCAAAATCAATTAACTGTAATGTAAGAGTTATTTCTGGATTCTCATTACTATTGCGCACACACACACACACAAACAGGATATATATAATGTATATAGCATAAGGATGAAAATTATATCTGTTATATATATAATAATTTCCATCCGCATGCCAGAAACACATGATCCTGTGTTGGCTATTCTGGGTTCTTTGCATTTCCATATGAATTTTAGGATCAGCTTTTCAAAATGTAAAAAATGTAGCTGGAATTTTGACAGATTATAATGACTCTGTAGATCAATTTGGAAAGTATTTTTGGCTTTACATTAACTCAATCATGGCCATATGATCTTTTAAATTAACTTTGACATTTAACTTTTTTCAACAATGTTCTGTGATTTTCAGTGTACAAGTCTTGCACTTCTTTTAAGTTTATTCCTAAGTATTCTATATTTTGGTTCCTAATGTAATTTAATTGCTTTCTTAATTTTGAGAGTTCATTGCTAGTATATAAAAATACAATAGACTTTTTTTTTTAGACTTTTTATGTTGATCTTGTATTCTGGAATTTTGCCAAACACACTTGCTAGTTCTAACAATATTTTATTAGTTCTTACAGATTTTTAGTGTATTCCATAGGATTTTCTATATCAAGATGATGGTATCAGCAAATAGAGATGGTTTTACTTCTTCCTGCCCTATCTGGATACATGTACTTCCTTTCCTTGTATAATTTCCCTGGCTAGAACCTCCAAAACAATTGTTGAATAGAAGTGATGAGAAAATAGCCTTCTCTAATTCCTGATCTTAGAGAAGAAAGCATTCAGTCTTTGACCATTAAGTGTGCTATTAGCTGTGGGATTTTTGCAGACATACTTTATTAGGTTTAGAAAGTTGCTTTATGTTCCTAGTTTGCTGACTGGTTTTAGAAAGGGTATTGACGGGGACGCCTGGGTGGCTCAGTTGGTTAAGCGACTGCTTTCGTCTCAGGTCATAATCCTGGAGTCCTGGGATGGAGTCCCGCATCGGGCTCCCTGCTGAGCAGGGAGTCTGCTTCTCCCTCTGACCCTCTCCTCTCTCATGTGTGCGCTCTCTCTCACTCATTCTCTCTCTCTCAAATAAATAAAATCTTAAAAAAAAAAAAAAAAGAAAGGGTATTGAGGTTTGTCAAATGTTTTTTCTGCATCTACTGAGATGATCATGTGACATTGTCCTTTAGTCTATTAATATAGTATATTTCATATGTTAAATCAACCTTGCATCTTAGGGAAACATTCTACTTTGGATGGAGTATAATTCTTTCCATATATTTCTGGATTCTGCTTACTAGTATTTTGTATGAAGATATGTCTACATTCATAAAAGATATTTAGATTTGTGTGGTTTTGGCATCAGAATGCTACTGGCCTCCTATAATGATCTGGGAAGCATTATCTTCTCTTTTATTTTTTAGAAGGTTTTGTGAACCACTGGTATTATTAGTAGTATCTTTTTTTTTAAGATTTAGTAGATCACCAGTGAAACCGTTTAGTCCTGAGCTTTTCTTTTGGGAAATTGATTACTAATTTAAAATGTTTACTTGTTATAAGTATATTCACATTTCATATTTCTTCAGTTTTAGTAGTTTGTGTCTTAGGGATTTTTTCATTTTATCTAAGTTATCTAATTTATTTACATACAATTATTCATATTATTTTCTCATTATTCTTTTCATTTATGTAGTATCATTAGTGATATCCCCTCCCTCTTTGATTCCTGATTGTAGTAATTTGAGATGTGAGTCTTCTCCCCTTCTCTTGGTTACTCTAGGTAAAGTTTTGTCAATTTTGTTGATTTTTCAAAAAATAAAGTTTTGTTGATTTTCTCCCATGTTTTTCTATTATCCACTTCATTTATTTCTACTATAATCAATCTTTCTTTCTTTCTTTCTTTCTTTCTTTCTTTCTTTCTTTCTTTCTTCTACTTAATTTAGGTTTAACTTGCTCTTATGTATTTTTTTTTATATGGGATGCTTCACAAATTTGCATGGCATCCTTTTGCAGAGGTCAGCCTAATCTCTGTATCATTCTAACTTAATATATGTGCTGCCAAAGGAAGCACTATTTTTCTAGTTTCTTAAGTGGAAGATGAGGCTGTTGATTTTAAATCTTTCTTCTTTTTAAATTAAATAAATACCTATTGCTATAAATTTCCCTCTAAGCAACTGCTTTTGTAGCATTCTATGTTTTAGTATTTTATATTTTCATTTTTATTTATCACAATTTACTAACTTATCAGTGTTTTTTTACTTGACCTCTGACTACTTATGACTATGTTGTTTAATTTTCACATATTTGTGGATTTCCCAAATTTCCTTCTGTTACTGATTTCTAATTTTATCACCTTATGGTTTGTAGAATAAACTTACGATTTTTGATCCTTTTAAATTTATCAAGGCTTGTTTTATGGACCTATATATGGTTTATCCTGGAGAATGTACCACATGTACTTGGGAAAAGAATGGACATTCTATTGTTGGTTGGAATGTTGTGTAGATGCTTATTAAATCTAGTCAGTTTATAGCATATTTTAATTTTCCATTTCCTTATTGCTCTATCCATTATTAATAGGGTGGTATTGAAGACTGAAGTCTCTATTATTATTGAATTATCTATTTCTTCCCTTGAGTACATCATCCTACTACTTTCTAGGCTTCATGATTTCTTTTTAATTTATTTTACAGGGGTTGGGGGGAGAGGAGGAGTAGAGGGAATGAGAGAATCTCAAGCAGATTCCCAGCTGAGTGTGGAGCCCAATGAGGGGCTCAATCTCACATCCCTGAGATTATGACCTGAGCCAAAATCAAAGGTCAGATGCTTAACTGACTGAGCTACCCAGGCACACCTAGGCTTCATGATTTCTGAGAAGGAATATTAATCAGTTTAAGAAGGCTTGTAGATGATTTTTCTTTGCTGCTTTCAAGATTTATTCTTTCTTTTGATAATTTGACCACATGTGTAGGTGTGTGTCTCTGAGTTTATCCTCCTTGGAATTCTTTGAAGTGCTTTAATGTACTAATTGATGTTTTTTTAATCAAATTTAAAAATATTTAGGTCATTAGTTTTTCAAATTTTTTTTCTTTTCCTCCTTTTACTTGACTCATTTATCTGTATATTTGTGCATGTGCTGAGGTTCCCACAGATTGAGGCTCTGTTAATTTTTCTTCATTCTTTTTTAAACTGTTCGGACTGGATTATTTAAACTGACCTATATTCAAGTTTTGTTTGTTCTCTCTTCTGCCAGTTGATCCCCTCTAGTGAATTTCTTTCTTTTTTTTTTTTTTTAGAGAGGGAGGGGGGTGGGGAAGAAGGAGAGAGAGAATCTTAAGCAAACGCCACACCTGGCGCGGAGCCCAATAAGGGGCTCTAACAACTCTGAGTTCATGACCTGAGTCAAAATCAAGGGTCAGACACTTAACCGACTGAACCACACAGGCACCCTCCTCTAGCGAATTTTAACTTCACTTTTTGTACTTTTCAACTGGAGATTTTCTATTTGTTTCTTTCTTTTACAATGTGTTTTTATTGACAATTCAGCAAAGCATTTTTCTCACACTTCTCACTAATTCTTTAGACATAATTTTTATTAAACACTTTTAATTTAGTTCATTAAGTGCTTTTAAAGCTTATTTACAGTCTTTGTCTACTAAGTCCAACATTTGTGCTTCCTCTGAGATAGTTTATATTGACTGGCTCTCTTCCAGGGTATGGGTTATACTTTCCTCTTTTTTATAACTTATCATTTTAAATATATAATCTGGCAACTCTGCAAATCATGTCCTTCCTGACCCCATATTACTTTCCTATCGCTACTGAAACAAATTACCACAAATTTATTGGTTTAAAACTATGCAAATTTATTATTTTCCAGCTTTGCAGGAAAATGGGTCCAAATGGGTCTCCCTAGGCTAAAACCAAGGTGTTGGCAGGACTACATTCTTTCTGGAGGCTCTGCAATAGAAAATGTTTTCTTTCTTTTATTTTCTTTTTTTCCACCTTTTAGACACTGCCTGCATTCTTTTACTCATAGCCCTATCACCTCTTCAAAGTCTTTAGTAGCTCTTTGAATCTTTTCCACATTTTATCCCTCTGACACTAACTCTTCTTCCTTCTTCTACCACATTCAAAGAACCTTTGAATTGGGACCACCTGGATCATCCAAGATAATCTCTTCAAAGCCAGCTGTTGGCTAATTTAACTCCTTGCCAGGTAACAACAGATTTCACAACTCCTGATGATGAGAACATCTACATCTTTGGGAAGGGGGCATTCTGTCTACCACACCTTCATAACATTTGCTATTGTTATTAGTGATGGGTTAATGAATTTCCTGGACTAGTTGTGTAAAGTCTGAATTTTGTGTGTGTGCATGGAGCCATTCACACCTCTGCTTGATTAACTTAGTTGCCAGCTAGTGACTGGATGTAGATTTCTTTAAATAACTTGAATCAGTAAGTCTCCCAGTCTTTGCGTCTGTGTGTGTCTTGGGACATGCCTTCACTGTTTTGGCATTTTATAACTCTGAATTAGCTTTCCCCTCTTGCTCTGTGCTGAGTCTTATTATGAGCCAGAGATTAAACAGAGTTTAGGGCCTTCTCAGTTTATTTCTGACATTAGTACAGCCCTGAGCGTGTGTGATATCATCTGGGGCTTTGCTGGAGCATTTTAAATATGTTGGGGCATTTAAAATGGACCTCTCATTCCTCTGTTCTTCCTTTTAAGTTTTTTGGTTAGCCACTTGTATCCCTGCCTCAGGATTAAATGACTGCAGCTGATTGTTTTGACAAATGCTCTGGGGATAAGGCTGTTTTCACAGACAAATCTGCATTAGACTATGTAAAAGAATTGGTTTTTTGAAGGAGCTACTAGACAAGAAAAATAATGAAAATACTCTGGGAATGGGGTTATTAAGAGAACCCAAACTGTTTTGCTCCATCCAGTGTCTGACAGACTTTTGGGTTTCACAAATACCATGGTTGCGAGGTTATTGGTTTCCACAGCTCTATGTATCTGGGACAGAGAAATGGGAATAAAGCAATTTAAGATATCACAAAGCTTGCTTTTCTTACTGATATTCAGCTGCTTTCTTTGAGTAAGTGCTACTGGAATTGTTAAAAGCCTTTCATTTATTTCCAAATTTCTATAGAAGTTGATTTAGAGAATTTTTTCAATTGTCATTGGTTTTATGGAGAAGTTGATTTTTAGAGGTCCTTATTCCACATTTTGGAAGAGCTCCCTGACAGGTCTTTCTTAACCTTCAAAATTTGCCATTTCTGCAACTAACATTCTTTCTCATTACCAGTCTATCAAACCTTCTGACCAACCACTGAAGGTAGCCAGACTTCAATCTTTTGAGAATTTACCACAAGTATGAGTTGTTTTTCTCTACCTCACCACCACAATCTATTCTTCTAAAGTCTGGTTAAAAACTAATTTCTCTCTTAAAAATCTTCACATAACCAATAGAATGAGATATATATTATGATCATTATGACATTTGGCCTTCATCCAATAATTTGAATCTTTCATGTCATGCTCTTGCCTTTGGTCATAAAATTTGCTATTTATTTTCTATTGTTGAATAACAAATTACCCCAAAGTTAGTGGCTTAAAGCAGTGATTTTCATGTATTAGTCATAAAAATCCTACCTATTAAACAGATGTTCAGGGCTATGTGATCAAGCTACAATTGCCATGTGATTTCTGTGGTAAAGAAAATTGGAACTGTTTTGGTTGGGTGATTCCAGCTTGGATTCTATTATGTTGCAGTCAGCCACTGACTCGGTCTAAAAGACTGTCTTCCAAGGTGATTCAATTACAAAGCTAGTAGCTTTGTATTGGGTTTTATTCAGAGGCCTCAGTTCTACTCCAAATGGGCCAAGGGTTGTTTGAGCACAAATACTTGGAGACATGAATCATTTGAGAACATGACTGAGGCCCACTGCTATAATATCTATTTTACTTAAGACCCTGTATAAGATGTAAAATGTTTAAAAATATGACCCTTCCCTTAAAGAAGTACAAATCTATTTATAGAGGAAAAGGTAGACATTCCAGTAACAATACTACTGCAAGTGATAGGTTATAAATGAAAGATTATATACTCTGGGAATTGAGAATAGGTAGAGATTATATCCAATGTCCCCAACAGGGGATCTGGACTGACAGGGATTCTTGGCTGTGACTGAGAAATTAGAACACAATTGTCCATTTATTAATCCCAATAAATACCTTCTCTGATATTAAGGAAAATGCTTATTTGAATTGCTTAGGTAAGAAGCAGATTTAGATTCCTTGAACTAAATTTTTGTAAAAAGACTTTCAGCCTCATGGTAGCCAAATAACATCAAATATCAAATAATTTTTAGCTAAACCCTTGATACCAGAATTTATTGACCATAATTATAATCTGCCACCAGGATTTGAAGAAAAAACAGTGTCTTCTGAATTTAATTCCTATACTGGAATAGAGATTAGCCAGATAGCATTTATAACCAATCAAAATAATTTGAATAGACTAATAGCTAGCAAAGAAAGTCAATCAGTAATTAAAACACTCCCAACAAACAAAAGTCCAGGACCAGGCGGCTTCCTGGGCAAATTCTACCAAACATTTAAAAAAGACTTAGTACCTGTTCTTCTCAAACTACTCCAGAAAATAGAAAAGGAAGGAAAACTTCCAAATTCATTCTATGAGGCCAGCATTATCCTGATACCAAAACCAGATAAAAGGCACCACAAAAAAAAGAGGACTACAGACAATACCTCTGATGAACATAGATGCAAAAATCCCCAACAAAATACTCACAACCCAACTCCAACAATACATTTAAAAAAATCATTCACCACAATCAAGTAGGATTTATTCCTGGAATACAAGGGTGGTTCAATATTCACAAATCTATCAACATGATACATCATATCAATAAAAGGATAAAAACCATATGATCATTTCAAAAGATGCAGAAAAAACATTTGACAAAGTAAAACATCCATTCATGATAAAATCCCTCAACAAAGTAGGTTTAGAGGGAACATACCTCAACATAATAAAGGTCATATAGGAAAAACACACAGCAAACATCATACTCAATGGGGAAAAACTGAGAGTTTGGCCCTTAAGCCCAGGAACAAGACAAGGATATTTACGCTCACCAGTTTTATTCAACACAGTGCTGGAAGTCCTAGCCACAGCAATCAAAAAACAAAAACAAATAAAAGGCATCCAAATTGTTAAGGAAAAAGTAAAACTTACACCATTTGCAGATGACATGATACTATATATGGAAAACTTGAAATGCTCCATTAAAAAAACTACTAAAACTGATAAGTAAATTCAGTAAATTTATAGGATACAAAATCAATGTGCAGAAGTCTGTTGCATTTCTATACACTAACGATGAAACAGCACAAAGAGAAATCAGGAAAATAATTTACATTACAATTGCACCCAAAATAATAAGATCCTTAGAAATAAACCTGACCAAAGAGGTAGAAGACTATAAAACACTAATGAAAGAAATTGAAGATGACACAAAGACATGGAAGGACATTTCATGCTCATGGATTCAAAGAACAAATATTGTTAAAATGTCTATACTACCCAAAACAATTGACAGATTCAATGCAATCCCTATCAAAATACCAACAGCATTTTTCACAGATCTAGAACAATCCTAAAATTTGTATGGAACCACAAAGACTCCAAATAGCCAAAGCAATTTGAAAAAGAAAACAAATGGAAGCATCACAATTCCAGACTTCAAATTATACTACAAAGCTGTAGTAATAAAAACAGTACAACAATAGACACACAGATAAATGGAACAGAATAGAAAACCCAGAAATAAACCCACAATTATATGGTCAATTAACCTTCAACAAAGGAAGAAAGAATATGCGATGGGATAAAGACAGTCTCTTCACAAATGGTGTTGAGAAAACTGGACAGCTACATGCAAAAGAATGAAAGTGGACCACTTTCACCACACAGAAATAAACTCAAGGTGGACTGAAGACCTAAATGTGAGACCTGAAACCATAAAAATCCTAAAGAGAACACAGGCAGTAATTACTCTGACATTGGCCCTAGCAACTTGTTTCCAGCTAGGTCTCCTAAGGCAAGGGAAATAAACCAAAAATAAATATTTGGGACTACATCAAAATAAAAAGCTTCTGCACAGTGAAGGAAACAATCAACAAAACTAAAAAGCAACCTACTGAATGGGAGGAAATATTTGCAAAGGACATATCCAATAAAGGGTTAGTATCCAAATATATAAAGAATTTACACATCTCAATAGCCAAAAAAACAAATAATCCAATTAAAAAATAGGCAGAAGCCATGAACAGATATTTCTCCAAAGAAGACATCCAAATGGCCAACACATGAAAAGATGCTCAACATCACCTATCATCAGGGAAATGCAAGTCAAAATTATAATGAGATACCACCTCACACCTGTCAGAATGGCTAAAATCAAAAACACAAGAAACAACAACTGTGGGTGAGGATGTGGAGAAAAAGGAGCCCTCTGGCACTGTTGGTGGGAATGCAAACTGGTGCAGCCACTATAGAAAATAGTATTGAGGTTTCTCAAAAAGTTAAAAATAGAACAATCCTACAATCCACCAATTGTACTACTGGTTATTTCCCCAAAGAATACACAAACACTCAAAGGGATGCGTACACCCCTATGTTTGTAGTTGCTTTACAATAGCCAAGGTAAGGAAGCAGCCCAAGTGTCCATTGATAGAGGAATGAGAAAGAAGATGTGGTGTGTGTGTGTGTGTGTGTATCTATATCTATATATATACAAGATAGAATATTATTCACCATAAAGAAAGAATGAAATCCTGCCATTTGCAAGACACAGAGGGAACTAGAGAGTATAATGCTAAGCAATGTAAGTCAGTCAGAGATAGACAAATACCATATGATTTCATTCATATGTTGTGGAATTTAAGGAAGAAAACAAATGATCAATGAAATGAAAAGAAAGAGATAAACTGAGAAACTCTTAACTATAGAGAACAAACTGATGGTTACTAAAGGGGAGGTGGGTGCAGGATGGGTTAAATAGATGAAGGGGATTAAAGAGTGCACTTGTTGTGAAAAGCACCAGGTGTTGTATGGAAGTGTTGAATCACTATATTGTACGCTCAAAACTAACGTAACACTGTATGTTAACTACACTGGAATTAAAATAAAAATAAATTAAAAAAATAACCTATGAGTCTTTCCAGAAATGTAAAGTTGTACAGTTTTTAACTACTTGCTTTGAAATTTGGCAAATATATAAATATACAACAGAGAGGTGCTGGGTGGCTTATTGAGTTGAGCTTCAACTCTTGATTTTGGCTCAGGTCATGATCTCAGTGGCCTGGAATTGAGCCCCTCACTGGGTTCCACACTTAGCACTGAGTCTGCTTGAGGATTCTCTCTCTTCCTCTGCCCTTTCCCCTACTGGCACCCACATGCATTCTCCCTCTCTCTCTTGAACAAATAAATATTTAAAAAATATATACACTGAGAATGAATATGTGGTTGATGACATTATCTGCTTGAACATTTTGGAACTTCAGTCAACGATTTGCTCTAACAGTGTTAAGTCTATTCATAGGCACACACTTATTCATCGTATTTTGAGATTAAAGAACTATAGTTACAGTAAATGCAACCAAGCTGAGAGGAATAGAACCTAAAACAAGGTGTAGTGATTCCTATTGAACTAAACAAATCAAGCCTATTTTATTTTGTATTTGAAAAGAAATAAAACTGGGGAAAAATGAAAAGTTTATTACAGCCAATAAATAGACAATTTCTAAATTTATAATAGCCATCAATTTTCTCTAAAATTCAAAAATTTGCAGTCAAAACCTGGGAAACAGATAGAGGACTCTGTCCACTGACCAGTGACACTGCAAGTGACCTTTAGCCCTACCTCCAACTTTGATTTTGCAGTTTTTTCTAGAAATATTTACATGGATTCTCCTTTGTTTTTAAGCTTTTATCCAGGTGGTCATTTAGGCTTCTGGAACTTTCATTAAGTATCTCAGCCTGCATTAGGTGTTCTTTGGTGCAGTGGTTCTCAAAATCTTGTGTGGTAAGAATTCTGAAGCTCTGTTGTGAAAAAACACAGATTCCTGGGATCCTCCTTCAACAGAGGTTGATTGGGTGAGGCCCTCAAGTTTGCATTTTAACTCCCAATAGCTGATTTTGAAGCAGTCATCTAAGACCACACCTTGAGAAGGAGAGCATTACTGTATGGGACTTACACTCTTAGAGCACAGAAGGAACATCCTACATTTTGATTCAGTAGACCCGAGTTCAAGGCCCAACCACAACACTAACTAGCATGTGACCTTGAATGGTTCCCTTAAACATTCCTAGGACCCCGAGTGAATCATGGTGAAATTTGCTGTCTTGTGCTGGATAGTGCTAAAGATAAAACTGGTAGCATTAGTGAAAGCCTTTATGAACTGTAAAGACTCTGCAAAGGATATTAAGAATATTCTTCCTGCTGAGGCATCTGCCAGAAGTGGCTAGTTTACATCCTTGATCTTATTTATCATTCAGAAGATATTTATTGCATGTCTACTCTGCATAAGGCTTCGTGGCAGATGTACTTCCCCTGGCCTTTATAGAAGCCTGTAACGGGATTTCAGAACTCACAAATGGGCAATTAAACCTCCAGCCTCTTCCTGAGAGTTCTGCCCTCCCTTTGATACACAGAACTTTCCTCTGATAATTAAATTGTCACCTCTGCATAAAAATGTCCCCTTCTCATCCTCCGGGGAGGGTGCTTTCTCCCGTTATGAGCTTCACAAGGGAAGAGTGTGGCAGGCTTTGCTGTATACTGCACATTGTTAATTTTTAATGTGGGAAGTTAGATTCTTCTGGCTTTCTTTATGTTACGGATTGTGCTGCTTGTCTCTCACACACTATGCAATGAATGGTGGCTTTTCCTTGGTAGCAGTCTCAAGATGCCAAGTTGTTTAGTTACTATCTAAATAAGGACACACAGGATCTAACTCTGTTCATTATGAAGGACTGGTCTGACAAAACCTCAAAGGAATAATAAGCCGTGTGATTGGCTGACAGGTGAGGGAGAAAATGTACTAAGAGGAAGGGGAAAAAAAAATACTCCCAACGATGGTTGAACTCAGAAATGCAGATGGGTTCAAGATCCACTCTGCTTAAAAGTCTGTAGGCATCACTACAGATGCCTACAGATTTGTAGGATCTCCAAACCTTGTCCCTGGCAAGTAAGACCTTCACAGTCAAGTTCCAGCCACTTGTCTAGTCTCTGAGCTTGGGTCACACTGAATTTCAGGGTCTGGAATGCATTATGGTCTCTCTCACCTGCCTTTGCTTGGACTTCCCCCTCCTCCATCTGGCATCACTGCTTTCCTTCTCTCTACCCTCCCACCTCCTACAAACAATTTGAGGTCAGGCTGGACTTCTCTTGCTGCTGTAGACAGAACGAACCAGTGCCTCCTTAGTCCTTTGCGATCACTTTGCTATGCTAAGTGGCACTTGTAGCCTCATTTTACTCATGATTATTTTTATTCAAGGTCCCAAATATTTAGTGAGTGCATACTATGCATCAGGTACTGTACTAGGTACTGGGGATATGGCAGTGAGCAAAACAAAGCCACTTGCCTCCAAAGTGTGACTCCTGGTACATGCTCTCTTTCCTGGGAGACAGGAGGGTGGGATCTTGTCTATTTAGTTCAGCACTCTATTCCCATAGCCTAGAATAGTGCCCAGCACATAGAAAGCACTTACTGAATATTCACTAAATAAACAGACCTTATTTTAATACTGAAATGTACTATAGGATGTCAGTCAGGAATCTGTTTTGCATAACAGACTGTAGGTAATTTGAGAGTAGAGGACACATCTTCTTTACCTTTTGCATCTATAGTAAAAAGCCATGTACTTGGCATAGAGCAGATGCTCCTGAATAAATAAAACTAAGATTATTGTT
The DNA here is from genome assembly GCF_011800145.1 of Mirounga leonina. Taxonomy (NCBI): domain Eukaryota; kingdom Metazoa; phylum Chordata; class Mammalia; order Carnivora; family Phocidae; genus Mirounga; species Mirounga leonina. The sequence goes on from NW_023270855.1 coordinate 24,110,066, forward strand.
TTAGCTATATCATGCTCTTTATATTCAAAAGCTAGTTGGCCAACTTGTACAATTATTTATCCTGAGACAGTATAAGACCAAGGTGTTAGCTTAAAAAAGTATTTTTCTAAATATAAGACTTTAGACAGACTTGTAGGGGACAGAATCTGTGTGTGGGAGTCTCACTGCTGCTGATTAGGCAGTTTTGCTAATAGCAGAAAGGGTATTGAGGATTCCCACCTTATGCCAGAGAGGTTGCTGCAAATTTACCAATGTTTTCCACTGTTATCAGTGTTGGTTGATTCAGAGAGTCACTCATCAGGTAGAAGATGAACTTCTAAAATTCCAACAGCTGATAGTTCTCTATGTAAAAAATAGCAAAGACTTCTGGGATCTTATCTATGTTCAAATTCTCTTTTACGCTGCTGCATTGTGGCCTGAACTTAATCCTTTTCACTAACCATCATGAACAAGTGTATGAAGAGTTCATATATAAACAACTGCTCTTTGCTTACTCATACTATGAAAGGAAAGGGATTCGTGTACTTCAAAATAGGGGCATATGTAGAGCAGTATTTAAATAATTGACTTTAAAGATATTTTATGGAGTTTGGAGAACAAAATACATTCCCAAAAGGATATACCTTAGAGAATCTACAAAGGCCTTTACAGTCATTAATTGTGCATTGGAGTGGGGGAGAGGAGTCAATCTGTTGTATTTCAGATGGATGGAAAAAGTAGAATCGGAGGAGAAATATAGACAATCCACAAAGTGGTTAAGTCTATGGGAACAATTGAGAGCTGACCATAAGCACTAGAAATTTCCCCATGTAGACACTTCTTGCACCCCCCACACACACACATACACACACACTGCAAAAACAATGAATGTGGTAGATGAGTTCGTGGGGTGAAAAACTAAGAGCAAAAATGAATGGAAAGGGGAAAGAGAATGTAATAAAAAAGAAGAAGTGCTGCAAAAAAGAGAATTTGTTGAGTTTACAAGAATTGGAAATATGCTACATAATATACCCAGGGCAATTACCCAAGGCAGGACAAAGGGATCTATTCAAAACCTGCCTGATGATACCTACATGATGAAGTGTCAACATTCCGAGTAACAACTTAAGTTATAAAGCCTCAAAGGCCCTTTGCAGAATTCCACTTGAATATCTGTAAACTCTGCAATAGTTCACACATCAAACAATGTATTTTAAGATTATGTTTGATAAAAAAAAATGCCACTCGAAGGAGGACTTCCTATGACAAGTTTCTACTCCGAGTGAATTTTTATGACCAAATTAGAAACCCTGGAAAACAGAGACTGTACTGGAAGTGCTGACTCAGCAGTAAATTGCAGAAAGGCAATGGGATACTAATTTAATGATGCTAGAGCTGAAATGCATCATTCCTGAGATTAGCATATCTGTTAAAAAATAAAAAAGAAGAACATTCAGCCACCCAGCTAAAACACTTCACCAACAGTCAACAGAAAGGAGATTTTTGCACACATGGAAGATTGGGAGATGAGGTCAGATTTAAAAGAGATTCTACAGTTTATAGACCTAAGAATTTGGGCTATGGAACTTCAGATTGGATTCATCTCCTTATGCCTAACTTGTTCCAGAAGGATTTTCTTTAGTACAGTCCCTGGCAGATTTAGACAGTCATTCCCATCCTTCTAGTAGAGCTTCCAGTTTATTGGCAAGAATTAAGTCTCTTTAATTAGCTCATCTATCAGAAATGTATTGAGTATCCACCCTATACCAGGTAAAATACCCTGAGGATCAAGATCCAGCTTCTATTCTCAAGAATGTCAAAGTTTACAAGGGAAATACAATCAACACAGCAAGTGCTTTCAGCCCAGAGTAAATTATGCAAGACGGAGATAAGTAAGCAGAGATGACTATGGGAATGCAGAAATGAGATACTCAACCCAGTTTGGGGGAGGCCAATGAAATGAAAGATTCAAGCCTCAGCTTAAGGATCATCAGGTTGACTCAGCCTTTACCATACTTTTCTAGAATGATTAACACATTCAGAGTACAGCATCAATTTCAGACATTAAAACCAGTTTAATGCCTTTATATAGGTAGAACCAGCTGATGAAGTGCAGAGACATATGGTCTTAGAATCAGACCCAGCCTTCAAGCTGGCTATGTACTAGCTGAGTGGCTTTCTGCAAGTTACTTCACCTTCAGTTCCTATGAAATAGGAATAATACCAACTCATATGAACTCTGAGATTTGAAGGAAATAATGTGTGTAATGCATTTGATAGCACCAAAAATGTTCCCAAGACAATGGGAGCTGCAGTATTTCTTCTGCTTTTGTAGCTGCTATGATTACCAATATTATTATTATTTTTTTAAAGATTTTATTTATTATTTATTTGAGACAGAGAGAATGAGAGACAGAGAGCATGAGAGGGAGGAGGGTCAGAGGGAGAAGCAGACTCCCTGCCGAGCAGGGAGCCCGATGCGGGACTCGATCCCGGGACTCCAGGATCATGACCTGAGCTGAAGGCAGTCGCTTAACCAACTGAGCCACCCAGGCGCCTCACCAATATTATTAAGATATAAATAGAATTTTTCAAGTTGAAGTCACGAAGCACAAAATTTTCATGGTTCTATATTTATTCCTACAGTTCTTAATGTATAAGTGAAGGATCTTGTTCATCAAAATAGTACTGGGCAGAACTTTCTCATAAACTTTTAATACAATGAAAATATTTATATAGTATTCACTAGTCACATGTGGCTATTCAATGCTTGAGATTTGTCTAGTGTGAAGAATTGAATTTTAGTTTTTATTTCATTTAAATTAATTTAAATATTTAAGTAACCTACATAGTCTGCAAGTTTATGTTCCTCCCAAATTCATATGGTGAAATCCTGATCCCCCCAAAATGACGTTACTAGGAGGTAGGGCCTTTGGGAGGTGCTGAAGTTATGAGGGTGGTGCCCTAGGAAGTGGGATTAGTGCCTTATAAAAGAGGCTCCAGAGAGATTCACTAGCTCCATACTGTTATATGAAGCCACAAGAAATCTGTGACCCAGAAGAGGGCCCTCACCTGACCATGCTTGTGCTCTGATTTCAGACTTCCAGCTTCCAGAACTCTAAGAAATAAATATTTGTTGTTTCTCAGGCACTCAGTTTGTGATATTCCAGCATAGCAGCCTGAATAGACTAACACAAACCATGTGTGGGACTAGCGGCTACTGGATTAGACAGGGCAATTCTAGGGTAACTGTTAAACATAAAGTTACCCGGATCTCACTACAGGCCCAGTTAATCAGGATGAATGATGAGAATTTGCATTGATATGAAGCACCATATAAGATTCTTAAGAATGCAGATGTTGAGAACCACTGCTCTATTCCTCTGACTGAGTAGTTTTGATTTTATGGCTATGAGCTTGCAGAAGGGCCCTGAGGTATTAATTAAATAAAATATATTTTCTTGGAGGATATCTCCGTGCGAGGCTCTAGAAGTTGAACAGTTGAACCTAAGCGTACGGTCTGTTTCCTATTTTAAACAAATTGTGATATTTTGTAGCCTCATTAAGACATACACTGCAAATGGGAAAGAAAAGCTATTTTAAAGTAGGTGAAAAAATAATTTATACAAAAGAGGTTGTGAGTAGAGGGTCACTATGGTGGAGTTATAAGGGAAGCCATCAAAAGGAAGCAAGCATGGAAGCAGAAACTATAAGAGCAAGAGTGAGAGTGGTTACAATGACAATTGATAGACCACTGGAATACTACTAACAACCCTCATTTTCTCATCTAAGAAAGGGGGTGATACGTAATAATCAATACTAACTGAGCACTTACTTTATGCCGAGACACTTTTATCTGTACCATGTTATTTAATTTTTCCCACAACTTTAGGAGTAGATGCTATTATCAATCTCCATTTCACATCTGAGGAAACTTAAATAATTTTCTCAACATCATGGATCTCGACTACAAAGTGGTGTCAATGTGGGCCAGAGAAAATCATAGATCCAGGGGCCAAAGGAAGCCATTAAACCTTAATTGAGCTGAATTGAAATACTCACCTAATATTCACTGCGGAAGATATATTTAAAACACACAAAAAGATGGAAGTAACAAAATCACCAACAAAAGTTAACAGGTATCATTTACTGGGTACTTACTATTGCCAGGTATTCTGCTAGGATCTTACATTCATTACTCACAGAATTCTCCTGACAGGCACTCCAAGATAGGCCCTGAACAATGTGGGGATCAAGAAAATTAGCAAGCCCGTACCTAAAGAGCCTTGGGGAAGAACCATCTCAGGTGAAGAGAATTTTCCTTCTTCAGTTCACAAATAAGCTCTTTAATTTAGGTCACCAGTATAGAAAAGCATGCAACAGTGAAGAGAAGCATGCAATACTCATGTAATTGTGCTGACATCATAGCCCGGTCCAAGCTTTTGCCATGAAATGACAAATTTTATTGATTCCTTAAAAATGGAGGCAGTGCCTTTCACCTTGTGTCATAACGGTGAATTCAAGAAGTTCCAGGGGCATCTTCTGATATGTCAACATCTGCTTGTGATTTTCTATTGCATGATATTAAGGGATCTCCCCCACCCACCCACCTACTCCCCATTACAAAAACTGGGACCAGAAAAAAGCAAGATCTATAAAGATTACAAGTAAAAAGTTGTTTTCTTCTCTAATACAAAAAAAATTATCTCAAAATATGGCTTATATAATTAAAACAATTATACCAAGACTAATATACCTGGGGATCAATTTCTTTATCTCCACAGTCTTTTGAACATTAGACAAGGTTATCTATTATGCACTGGGTTTCAAGCAGAGTATATAGTGTTTAAGTAGAGCTGCATGGGGGACTCATACTTTGACAGTGATCAATGTTAAATATATTTTAACAATTATAATGGCTCTATCACCCATATCTTCCAGATTTTTTTCAGGATATGGCAAAGTCAAAATTTTCATTGTAATTTTATTGTCCCCCCAAAGAACCACCAGTAACTATTCACTCTTCTGGATTCCATGCATATCTTAACATATGCAGACTTTAAAATGTAGGTTTATTACCAGAAGGTGCAACTACAGGAAATACGTAAGAGAAAACATTACAATTCTACACACCATCATAGAACCCAGAGATCATCTCCCTGTTATTGGCAAATCGTTTAAATTTATATAGCAACTCCTATTTCTTGAGACTAGTTGTTGAGAATACTGAATTGAGAGAAATTTTGAGACTGGCTCATTTGAGAAAGAAGGTACAGGGATCGACTAGTGATGTCTGCCATAATGAAAGCAACAGAAGTGGCGTAGAATTGTTTTACATTACTGGAAACCGATTTTTACTTTAGTAATTAAGAAAGTGAGTCCACATGGTTATGTTGTCTACCCAAGGTGGTACATACAGCAAGACCATAGCGTCACCAGTATGAGGATGCTTACTGGTTAACTCCCACAACAAATGTTCGCCCACTCTATCACTCTACAATCATCCTATGTTTTTTTCCCCCAAAATCAACAGTCCTTAGTTAAAATCCAACTAAACATACTGGAAAAGGCTGATCAATACATAGATGAGAGCAGTCCTTCAGAAGATTACACAGAAAGAAAAATAAATTGCTATGCCCTTGAAAGAAAAGCTACTTTTATTTAAGTTAATAAAGCTTTATTTGTTCTCTAGCCGTTAAGTTTATATAGAAATTAAAAGTCTTGACTATTTGTCTTTTGCCAACGTGAATGTAAAAGTGGCTTTAAAAAATCTCATTAACATCGTGCTTTTTTTTCCCCCTGTCCCAAGCTGATTCAATACAAAACAGATTACCTCCTGTCTATGCCACTAAAGTGCACATAAATATTTTACAAACCAATTTATCTAAAAATTTTATCATTCCTCATTCTGAGTCTAGACACAGAGCTCACTATAAAGCACTTCAGGTTTTCCAGATAACATAATCGTTCAGACAAGACTATATTATATTTCCTTTTTTGATTCTTGCCGGGGCTCAAAATATTCCTCTTGGGGTGTTTTCAGAATTTCACTATGTCAGACTGGTATATACACGGTTAATGGAACTTTCAGAGAATGACCAGAAAATACTTAAATGAAGGAATTTAATAGTCAGAATACTGATAGCATCCACACTTTTGAGCCATAGGGGAAGGGGAAAATAAACTTAGCTTTTACTGATTCAGGTGGGAAAAATGATAGTCCGAATGTGAATAGACTGATCTAGTTCACCAAGATACACAGGCAGACAAGAGTTGGGGAATCCTCATAACTAAAGTTATGAAACCAAAGTTAATGGCTTTCTTCAGCTACTCTATCAGTCAAAAGTAATGTGGGATATCTGTTGTCTCCAGACCAGTGACTGATAAACATTTCCTAGAAAAGGTCAAATAGTAAAGAATTTCTGCCCTATGGGCCATCTGACCTCTGTTGCAACCATTCAGCTCTTCTGTTCTAGTGTAAAAGCAGCTGCTCATAGGCAATATTTATGCAAACGAGTGTGGCTGTGTGCCAATAAATCTTTATTTACAAAAACAAGTGGCAGGCCAGATGTGGTTTATAGGGCTATTTTTGGCTGACTTCTACCCTAGAGGACTAAAATCATAGGTTTCAAGGGGCTCTTCTAACACCCCCAGGCTGCCTACTCTCATCCTTTATTAAGTCCTCCTCCAGGTTCCTTTTAGTCATGTGGCTTCCGTGTTGTCTACCAACACTTTCCTCCTCCAGACAAGACTGGGAGCTCTTTGAGACCAGAGTTTGTATCTGTCTCATCTCTTCCTAGCAAACTGAACAATGCTTGTAGTATGGGAGGCACTCAGAAATTGCTTGTTGAATGAATAGGTGATTGAACAAAAAAAGGGTTTGGGATTTCTTCCTTCAGTCACAATCTGGCTTGGCTGTCTTCTAAAGATGCAGGTATTCCCCATTTCAACTTCAGGATTCTCTCCTTACCTCTCTACATGCAAAATGCCCCGTCCTGACACAAAATACATACATGCAGTTTTAGCCTACATTTATTTAAATTATATGAAATCAAAAGGGCTTACTTGGGAAAAGGAAAGAAGGAAGGAGGGAAAAGAAAAGGAAAAAAAAAGTAGTGTGCAAATGGAAAAGAAAAAGGAAAAGAATAATTTGATTGAAAATTCCAGGGGGTCCTCTCAAATGTAGGCCATCTCATCTCAGAATATGATTCCAGGGTTAAACACTGTATTTTTCACATAACATGACCCTTTATGCAAGCCGATGACTTCATCTTATATTGAACGCATGAAAGAGTAAACAAACTTTAACCCTGAAAACTCAGCTGGGTAGGACTTTTGGATTTATGATCCCTCATACCCACCTCCAACTGGCATCAATAGGGCCACAATGTATCTACTATCTATATTGTCAAGATTCACTAAAGATAAATTTGCATCATCTGGATGAGCTATTTATACGAGTTACACGTTACAAGTTGAATTTGAAATCAACCCTAGTGTGAGATGACGTGCCGCCCTACTGTTCACATTACACTTTCAATGGCAGCACAGTTAGCAATAAAAAGTAGGGGCTCCCATGAGATGCTGGGAAGCCAGCCTCCTGGATCACACAGTAAAGCGGGCAGGCACTTCTAAACTGGCAACACAGCAGAGCAACTTCATTCAGGAGGATGCATGCCAGTGTAAAGATTCGCTGAAATCTGAAGCCTATTTCCTGTCCTTCTCATGCTGTCAGGAGAATAAAGATCCAGCAAAGGTGTTTGTCTGGGGTTTCAATATTCGGGTGGCTCTTCAGGGCAGATTTTGTAAGGGGGTTGGGGGAAGGCTCATCACAGGTTTTAATTTCAGTTGATTCTTACTGAAAGGTATTGATTGATCTCTGGAACTTGTGAAGTCTAAGGTGGAGAGACAGGATCTCACAGTGGAGAGACGCAATGTGAAAGCTGCGCAGCTCTCAGGGGCTCCCCGTGAGCCAAAAACACAACACAATTTTTCATGATCATAATTCACAACTTTCAAACCAACGAGCCTTATTTTTGTTAGTAAGGAAACCAAAGGTAATGTCTGCCTATCTACCTAGCAGTGGCTAATGCTAAAGACAGCTCTAAAATGAAATTTGCAGCCAGAGGTATTCTTAAGAGGAGACAGACTAAAGACACCAGCCCTCTTTGGAAGTGACTAAAGAGAGCACATTAAGAGTTTTTATTATCTTGGTTAAATAAATGGGAAACCTAAAACCTGGGAGATGAGACCATAGGATTTCTTTATCATTTCTATTGATTGGAAAAAGGTCCCAAAGGACTCGACACTATTTAAAAATAAACAAACTCTATTTTTCTCCCGTTTGTTAGGGTGCCTTCCAAGACTTTTCCCCTTCCTCTCTACAGCGGTTGGCAGAAATTAGTTTCCAGTAAAAAAAAAAAAAAAAAAAAAAAAAGAGGTTTATCAGATGTTTTTGAGAAAGTGGTGAACATTACTATTGCAGTTATTTTTAATACCTCTTGACAATGTTCTACTTTCTCATTTAAGATCATGGACCCAGGGACCTACCTGCCACTGAATACTGACCTCAGCATGAGTTTCAATGAGATGCTCAAGAACACGTTTTAAAGCACAAAAACCACAAACAAAAATAGAAAAAAAAGCTAACAAATAAAAGATAAATGTAATAAAAAATAATAATTTTCCCAGGCCCTTTCTGAATATGCTTTGAATGCATGTTTTTCATACCATACTCATTGTTTCTGACATCAAGTCGAATTAAAACGCAAGGGCTATGCTAAGATAACCTAACACTGCAACATAAAAGTTTTTTAATATTGCAAAAAGGAGCCTGAGAACATTTCCCTTAGGGCTTATAAAGTCAGAAGAGCACAGTGCTTAAATGATGATAGAACCATATATCTGAATTCTAACTCATCTCCCTCTTTTATTAACTAAAAATAGGCATTTACCTCCAGAAAGTAACGTAATCTCTCTGTGCCTCAGTTTTTCATCTATAAAATGGGAATGTTAGTATCTATCTCAAGGTGAAGGAGAGCAGAAATTAAACCTAGCACTGGATTTAATGTTTTCCCTGGCACATAATTCATACTCAAAAGATTATAGCTACTATTAATGTAGAAATGAAAATGGGGATAATGTTTATCATTTCAAAGCTTATTCACCGTCAATCATCCTAGCTCAAAATGTAGGTTACCGAACTGTTTCCTCTTTTGGATACAATACAGATAAAACCGTTAACATTCATGAATCAATTCAGTGTACAGCAAATATTATAGTAAGTCATGTTTATGCATTTTCTCATTTAATGGACACGACAGTCATATTATCCATTTTGCAGATAAGGAAACTGAGGCCTAGAAAGTCATATCATTTACCTCAAGCCTCACACTTAATAAGAAGCAAATCCAGAGGAAAATAAACAAGCAAGCAAGCAAACAAGAAACTCTATCCAATTTCAAATCCAATGATTATGACCACTAAGGACATTGCTTAAAAATTGAGAACGCATGCCTACCTTTGGATCTTCATCCTTGTTTGCCAGAGACTCTGGTCAGCAAGAGTAAGCCAGAAAGTCCAAACCTCAAAGATACAGTGGCTGCTGGTCTAACAGTCTTCCCCTTCCTCCAGACTTTATCTGAGGATCCCAGATGCTCTTCTTTGATTCTGGGTCAATAACACCAGTTCGGTGCTTGTGCTTTATTCACCCTATCCCCAGCGACTAGCTTATTCTGCCACCGCTCTTAGTTCCTTCAAAAGAACTCAGGATCAGAAATGGTATCTTGACCCCAACGCAGCCTGCCTGACCCTGAGGTTTAGACCAACCAGGTACTTGCAGGGGGCGGGGGGAAAGTAAGAACCTAATTATTGCAACCACCTGCTTGCCATCGCTTTTGTTCTCCTGACTGCTGCCAGGTGCTAGGCTGGCAGGCTTGAATCAGTTAGTAATTGTAACTGAAGCTGACTGCAATTAATTATATAACTTTAAGCTGTTCAAGCTTAATACCTCCCCCCAAATAACTTCAGGAAACTGGGATACAGTGCACTGCAGCAAATAAGGAAAAATAGCTATGAATGAGGTTTCTGTATTTTCTTCAGTTTTGCATCATACTGAATCCTCATATATCATGTGCACGGCCAAATTGTCCTATTTACTCATTACTAATGAAATGATGTGTTAATTTCTAGCTTGTGACCCAAGACTGAAAAGTGAGGCTCTTCCTCTCCTAGCCCACGAGAGAGGGGACCTCCCCCCGGGGCCATGGTGTGATGGGTCTTCAATGAGGTACAGGACACTGCATTAGATTGTGGACTATGGGACTGTAGGGATGAGGGTTGGAGTTCTGGCTCCACCCTTAATTAACAGGACAAAGGATAATCTCTACCTCCATGTCCTCATCTGTAAAATAGGCATAATATTAACGCTGGAGAAAGGAAGCAAAACAGAGTTTACGAATTCACTGATGCACTGTTTGGCATAAAGTTGATGCTTGATAAATGCTAACGCACCACCACTCTCTGCTAAACTTTGCAAAGTTCAGGAGACTAGCGAACCTTCGAGTGAGGCTCTGTCACAGAGCTTCCCCCACTGACCGGAAACTATAGCATGATATAGTTGTTAATGACTCAGAATTTGGAGTCTGTGGTACATGGGCTGTTGTCATGGGCTATACCTAATGAGGTGTGTGTTCAGGAACCAGTAACGTAACTTCTTTAAATCTCAGTTTCCACATCTTCGAATAAAGAGAAATGTTTGTAAGGTTGCTTACAATGATTAAATGCAATAAGACATGGCTCTGATATACATAAATGATATTAGCAAGACATTTTAACATGTATTTATGGCAAAATCATTTAGTGGAATTATAATTTATATATATTTTTTTCTCTTGGTATTTTCCCCTAGCTTCATTCCACAATGGTAGCCAAGCTCTTCTATGCTTCTTGCTTCAGGAATCTTGGTAGGACTGAAGATATAAGTCAAACTAAATACCCCAAGTGCTTTTGAGAAATAATATGGGGCAGGGGCAGGGGCCAGGCAGGAATGAAGGCTGGAGAGGAGAAGTTATGTGAGAATGGCAAAAGTTCAAGGAGAGAGAGAGGAGAACCACCTCTAGACCCGGAAAAAGAAAGGATGTCTGTGAGTCTCCAGAGCAGGGAAATCTACATGTGTTCTCTGACAAAGCCTAGAATACTAGGAAGAACGTTAGGTAGATAGCTATATTCTCACTTGAGAAAGATGAACCAAGAGCATCATGATTTCCAGCCTCAGCATGAATCCCCACATGGGCATGAGAGAGGAAAAACATGAGCCTCAAAGAAATGGCAGGAGTTTGGGTAAGAGGATGGGAGGATTGGTAGCTGCAATCATAATAGGCTAATGAAGCCCCATTTTGCAACCAGTTACCTAGATTTTACTATAATCTAGAAGCAAAAAGAGGCCCCAGTAAAGATTATATAGTAGGAAGTTACTGGATACTATTAAATCTATTTCTTTTTCTTGGACACACAGGGAAATTACCTTCATCAGCCTTCCTTAGTTAATGTGGGTCCTTTGCAGCTCAATTTGGCCAATGGAAAATGAGTAGATATGGTGTATACAACTCCCAGACCTCTAAAACCCTTCAGGTGATGTGTCAAGCTCTTTCTCTTTGCTCATTAGCTGACTCCACGCATAGGATGCAGTAAGGGAATCTGAGAATGGATGGAAGGTTACAGGATCCCTGAACCACCATGAGAAGAGTCACTTGCCAAAATGTAATCAGAGTATGAAAATACTGAGAAATAAATTTATATGATATTAACCCACTAAGATTTGAATGCTGTTTATTAGAATGTCTTACTAATAAAATGCCTGACATAGAATTTTTCATCAGCCCTAAAAGGTGGAGGATAGAAAAAGAGAATTCAAGTTGATTTAAGTCAAATAAAGAATATAATGCAACTCATACCTAAATTTATGCATGGCTTTATTACTGCAAAAAGCTAGAATCTCCATGCAGCAACCTAAATAGTAGGGAGGCAAAAGGAGTTACAAAGGGCAAGTATTTTACACCATGGGTCGTTCTGCTAACTAACTCAAGAAGTCATATGACAAGTTTCCTCAAGAAGCACGCCAAGGTTGGAGTGACTGTCCCCTAGCTGTCTCGCCACAAGAACGCCTCCACATTGGTCAGACCACCTTCGGACTCTTAACCACCTCCATGATGTCCTCTCTGCAAATATGAATGACGCTAATACATGGAGTTTAAAATAAATACAACATGAACAAGCAAAATAAACGTGTCTTTGAGAGCTCAATTTCAAAGCCCTTCAAAACTGTAAACAAGCTTTTCAAATTATGTTTAAGAAACACCCTCATCTTTATCTGTATCTTACAGCTTTCCCAACAAAGTTCTCATTCTCTCCAGCCCCTCATCTTCCTACTTTTTCAGTTTCTAATCATGACCGTCCTGTCCTCCCCAATCTGCAGTGGTTTCTAATTGGTCCTTTAAAGTGTCCTGTGACCTATAATAAACCAGTTTATCCATTTCAGTGATGTGAAGCATCTGGGAGATAAATTCCATTAGAACGCTAATTGGGTCTGATATGAATAGTTTACTATTGATCTATATGGAGACATACTTGACAGAGCACTGGATCATGTTAGGTTTGGGGACATTTTAAAATATTTGCTAAGAAAATTATGCTACATCTAATCACCTGGGAGAAAATGACAGCTGAGCTGTGAACAGAGTATAGCTCATTTTATCCATTCAGGGGCAAGAAGGATATCCATTGATTTTCCTGCTCATCATTTATTCCCCTTGCTTGTAGGATCAAGACCCAACATTCCTTTAAGAACCAAGCCTCCCTCACTCTCAGTTCATGTGGTTCATGAGTGGCTGATTTTGCCTCTCATTGCCTCGTCCTCCCAGGTTCAGGACTGTGGACAGGATCCAGTATGGCCAAGCTTGAGGAGCCTGCCATCCCCCTCTAGCTTCTGTTCGGTTCAGGGAGGTTATGGTAGTAATCTGTGTCTAAGTCCTGGAGTTCTTGGAGAAGTTATGTTGAAAGACGTATTCTCCCTACCAGAAGTTCTAACCTGGCAGAATATAAGCCTGGAGGTGGTGATGGTCACCTCATCACTACTTGGATGTGGCTACTTAAGAATGAAACTAAAACTGGGAGAGGAGCACCAAAACATGGAGGGTAGGGGACTTGTGGTGATTGTGTTTGAGTACCTGGATCTAGCTGTATTGCCCATAATCAAATGAATCCCCTTTTATGCTTCATCCTGTTTGAACTCTATTTCTCTAAAAGCATCAAGTCTAAAATCATGACACTGAATTAAACCAATAGCCTCAGGGTCAGATTTTCACAGAGGTGGTATATTCAGTCATTTACTTTTGGCAGTCCAAAATTGTCTCACTCACTAACCTGAACCAGAGTAACCATAGTACTAGTTACTTCTTTTTTTTTTTAATTTTTTTTTTAAAGATTTTATTTATTTATTTGACACAGAGAGACACAGCAAGAGAGGGAACACAAACAGGGGAAGTGGGAGAGGGAGAAGCAGGCTCCTCGCTGAGCAGGGAGCCCGATGCGGGGCTCGATCCCAGGACTCTAGGATCATGACCTGAGCCAAAGGCAGGCGCTTAACGACTGAGCCACCCAGGTGCCCCAGTACTAGTTACTTCTTAAGGGACTTTCCAAAGAGTATGAGCTTTTTACCTGAATAAAATTTATATGCATTCCAAGGAGAGTTGGGAACATTTTTTTTTTTAAGATTTTATTTGTTTATCTGAGAGAGAGAATGGGAGACAGAGAGCATGAGAGGGGGAGGATCAGAGGGAGAAGCAGACTCCCCGCTGAGCAGGGAGCCTGACTCAGGACTTGATCCTGGGACTCCAGGATCATGACCTGAGCCGAAGGCAGTTGCTTAACCAACTGAGCCACCCAGGCACCCCAACATTTTTTAAAATTACAGATTCCTAAGCCATGTGTGGATAGATTCTGATTTAGGAAGTCTTTTGAACATTCCACAATTCAGCATTTTCAACCAGCAGCCTAGATGATTCTGATACAGGTAGCCACATTTTAAGAAATATTACTGTAACAAGCAGATCAGAACTGAGGGACTAAAGTCATATACAAATGAATTTCAAATCCTGTTTCTGCTGCCTACCAACTATACCTTGGACAATGGCAAAATCTTTCTTTCCTTCAGCTTCCTAATTTACAAATGAAGATAATAAAGCCATCATAGAGGGCTTTGCAAGATAGTGTTTGTAAAGAATTTAGCACAGAGCTTATCATATCAGTAAGGCTCCAATAAATGGTATCTGTTGGTAATTCATTTACATGGATTAGCTTCTCAGATAAACCAATTATTACTTCTTAGAATCCAGCAGCATATAAGACCTTGTAGCAATTAGACATAGGGTATATAAGTTTTGGTGTGGAAAAGAGGAAGCAGGCTCTAATTTTCAGTTTGATATATGTTCTGGTGTACAAAAGAACAGGAAAATACCAAGAAAAAAAAAATGTCTATCCTATCTATGAGCTTGCCAAAAACCGCTTAGGACATTAAGTTTGCCAATATAGCTTTAGTCCTCACACTGAAAACTTTTGTACATTAAATAATAACTACCCAAACACAGACATGAGTAAGGCAATGGGACTGGTAGAGCATCACAAAACATTTTGCACCTTGTATAGCAAGTACGGCTATCCAAGGGGGTGACGTTAGTGGTGAACATGGTGGAAGGAATAAAGAGGATATCTACATAAAGTGTATGGCATCCCGATGTGGAGGACAGGCTTTGAAGGAGGACCAGCCAGGCTGGGTTTACATCACAGAGACCCCATTTCTTAGGTGAGCCATTCTGTTGAGGAGTCACTTAGCTTCTGGCTCCCGGTGTATAAGTTGAGAAAAAATGAAGCCAATCTTGTTAGATTATGTTGAGGACCCAATGAAATCATCGATGTAAAATGTCTAATAGAATGCCTGACATATGATCTATGTTCTGAAATGTAGCCATTATTATTTTTATTTATTATGATAATATTATTATTATTACTGTTGTTTTACTGGAGATCCTGTTTAAAAAAAAAACTGGCAAGATGAGGATATTTTTGCAGGAAAAAAACATACAAAATGGTGAATATTTCCACAAACATGACAGTGAGGAGAAGTAATAATCATATACAACCCAACCCACCAATTTCAATACATTGCGGAGAAAAACAAGAGGAAGGCTTAAAACAAGCACTTCCTGTCCTCAGTGTTGCACTCCCTCATTTCACAGGTGAGACTTGCTTGGCCTTTGCCCAGGGACATGGTGGAGTAACAAGTGTCCACCAGCACCAACCAAGGCTCTGATTTTAAGCATCTCCACTGGCTATCTGCAAAATCCATGTTTTAATGATTAGCCTTTGCTGCCATAACAGTTGCAGAAAAATCAATTCTACAGTTCTTTCCTTTTCTAAAATGCTTGGCTTTTGGCTGATAAAGCAATGATTTAAGTCAATGGCTGAGGTGAGAATTTGAGTACGTTCTTAAAGGATAATCACTAGGCTCCTTCTTGGGATGCATCTGTTTTTAACCAATTTCTCAACTCTGAGTGTGGTAATTAAACAGAGAGGTGTACAAAACATAAACAGTGGAAACTGGAACCCGGCTTCATTAGTTTCTGCATCTTAGGTAACTACAGGTGTGTGTGAATGAATTACACGACTGGTAAAATAAAATTAAAGGCAGCTGCACGTGTTTACAATACTGCAGCCGCAAATTACAGGTTATCTGTAGCATCCATAATTCATCCATAATTGACAATTTTCATATTACTGGAATAGAGAATCAAGTCATGCAGATGATTACAGCATTTGCCTCTCAGCACTAGAGATCTTGCTTCATTTTTCATACAGCATCTCAAATGAAATAACTTATAGTTTTTTAGGTGGAGCTGGACATCAGGGTAAAGGACCAAAGGATTGCAGACACCCTAGCCCCCAGTTTCACCTCCCATGCCTCCAACTCCTGGCTCCCTGTTCATAAGGAAGTGTGCCTACACACAGGCTTTAGAAACACCAGAGCTGAGTCCAATTTTGACAGTGCTACCTAAATCTAGAAACAAGAGCTAAGTGTTCAGAAACTCTATGCCTCTGTTACTTCATCCATTCATGGGTTAACAAAAGTGCCTACCTCCCAAGATCATTAGGTTTAATTGAGTTCATTAAGATGGAGTTAATATAACTCTTCCCATAAGAAACCTGAGGAGATCCCTGAAAATGGTTCCCTATTCACTTGACCCAGAAAACCATACAAAATCATGCAAATAATCAAGAGATTCAAATATTTGTGTTCTCTTTAAGAACACACGTGAAACTGCCCAGGCCATCAAGGGTATGCATATCCAAAAAGCCACCAACTGTCTAAAGTATGTCACTTTGCAGACACAATTTGTGCCATTCTGTTGCTCAATGGTGGAGTTGGTAGATATGCCTGGGGCCAAACTGTGGGGCTGGATGCAGGGTCAGTGGCCCAAAAAGAGTGCTAAATTTTTACTGCACATGCTTAAAAATGCAGAAAGTAATGCTGAACTTACTTTAAAGATTTTGTTTGTTTGTTTGTGTGTTTGTTTGTTTTGTTTAGAGTGAGCAGGGGGAGGTGGAGAAGGAGAGAGAGAATCCCAAGCAGACTCCGCACTGAGCTGCAGAGACCAATGCAGGGGGTTCAGAACCCTGAGATGATGACCTGAGCAGAAATTGAGTCCAGTGCTTAACCAACTGAGCCACTGAGGCACCCCTGAACTGAAGAGTTTAGATGTGGATTCTCTGGTCATTGAGCACATCCAGGTGAACAAAGCCCCCAAGACACAGTGTGGAACTTATGCGGCTCATGGTCAGATTAACCCATGCATGAGCTCTCCCTGCTGCTCTGAGGGTCCTTACTGAAAAAGAGCAGATTGTTCCTAAGCCAGAACAGGAGGGTGCACAGAAGAAAAAGATATCCCAGAAGAAACTTTAGAAACAAAAACTTATGGTCCTGGAGTAAATTCTGCACAAAATAATGCAAATAAAAGTGAAAAAAAAAGATTAAGTCAATATATGTACAGTGCATAGGGTAATGGCTGGCATTAAGAGCTTAGTGAATGCTTAACTATAACTTCTCCAAACCCCGCCTTCCAGAACCATAAAATGGGGGTAAAAACATCACCTATCACACATGGTTCATTGGACAATGAGATAATGCATATGAAGCACCTAGTTTACTTCCTGATACACAAAAGCTCTCAACATTTCAGCCAGTAGTAGACATAGTAATAACAGCAACTTTACCTTAAATTGGCAAAATAAATTAATATTGCTAATTAAAAATATATTTTGTGTAAAAATCCCATCTCGGGCTCCTAACTTATTTAGAAGAATTTTTTTTTTTCTCCTTTGGGTATTCTGATTCAGAGACTATCAGGATTAGGTTTTTACAAGGCATCTTGGACTAAAATAAATGTAATATTGATAAAAACCCATCCTATAAAGAGATGTCCTGTGCATTGTTCTAGTTCTACCTCCCCAAAGAGGGCTAACCAGATGCACACGGAATTCTCTGCCACTTGCTGAGGATGAATAAGGAGGCTGCTTTAAAGCTACCAGAGTTGGGAGGGGCACAGCAGGGGCTGTGACAGAGACAGAGCTGACAAGCTACAGGGACACAGACCAAAGGCTGATCTGAAATCTCTGTAACATTCCCCAGAACCAACTTTCTCAAGTACCCATTATTTCACACATGAGAAGTCATGGGTCTGCCTTGGTGTGGGTTCCTATCACTGAGATTTAGGAAGATAAGACAATGCAAATACACAGTAATGACAACATAAAATTTCTTAGACAAACTCATCTGAACTCGTGTCGAAGTTTATTGCCCATTAATGAGGAACCCAGCAGGTAGAAAATGCTCATTGGAAGGACATGGAAGAGGGAAGTTAAGTATGTAAGTCTTCCAGCAAGGTACAGACTGCTGTGTTACTTCAAACGGTCATAAAAAGGTCATATTTTTATCAGTGGTTGGGTAAATCTGTAGCACAATATGAAGCCATCTTTGGATATGATCCATTCATCAGAAATAATAAGTAATCTATAAGAGAAGCAAATGATTAGCAAATTGATCTGCAGCAATTAATTAGACATATCAGATAACAAAGTTTCTCCTGACTCTTCCATAGAGAGCCAATTTGCACCCAGGCACTGGGCAGAAGTCAAATACAAGACTGACACAAGTGCAGAGTCCTGCTTTTCCTCAAACAAATTTCTGTAGTATATGATCAAAGATACCAGACAATTTACCTAATTCTCAGAAAGGGAGATGACATTTCTCTTTCACAATAAAAATATCTTGTAATCTTTTATCTGCATTTGGTGTAATAGTTTACCAAGTGTTTTCTCTCCACAAGCTCACACTTAATTTGCACAACAGGTGCGAGAAGCAGACAGGGCAGGTGTGAACCCCATTTGATACCCAAGGAACACGACACCCAGAGGAGCTCACTGTCTTTGCTAATGCTCTACCTTGAAGTAGGTAAAAGAGCCAGGAGTGGAACTTATGTCCAATGTAGCTATGAAAAAAAATTCCTCTCTCAAATATTTCTGGGGTTGCAAGGAAATTCTTAGGTCTGAGCCAAAGTAGACACAGATGGAGACATGAATTCAATAGCATGGCGGCTTTTGGGAGTGTTTAAAAGTCCTTGTGGTCTTTCTCTACCCAGTCCGTCAGCTCCAGTGTCCCCACATTCCCAGCCTGATTTAAGTCTAGTAAGTCTGTTTAAACAAGAAACCTATTGTATAAATGTAGGTCAACCACTTCAGGAGTTATGTTTAGCATCTGATCATAAAGTGTTATCAGATGGACTACTTTGACTGCTGAGTTGTCCGCAAGGGTGCTCTCTTAGCAGAATTTCCTCCCCCTACCCAATGTTCACTATACATCAGAATCTTCTGGAGAGAGTTTAAAAATTATTGATGCCCAGGATGCAGCCTCAAGTCTCTGATGTAACTGACCTGGTCTAAAGACACTTGGAAAATATGTAAGGAAAATTCTACATTAAACCACGTAAAAGGTTTTTGTTTGTTTTTTTACAGTAGGGTTTTTCAGAATTTTTAACCCATTCATGAATCATGTGGTTCTCCAAGATGGGGAGTTACAGTTCATCGTGTTTGGCAAACTTCTTTCACTCCAGAGTGCTTTTGGTGTTGAATATTTCCTGGGCCTCTTATTCCATACTGATCTAATGAATTCTGTGAGAGAAGTGCATCTAGTAGGAGTTATTGGCACCTACTAAGGAAAAAGACTGCATCTAAAGAAAGATAGGATCAAGACAACCTTCCTAGTCTAGAGCCTCACTACACAGTGTGGTCTCTGCAGCAGACTCAGCTGCATCCTGGGGAGCAGAATCTCAGGGCCCATCCTAAACCCCAGGAAGCAGAATCTGCATTTTGACAAGATTCCTGGGCGGGGGGGTAGTCATATGCACATTAAAATTTAAGAAGCCTTGCTCTAATCCACCATTTTTTCCAAACCTTTCCTGTGTCTCATCATTGTGACTTTGAGGAAAACTTCACCAGTGTGTCGACAGTATGTCTACCTGCAGTGCTCCACGGACAGACAGGGAAAGCTCAGACTGTGGCTGCACAACTCCAGGGGGCATCAGTCATGAAAAACACAAAGGTCACACTGTCCTCTAGGGTTGTTCAACCAAAGAAATATTTTCAAAACTGACACTATACCATGTGCAATATAGAGACTTTGTACATCAGTTCTGTCCAAGAGCTTGAATTGGTTCAAGCGCATCAATGCTAGTTAACACTTTTTGAGAACTTAATAGGGTCTAGCACCTTGATGTCACTTTACAGTCATTATTATATATTATCAATATGACAACACTCTAAGAAATAATCTATTATTATCCTCATTTTTTGATGAAATGGGGGTTGCTATGGGTTTATAAAAGATGTCACGCTCAAGGTCAAGGAGTTGATACTAACACCATTGGGATTGGACTCTAGATCTAATTCCGACACCACGTTCTTACTATAGAAAAACTGGATTTAAAAAAAAATCTTCAGGATAGACTATTGAGGTGGAAAATTATAGGAGAGTTTAGGGATCATACCTGAAGAGAGAGATTAAAATAAAAAGTGTGGCTAGAATGTGTTCTTAGGGAACATGGTCTAGTTTTGTCCAATTCGAAATTAAGAATGCTGTGCAAGTAGACAATGGTGAAACCAGCATTTGTTACATGATTACAATGTCTGATCATAGTAACAAATAATTTCCAGAGGCATTATAATATCTGCAAATAGTTACTCTCTTGTTTTATCCTCAGGGTAGTCCAGTGGAGAGGAGTTTTACCGCTCCGTGTTTAGGGACAAGGTAAGTCCCAGAAACTCAACAACTTTTCCTGAGATCTCGAAATCTAGAAGTGATGGTGATAAGATTTAAAACCAGGTCTTAAAACTTTCAAGTCCTAAGCTCCTTCCACTGCAGCATGGCCACCTTCCCAACCATCAGATAAATGTCAGGACCTTAAGAATAAAAGATAATAGGCACCTTTCTCAGTTGGCCAGCCTGGCCTGGACAGCCGACAGACAGCAAATGAGAGGGCTCACAGAAATGAATTGATAAAACAACAATAACAAAATTTAGAAAATGCCTTCCAACAATTTTTCACACTTTAGCAGACATTTGATTCTAACAAATGGTTGATTCTGGTACCTAAGAGCACAGAAAGTTATTTTTTCACAGGCCTTAAATTTGATTTTTTTTCCCCTTTCTCTTTTAAAAAAAATATTTCTGTCAAGCTTTCTCAAAAAAAAAAAAAAATAGAAAGAAAGAAAAAAAAGTCTCCTCCAGGCTTCCTGTGGACATGAAGGGCCTGGTGGATAGTGGGGCTGCTTGACAAGCACTCTCATTAGTACAGGACAGGGACAGGGAGAGAAAGGAATCAGGCCAGGTCTCAGACAAACACCGTCCTAGAATTCTAGGGGTAGCAGGGATTTTGAGAGGTCAGTTGGTCCATTCCTTTGTCTCCAGGAATAACTCACCTTTCTCCATTAATCTGGACCATGATAGAACAAGATTATTCTATTTTAGAGAATATTGGAAAACAGGTTGTTCTGTGGATCAACCCGTGAAAACACTTCTCCACTCGTACGTACCTTCTGTTGGCTTTGGTTCTCAACTGGAAGAGTTTTGCTCTCCCTCCTCCCCAACCACCCATTCACCTAGGGGACATAGGACAATGTCTGAAAGCTTTTTTGGTTGTTAAAACCAGAGAGGAGTTTACAACTGGCATCTAGAATGTACAGCCCCAGGATGCTGCTAAACACTCTACAATGCCCATGGCAGCCCTATCACAAAGAATTATCTGCCCCCAAATTGAATATGCTGAAGTTGAGAAACTTTACAGAAGAGAGAAGAAAATGCATTATTCTTTGCATATTGCTGTCAGAGTGTCAATAGAAAGGGAGATAACATGATATTCATCAATACAAATACCTACCCATAGTGGGACTAAAGTTCTATGCTTCAGAAACAGATTTCTTTATAAGACATTTAAAGGATATGTGGAACTCTTTTTTTCTTTTTTCCTTTTTTTTTTTAAAGATTTTATTTATTTATTTGACAGAGAGAGACACAGCGAGAGAGGGAACACAAGCAGGGGGAGGGGGAGAAGGAGAAGCAGGCTTCCTGCGGAGCGGGGAGCCCGATGCGGGGCTCGATCCCAGGACCCTGAGATCATGACCTGAGCTGAAGGCAGACGCTCAACGACTGAGCCACCCAGGTGCCCCTTCTTTTTTCCTTTTAAGGTCAGATTGACCTCACCCTTTACCAACTAGCTAGTCTTCGATATTGGACAGTAAATTCCATGATGGCAGAAACCATATATGGTGAATCTCTATTCTCCCAGGGTCTACCACAGAAAATAGCATATAGTAGATACTAAATATATATTTTGAAAATCTCTATGTAAAAATTTAACTTAATTTGGTTATGTAAAAACTGCTAGATGGATTTTCATGAAATTAAGGGCATGTGCTAGAGATGGTCTCTCTCTCTCTCTCTTTTTTTAAAGATTTTATTTATTTATTTGAGAGAGAGCACATGAGAGGGGGGAGGGTCAGAGGGAGAAGCAGACCCCCTGCTGAGCAAGGAGCCCGATATGGGACTCGATCCCGGGACTCCAGGATCATGACCTGAGCCGAAGGCAGTCGCTTAACCAACTGAGCCACCCAGGCGCCCGAGATGGTCTCTCTTGAAGTTATAGGTTATTTTGTGTACTTGATATTTTGGCATTCCCTGGGTGAGGCATATCAAAAACATGGATAGTCTTCCAAAATAGTTGAAACCAAGGAATCTTTGTGACTGTAATTGGGGCATGGCGTGCCATATGTGTGAAGATTTTGTAGAATAAAAAGGAACTGTGGTTTCCAAAGTGAATCCCAAAGTGAAAATCATAGAGGCAGATCCTCCAACTTGTAGATGTTTCTTCGCTTTCCACAAAGGGTGCAACCCTATTTAATTATGTAGTGGTCCACTTCTTGGAAATGAGCCACCACTGAAAGGAAAGTCTTAAAGAGTATCAGAGCTGAGAAATTCATGGCACAGGGTGTATTTAAAGTGCTCTTGGAAACCTACCAACTATCGGTATCACAGGCACAACCCATTTTTGTTTTAACAGGAACTGCTTTAGCCCATCCTGTTGGAGTAGGAGGTTTCACCAACTTCCTTTAGACTTTAATTGATAACACACAAATCTGTTGCCACAGATGGTTGGGTGGGCAGCATCTGAAGCTGAGGTCTGGAGAAAGACTTCCCACCCCCAGCAAATGCAAGAACATTCAAGAAGTGTAGATGCCGGGTGCACCATGGAAACAGAATTGAGGAAAGAGCTCTGAGTTGCACATCAAAGCATAAGGGGTCTGTATTAAAGGTGCCCCTGTATGAAGACGGTTACAAGGTTCCAGCTCCTCTTTCTGTCATGTGAAAATAAGATTATTTGGTTTTGAATCCCAAATATACCAGCCGTTAACAGTGTGACCTTGGGCAACTTATTTAACTTCTCCAAGATCTGTTTTTCCCCTACCTCTCTTTTTAGATTTTGAGAAGACTGAATGAGATATAAAGACATTTTCTATTAATTATTTGTATTTCCTCATATATGAAACAGAACTATTCTAGAAATAATCTCTATTCTCCTTGTCTTAGAAAACTTTTCATCTTTTTCCAATATGATATGCAGGATCTAGGGAATTCTGTTAATCTAGAGGTAGAAAGGCAGAACCCAAGAGTTAGTAAGCTTAGTGACCTCAGGTTCTTCAGGGGCAACTGATGGAATCTCATATAATGCCAAGTGCTTACAAGAAAGTAAAAGTGACCTGGGTGGGCAGATATCTCAGAATGAAGATAAACCTCACTGAACTGGTCTCTTTCTTTCTTTTTTTTTTTTTTTTTTAAGATTTTATTTATTTATTTGAGAGAGAGAATGAGATAGAGAGAGCATGAGAGGGGGGAGGGTCAGAGGGAGAAGCAGACTCCCTGCTGAACAGGGAGCCCGATGCGGGACTCGATCCTGGGACTCCAGGATCATGACCTGAGCCAAAGGCAGTCGCTTAACCAACTGAGCCACCCAGGTGCCCGAACTGGTCTCTTTCAATGGCAGGTGATTGAAAGTCAAACTAAAACTGCCTAAAGGAATAAACAGAAAGACATCTATGGACTGTCATTACAAATGAGAAGCCCAGTGTAAAGCTTCAGGCCAGGTGGGATCCAGTTAATCAAAAGAGACCATAGGGAATCTGTCTTTCCATCTCTTGGTTTTGTTTCCTTTTGTGTTGGCTTTGCTCTCAGGAATGCCTTCTGCAGGGGGGCTCCCAGGAGCTCCAAACATATATCCTCTCACTATCAAGGCCAACAGACCAAAATGTAGCTTTCCCATTCACTCTAGTAAAAGGCTGAGGATTTAATCTGTTTTGGTCAGTCTGGGTTGGGTGCCTATGCCTGTGGCTGGCACCACCCCCGGAACCAGGTAAGTGAGAGGGCAGAGGAATAACCAGAGAAAGGCAAAATGGATGCCAGTCAGGCAAAAACAGCAGCATGCACTGCACTTGCTGACTATCTTGGTTCTTTTCCTTCATAAAAGGCTTCCCTCCTGTTATATTATTGGCTGGTTATGGAATTGCGTTGAGCAAGGGTTGAAATGAGAGTTGATTATGTACAGCTGGGCTGAAAGAGGTTTCTTGTGAGCTGTTTAAGTCTCATTTAAAAATGTCTTCCTTGAGGATCCCTCGTTGGCTTAGTTGGTAGAGCATGCAACTCTTAATCTTAGGGTCATGAGTTCTAACCCCATGTTGGGGGTAGAGTTTGCTTAAAAAAAAAGTCTTCCTCAGAAATAGGTGCCATGTTGCATGTTGCCTATCTCATGTAGCAGGTGGGCTACATGGGAAAAGTAGACTCACAAGTTCCTGCCAGCCACTCACCTTTGGTTCCCCTTTATTTTTTTATTTTACTTATTTTTTTTGCCCCACCCCTCCCCACTTCAGTTATTCTCAGACTCCAAAGAGCTAATTTCTATCAAAGCAAAAAGAGGAGACTTAGCTTGGATATAAAACTCTAAACATAAATGCATGGTCTGATAACCCCATGGACAAGCAGAAATTTGAGCTTATTCTAGCATGTTTCTACAATGTCCTTCTCGAACATAGTTCTGGTATCTTTCTTCTGAAGCTCATGAGGATCATTCTAACTGACCATAAAAAGTTTTAAGGATGACAGGACTTGGACTCACATTTGTATAGGGTGGATGCTAGAAGTAGAGCAGTAAAGGGGCTAAAGGCTAAGATTTTAAAGGTGGGCAGAATGGGCTCTAAAACCCTATGCAAATTGTCTTACTGTCCTGAGACTATTTCCTCTTCTATAAAGGAGAGATCATGGTAATACTGGCTACTGCCCACTGTGTGCTTTCAATATGCCCCACACAATTTTAAATATGTACCTTAATGCTAAACTTCTGTATGGAACTCCATGAGGTAGGTACCAATATAATCTCCATTTTTCAGATGGTAGCACAAGAGGTTCAGAAATAATCAAGGCGACAATTCTAGTAAGTGACAGGAAAATGTTCAGCATAGGGCCTCACAAGTAACAAGTAATCAAAACCTGTTCATGGGTGGGGGGGAGAGTTGGTGATATATGCACGTCCCCCACTAAGACATGCACAATCCAAAAGGAGTGCAGAACATTCAAGATGACTGAAGAGGAAAGGGTATGATTCTTGATTTAAAAATGCAGTAGTTTATGGGCGCCTGGGTGGCTCAGTTGGTTAAGCGACTGCCTTCGGCTCAGGTCATGATCCTGGAGTCCCGGGATCGAGTCCCGCATCGGGCTCCCCGCTCGGTGGGGAGTCTGCTTCTCCCTCTGACCCTCCTCCCTCTCATGCTCTCTGTCTCTCATTCTCTCTCTCTCAAATAAATAAATAACATCTTTAAAAAAAATGCAGTAGTTTAATCTGGAAGGAGTTTCTGGAAGAGGAAATTTGTTTTGAAATTCTAGCAAAAGAGCATCATACTCAGCCACCTCTGAAGAAGGCCCTGTCCTCTTCCTTCAAAGCTTTAGGATCCCATCACCTTTCTATGCAATGAGCAAAGAAGAGCCCTGGGCTCCAAATCAGCTGCTATCTTTTGAATCAATTCTGATGACTAATGTCAAGTGCTATTGTCTCCAAATTACCCTCCCACCTAAGATGTGAATAGACAGATGATGTGATAGACTGGAACCCAAGACTGCTTTCACTCATATCTACCATGTGTTATTTGCTGCAATTTGAGATGCAAGAGTGACACTGAGTCCAAGGTACTACAGGAAAGTAGTGTGGGTTGACACCAGTATTTAGGGAGGACTTCTTTAGAATTTCACATGCATTATTTCATTTCAGCCTGACAACCACCCCATGGGTTAAGTACCATTATTATTCCCATTTGCAAATAAGAAAACATGAGCTGTATGTCCAAGATCACATACAGCAAGTCAGCAGAAGAGCCAGCCACTGATGAAGAGCTTGTACTTTTAACCACTATATGGTGAGTTTCCTGTGTGACATGAGTTGAGATAGAATAGGAGATGAGTGCAGATAAGAAGAGGGTTGCTATTGATTAGAAGGGATTCCTATATCAGATTCCAGGCATTATCAAAATGCAGAAGTCAGGTCTGGCATAACTGTAGGAGCTCAAGGTTTTTTGTTTTTTAGGGTGTTCTGGTCATGAAGAAATTGTTGAGGGCCAAGAAACTTTCTAGTTCATTCTATTAAAAGAAAGCAATCTAAATGTCCCAATTACAATTAGCAACTCCATAGATTTAGTTAAAAAAAAAAAAAAAAAGAAGCTGAGAAAAGACCACAGACTCTGTCTTTATCACAAGACTCATTGTGCCCACAGTGAATCAATATTTCCCCATAATGTTGTCTCCCACTGAATTCCTGGCAAATTCTGTAGAGAAAAGCAATGCTTACAGTACATTATTGCTTTGGTGTTTCAAGGAGAATTATTCATCCCCACATATTATTGAAACAGTGTTCACTTTACAGAACCAATCCCCAAGTCTGATTTCCAGTGGTGTGTATTTCTCCTCTTACTGCTATTTAAATGCACAATTAATCTCTCAGGTTAATTGACCTGGTATTTGGTATGTCAATGTTTGCATGTGTTAACATAAATAAATATATATAATGATAGATGTAACAGTGTAGTAGAAATTCATTCCCCAATAGAACTCATTAACAATTAAAATACGCTGGTGGTTTCCAGAATTCTAAAGGTATACCAGGGCAATTCTAAAACATAAGACAAATACAATCTGGTTCTACATGGCCGCACTCAAGGGCAGTAATTCACAGAGCAGAGGAGTTTTCACATCCCAGTTCACTCAGAATTTCCCCCTTGGATGATGGCATTTACAGGCTCAATTCTACCAGTCCTGGCAGCTTCCAGCTATGTCTAATATATCCTAATTGCACCTGAAAAAATTTGCAATGATTCAGTTCCGGACGAAATGCAACCTCACTATTATGGAAACCAACTATTGGTAATAACAACAGTAGAACGCTTATCAATACTACTGAATGTACACCATGGAGTTTGTAGTGTGGCCTTTCTATTGGGCAGGATGGCACAGTACAACGGCCTACTGCTGTTATTACTTACGAGCATGCTGCAAGGTGGGAAATGCTTTCTTGATTTAAAATTAAACTCTCTCTGGCTGAATGTAATCTGATGGGACATTCGCTCCTTCATTTAATCATAAAACTGAAGGAACAATGAAAAACAGAAGATTTGGAAGGGAAAAAAAGCAAGATATTTATATGAAATAGTTTGAAGTGACTGCTTAAGGGTTTTTGTTAGTTCGTTTTGTTTCTTTCTGCTTATAGGAGTCTCTTAACATATTCCAGGTGAAAAGAAATATCCTCCTACAAAGGACTCTTATTTCTAGACCTTGAGAAACAAGTTTAGAAAACAATAAACCCCTGACATAATGGAAAAATCATTCTGGTGCTTTCACTCTTCTCTTTTGAAAACTTCTATCCTTGAAAACACTATTGTGAGACTTTCCCCTCAGCCAAATCCTCAGGGCCTGAGTGGCTGATGGCAGTCCTTAATGAACAGCTGAAGAGCAGAATGAAAGTATCCTGTGAAATTTCAGCAAACCACTGGGCCAAAACTTAGTAGCAACTGAGATACAAATTAATCGATCCAACCCATATCTCATCAGGATGCTCACTGATGGAAGAGAGAATCCAACATACCAGGTAATTTTTAATTACTCCTTTTTTGATTTGTATCCATCCAACAAGGAGACAAATTGAGAAAAAGAAAAAAAAAATTCTCTGCTTTTGCCCCCGTGTCTGTTGTTCTCCCCACACCCTTTCCCCATCTAGGAACTCAAAACATATATATTTCATTTCCTTCCCAACGTGCTCATTTTCAAAAGAGAGATGTAATGAATGCAGTCTGTGAATGGGGTTGCCATGGAGAAGCTGTTCCAGGTAAAGAATAGTCACTACAGAAAAGTGGCATGCAGCTTGTCTGCAGAAATTCTGCAGCAGCCCCAGAGCAATCATCCTTTCTGCCCCCACTAATTTAAATACAGCACAATTCTGCTGGTCTTCAGGAAAGGTTCTGTTCTTCTGTGGGTGTGCCTTGCTTTACAGAAGAGCTGAGTCCTGGCTATTTGGATTTAAATCAAAGCGCACTTCAGAAGCATGAAGACACTGTCACATTTAATAGAACCCTAATGCAAATCCTTTGTTTAAAGCCTTTTCCTCTAATAAATAAGGTTTCAGTGTATTGGGGTTACTGAGAGCTGGGTAGACCCATAGAATTCTAACTCCTGACCTCTCCCACTATGAAGAAAATAAAGGTCCCTTATGAGCAGCCTTCATTTTCTATCTTCTCTGATTCTTGAAAAAAGGCATCAGCCCAAATCAGAGGAATATATACAAGTTCATCTTTCTGAAGTCCAGGCTTTTTCTCTGCTGGTTAAAAATTACTTAAAGAATATGTAAGTAAATGTAGTAAGGATCCTTGATTAAACTTCAATATAACAGCCCAGGTTTCAATGAAAGGAAATCTACTTATGTGCACATACCCTAAACATGCATGAAACATACATCTGTCATACCTACAGTTATGTAAATGTAAAGTGGAAAGAAAATCTTGACATTTTGAAAGGAACGAAGAAACAGTGGTTGTGATTCAGTAAGATTTGTTTAAATAAATAAACACTGTTATTCCGCAAGCCCACATGGTCTAATCCTTCAAGAATCAGCTTCCAGCTTTGAGCATGCAACAAATACCACTGACATTTTGTAAGTATCTATTATGTTCCAAGCACAAGGCTAGATCCTTTATATTCATAATTGTGTTTGATCCTCAAAGTAATTCCATGGTGGTTCACAAACAAGAACATAGTGCTTTAGAGTGGTTAAGCTACTTGCCAAAGTCTGTTCTTCCATACTATAGCCAAGCTGAGGGTTTGAACCTGGGTTTTGTAGACTCCTGCAGACTCTGTTTCTTCCTTCATGCTGCCTGAAAATCAGGAAATGCCAAAATTCAAATGCAGGACCTCAGCCATGCAAAGCACGTGCCCCATCACAGAATCCTGGGACAGTGTCAGAGAAGAAATGATAGGATTTGTTTGGCCAGGGCTAGGTACCCTGGAGATGTATGATGGCAGACATTGGTCAATGACTATATGGAATCCATTCTCCCTGCCTCTTTACTAACAAGTGGCAACATGGCCAGCTGAATAACTGCACTCGCCAGGCTCCTGTACAGATACGCGTGGCCAGTGAGATATAATCAAAAGCTCTGGATAAGGTTTTCAGCAAAGCTTTTTAAAAGGGTCTTATTTGGCTGCCCTGTGCCTTTTTTCCTTTTCGCCTGCCTTGCCTTACTGCCTAGGCACCCATCCAATGGCTGAAAGGCGAGTGACAAGTCATAATCACAAAGCAACTCAGAAGACAGAAACCATGCGCTACCTGAAAACAGTGATTCTTCAAGTCCTAGTTTCCTGTTATGTAAAAGAAAATTATCTCGTATTTTATTTTAGCCACTTTTATTTAGGGCTTCTGTTATACAAAGTCAAAATTGGCTCCAATTAAAACCTCTGTGGTGTTAGAATAAGAAAAAAAAAGGAGTCAGAATTCATGCCCTTGTCTTCCCAATAAAATGATAATCTCCTGGAGGTTGGAGAGCCTGCCTCTTACATCTCCTTTTATGTCTCCCCCAGTGCCCAGAACTTTTCTAGATAAACAGCAGAGTCTACAGTCACTTGCTTATTTAAACCATAGGTAGTTTAGAAGAGCCAAGGAAGGTCTAACTTTTTGGATGTCATCTTTTTTTTAAGCTAAACCCAATTTAAATACTTTAAGAAAATATGCTCTGGATAGATTCCAGCCAACCACTGACACTGACTGACAAGTACCAACTGTTCCTCAACCTGAAAAAACAACAACCGAGAATTCAATTTACCTCTCTAAATGACAGGGCCTAACAAAGGACGTATGTGGATATTTAAATGACAGTTAGCAAAGAAATGGCTTTTTATACACACATGCACACACTCACACACAAACACACACACATCAGAGGTCCTTGCAGAAACTCATTCCATTCAGAGTCTGAATGCAACCTGAGTGTTGGTCTTCTGATTTAACTCCCTCCTTCCTCCACAGCACTCATTGTGTCCTTATTCCCTTTTAGACCATTGACTCTATTTGCTTTTTTTTTTTTAGATTTTATTTATTTATTTGACAAAGAGAGAGGGCCTCGATCCCAGCACCCCGGGACCATGACCCGAGCCAAGGCAGACACTTAAGGACAGAGCCACCCAGGGCCCCGGCTCTATTTGCTTTTAAAATCTCCATATTCCCCTCCACCCCGGGGGGCCTAGTTTGCATACTTACTCTTTCCTCTCACACATGCCATTCTAGAAGGCATTCTCTGCAGCAGTATAATCTTCTCTAAAGCCACAGTACCCCCACTGG
Organism: Mirounga leonina; assembly: GCF_011800145.1. Taxonomy (NCBI): domain Eukaryota; kingdom Metazoa; phylum Chordata; class Mammalia; order Carnivora; family Phocidae; genus Mirounga; species Mirounga leonina. The sequence continues at coordinate 24,140,623 of NW_023270855.1, forward strand.
TAAGTGAGGAAAAGAATAGAATCTCATCTGGTTGTTGGGTAGATTCTATGAGGTTATCGATTAACAAGATTGGCATAGGATCAGCTTCATGAAATGTACTCAATCAGTAAATATTGGTGGCTTTGGTTGTATGACTCAATCAGAAATCCATTCCACATGGACATTTTAGCTCTCCCTTTCCTCCAATCAATCAATCAATCAATCAGTCAATCAGTAATTTTTCCTCTCCAGTCATCATCATTGCTCTGGTCATTTCAACTAATTTCCACTCCTATTCTGAGGTCCAGTCCCAATCCTACACTCTTCAAGGGTCCAGTACTACCACTATGACATCAGAAATGTCTTCATCCCTTGTCATTCCATCCAGGCCCTGGGGCTCTAAAACCTGAACTTGAACCACAATGCTACAGTGATGCTAAGGCATGAGCTTGAACGCTGAAGGTTTTCTGCAGCCCAACCCCATGCAGTAAGACTCGCAAACCACCCAACTCAGCCTGCTCAATAGATGAAACCTGTCCTCACTCTTTATGGATTTAACAGCCCACAGCAACAGCTAAAAAGTTTGCTTAATCTACCTCAGAGCAGTACTAATAAGTACGGCAGCAGATTGAAGAAGGGCAGCAGCATGGTGGTGAGAAGTCTAAAAATAAAAATAAGGATGCAGGAAGGGTGAAACGTGAAGGCAATTAACCTACGCTCTTCCTCCAGGGAGAACAGAGGCAACTAATTGGCCAGCTCAAATAGTTTTGACAGTCACCTTAGAGCCAGACTCTCCTTTTTGGGATGAGTGTATGTCCAGGGATGATTATAGAGAGATGACATTACACATCCAGAGTGTGGGAGAATGTGGGATCTCCCAAGAGGAAGTATAAAAGAGTCACTGATGAATAAAAAAAAAATAAATAAAATAACCACTACTTCATGATGGTTTCAAAGATCACATGTGTGACCAGTCACATATGGTGCAAATAATCACCTTGAGACACCATAATTCACCAATTCATTCTTTCCACATGATTTGATTTTCTAAAATATTTTTTTAAGATTTATTTATTTATTTAAGAGAGAGAGCACGTGGGGGGAGGGGCAGAGGGAGAGAGAGAGAGAGAATCCCAAGCAGACTCCCTGCTGAGTGTGGAGGCCGGTGTGGGGCCCGATCTCATGATGCTGAGATCAGGACCTGAGCTGAAACCAAGAGTTGGAGCCTTAACAGATTGTATCACCTAGGCACCCCTTCCTAAAATAGTCATTAAGTGCCCATTATGTGCCATGCATAATGCAGATACCAGGGATAAAATGGTGAACAGTCAGAGAAGGTCTCTACCTTCATGGAACTTGCCTTTTATTGAGAGAGGTTGACATCAAACAAGTCAACCAATGGATGAACAAGAACATAACTGTGTTATGAAGGAAAAAGACAGGGCAATGGTCTGGAGGGGGGACAGGGAATGTTTTATGGTGAGGTAATATTTAGGCTGAGATATCCAGGATGAGAAGCAACCTTTTCTGCAAAGATCTAGTGTAGAGAGTCTTTTAGGCAAAAGGAACAGAGATGCAAAGGCCCTGACGCAGAAAAGAACTTGATGTGCTTGAGGAAGAGAAATATATGACTGGATAGAGAAACTGAGATAGGAGAGGTCAAAGTGGACAGGAGCCAGATAAGAAGAGCTTTGGAGACCAGAGTATAAACTTGGGGTTTTACTCTAAGCAAAGGGAAGGTTTTAGAGCATTGTAGGGCAGACCACCATGCTCTTGGCTTGTATTCAATGCAACAAGAGAAACAGGGAGACTAGTTAAGAGGCTGCTGTGGAGGCCTGCATGGTTCACATGAATGTGGCAAAACCAGAGATGGAAATAGATGGGAGGTTTTGAGATGATCTTGGAGAAAGAACCACTTGTGCTTTTGCCCAAAGGCTTCACTGCCCCAAATGTCAGCAGCAAGCTATTCAAGTGCCTGAAAGTTCTGGAATTAAATAATTTAAAAAGATAATGGGTTATATTCAAAACTAATTCAAGATAGAGATTTTAGGTAGTTTTGCTTCCAGCTTTAGCTTCCTGAATGCACAGTTGCTTTGCTGTAGGCCAACTCTTTAACCTGAGGTGCAGTGGGTTCTACATTCCAGGGCAATGTCTGCCCGGCTACCTGGCAGGGTTATTGTGAGAAATTAACTAACTAATGAATAATAAATAAAGTCCTTGAGCCTCCATGCCAGTATTTCCCAAACCAAAACATGTTTGTTCCAAAAAAATATGAAAATAAGCATTGCATAGTCAAATACAGGTATAGGCTTTTATATTGCAGGACTTATCAGAGCCTTTAATAATTACTGGGTATGTTAGGTGCCAATATTACACTGTATTTCTCAAAATTATTTCAAGAAGGAATTTCTTTTGTCTTTCAGAGCACCTGGCTGCAACTGCCATGGAACCTAGTTTGACAAACACTGTATTATGAAGATGTGAACGACTATTACTGAGACACCAGGAGACCTTTTAAAATTCAGAATCTTCAAGCAAAGAGAATATATTTCACACTTATAATTATCAGTGCTTCGGAGAAGAATTACCAGTTTAAGGAGCCAGCATCTTACCCAGGTACCAAAAATATAAGATACCAATCGTACAATAAAAAGAAAAGACATGCTTAAGTAAGACATTTTAGAAATGCAGTCTCCCTTAATCCATAGAAGAAACCTGTGAAGTAGCCATTTTGATCCCCATTTAACAGATGAGAGAACTAGGCTTGAAGAAGTTGAGTGACCTGCATCAGTTCATCCAACTGATGTGTAACCAACCTGTGTACTTCTAACCACTATACCAATGGCTCATTAAAAAAAAAAAAAAAATTATGTGCATATAGTTGACATACAGTGTTACAGTAGCTTCAGGTGTAAAACAGTGATTCAACTTCTCTATACCTTATGCTTGCTCACCACAAGTATAACTACCATCTGTCATCATAAAACTTTATTACAATATCATTGACTATATTCCCCATGCTGTGCCTTTTATTCCCTGTGACTTATTCATTCCACAACTGACTAGTGTGGCTTCTGTTCTAATTCTAACCACAAGGAGCAGCAGAGGGCAGGGCAGGACAGTCAAGGGGTTTAAATCCTGGCTTTCCCACTTAGCAACTGTGTGATGTTAAGCAAATCACTTAACATCTCTGAGTGCTGGCTAACTTATCTGCACCAGACAGATAATAACAATGCCCCCGATCCACTCTTAGGTTTGTTATGAGGATGAAATGGGACAATACAAGTACTTAGTTCAGTTCCTGGCATGTTAGGAGTCATTATTAAATGTTTGTCTTTGCTTATTATTTTGTATAGTATGGCATGTATAACTTGGGATTTTTAAGGGGACAAAGACCCCCTAAGGGGATGCTGGGTACCAAAAGATGAAGAAAAGCATCACCCTTTTCAGAATTTTGATAAGCATGATTTATTCTGATGTCAAAGTCAAGATTTAAGTGACAAAGCACAAAAGTTGCACGTTTTCATTTAATCTAGGGAGATTATCTTTTTTTTTCCAAATCAGCTTTGAGTAAAAGACTATTTTTTTTTTTTTCTGGGAGTACTCAGATTGGAGTTAAATCACTGAGCCTGAGCAATATGAGGAAAATTGGAATCCTAGTGAGAGATAAAGACTTAACTCTGGATGTCTAAATGATTCCCAAAATATTGCTCTAAGTACCACAGATTTCCTCTTCATGGAGTGTGCCCACATAATAACAGGTGGGGACAAGCATGGGGAAAACAGATCGTGAGAACATGGTAGACGATCAGGAATGATATTTGTGCACGTGTGTGGAGGGGGTCTGTTCGGATTACAAATAAAGCCGCTGATCTAAAATCACACCTATTCTTGCCTCAGTTAAATCTACAAGAAACCAGTTTTTGACCTTTAAAACACCACATAATCTTGTTCACAGTCCCCCTGTGAGTTGCTTGTCTACTTAATAAAATTGTTGCCTGGTTGATAAAGTTATGGCTGAAGTCCTGCCTCTGAGCCATTAACTTTTGGATCTGAGCACAGTTTTCTATTCATTATACTCTTAAGTCCCTTAGCAGTAAGATATAGGGTCTTGCTTAGAATTGAATTTGGATGGTCTCAGATCCTGACGAGTTTAAATTGGAACACAGGATGTTAGATTAGTATAATGACTATGTGGAATAAAGTGTCTGGAGTCAGCCTGTCTGAGTTTGTTTCTTGGCTCTACTACTTACTGTGAACTCCCTAAGCCTGTTTCTTCAGCTTTAATACCTACATCATCATCATCATCTCTACACTACATTAGTAAGTGATTATGAGCATTAAGGAAAAGTAGAGTCCCTAGACCATAAACACTAGCTATCATTATTGTCACTACCATCATCATCACCACCGGCACCATCATCACCATCACCACCATCAATCACCACCATCAATTACCACCATCAATTACCATCATCATCACCACCATCATAATCACCATCATCACCATCATCATCACCATCATCATTATCACCATCACCA